>NW_020175414.1:1030252-1059890 GCF_003031525.2 Neophocaena asiaeorientalis asiaeorientalis | reverse complement strand
TAGGTTAGTCAAAGCCAATTCATGTTTCTGAATAATAGGAATTTAATTTTTTCAAATAATTTTGAGCAAAACTAAAATAATAAATAATATTTTTATAGAAATTTATGGTTTTTCTTTCATGTTATATTTTAGTTGATAAATTTGAAATATTAATAATATTAATTCACTTAAGCTAGACAACATACTTGGAACTAAAGATTTCTTTTTTATCATCCTAGTAGCAAGAAAAATCCCACTCGTCTCTTAAAGTTTTGCGAAAACGGACTTTTGCCAGCTTAGCCATCACTGATTGAATGCAAACATGGCAGATTATTATCTATCTTGTCATACAAAAATAATGATATCACTCTGAAAAAAGTGATATGACTTGATAAAGAATAATCAATCATATTCAATTAAAGTTGAAAGACAGTTATCTCGTTTGCAATGTGAAAGATAGTAAACTTACAGTAAATTAAAACCAACACTTGCTTCTTAATCTGAAGGTAAACATAATTACATTTTAAAATCTAATGCTTGTGCAATGGTAAATGAATTCAATGAACACTTGATATGTTAAGTTTCCTTTCCTAACCCACTTTATTTAAAATTCTAATTTTATTGAGAGTAAAAATATTAATAGTGTAGAAATTGTGTTCTGTTACCTATTCCTTTTTCATTTTAAGTACATATTAATTGCCTACAATTTGCCAAGTCTGTGCTGGTCTCTGGGGACATGAACGTGAATTAGACTCACTGACCTTAAGTAGCTCTCAGACACAAATGAAATACAATTGTTTATGTGACTTTTGTTGATTTCCAGTGTATTTGTTTATTTTTTTCATTCACTCATTTATTTGTTTGCACTGTTCATTGTGAGGTATCTCTGATAAAAGTTTGGGCCTCAATAATAGTGGGAAGAGAAATAATATTCTTATTAAAACCATAAAATGAAGTACTAACTTTATTTAGCAAAAATATACTTTTGGGAGGTGTTTTATGTAAAATAATGGGAACCTGAAAATACATTATTTCATTTTTTTTTATAATCTGCTTAGCAGTTTCCTATAACTTAAATAAATTATCCTTAATTTTTTAAGCTGTTAGAAAAATTCACTAGTATTATAATTTTCTGAGAGATAGATACAAAGATACCCCAAAGGAACTTAAGAAATGGTTTTATTTATTAGTCAAAGAGAGACTACAAATACACCCGGTTACCTGTGTTAAGACACTCATCTACAGCTCCATTGAATAATTGAGTTTCTGTATAGATTGTTGTATTTCACTGTACTGTATGTGCTTATAGAGTCAGTATTTTTCAACATAAATATACTTTCCCAAAACATTTCTTTTTCTTGAAAAAAATCTAGTTAGCATTGCAATATGGGAAAATTTCTGAAATAAAGATTGGTAAAAATTAACTCTTAAAATTTCATTCTTTCTGGTTTGTCTTGGTTCCGTATGCATTTTTTCAAAAGATAATAGCATCAGAGTTGCTTTGTTGAAATAAAACTTCTGACATTGGCTTTGTCTTCCCATTTAAAAATCAGATTATTTAAAATAACAAGTTTCAATTTTTATTATTTTGATGTTCATAATTGCTTTCTATTAAAATAATCAGCTCAGTTTAATAAAATTCTGTCAATGTATCTTTCTGTGGAATTGGCTATTAACAAATTTAATTTTTTCATTTTACTATCCATAAAATTATCAAACTCTAAATATAAGAGAATTTAGAACATTAATAAAGTTTTATAAAACAGTAAATTATTGGGTTAATGGAATGGAGTTTAGACCTATATTCTGCAATGAAAATGTTTCCATATTTCCATCTTTTAACATTTTTTTCTTTTATATCTTTGACATTCACAATTTACATTTATTTTTGTTTCTGTCAATACTTATTGAAGAGTTAAGTGGTGCACATTCACTGGGCATATTATAAAAATTAACCCTATTAACTAATCCCCCACACAAAGCACTCAGGGAATTTCAGATGATGTATGAATCAACAGTGTTATTACTAATAGACCTCCAGAGTATTTTGACATTTCTTCAGAAGTGCCTGTAATTTCACCAATAATGTCTTAGGTTGTCCATCCCATGCCAACATCCATAAAAATGAACAATTTTTTTTTTAAATTTAAGAGAAACTCCCCCTGAAAAAAATATCAGAAAGCTGCAGAGGATTTATCAGCTACATTCCCTTTGTACATGAATCTGCTGGATGGAGCTTATTTTACAGACATGATTGAACTTTTGATCAACTATTTACAAGGTTCACCAACAATGGAGAAAAGACAGCCACAAGAACCAAAGGCAAACTGTTGGCTGAAGTAGAGGTTTCTGATGCGGTCAGGTGCCAGTTCTTGGATTAAAAAAAAATACTCTACAGTAACTAAAATATATAATCCATTTTTCACACTTGGGGTGTGTCAACGTGACACACAAATATCAATAAAGCCAACAGGAAGAGCATAAACCAAGATAAATACCATAGAATCTGCAACCAGCAGAAACCCCAGCTTCTGTCTGAAGCAACAGAAGAAATAGCAGAGGGGCAGAGAAAAGGGAATGTGAATCAGTAACAGAATAACAGAGAAGCAGAACTGTTGTTGGATATTTGAGATTTTTACTGTAGCCTGAATAAAAGTAATCTTACTATATCCTGATTTTGCAACTGACTGAGCCAATTTCCTATGCTTTCTTGCTTTTCTGGGTATCTTTACAATAATAACCTGTCACCTGAAGAAATCTGATTGTCTATTTCTTTCAAACGTAAAGCCAAAAAACATACATTCACCTCAAAAGCTGTTTGAGGAAAGCAGTCTGTACTAAATAAAATATGTAGCTAGTCGAGGCTGACCAGTACAGTGACAGAAAAAGGCATACATACTGATGTTTTAAAAAAATACAATAATGTTGGAGTTTGGGAAAAAACAGACAAACAAAAAAACACTGGGTTAGGAAACAGTACAATATGCTAAAATGTAAATACCATAGAAGTCTAAAGAAAATATTTTTAAAGTTTATTATTGCTGTATGATATTTTCTAAGGCTAGAATGTGAGACATTTATAGTAGTTTCTGGAGGCATTTTCACTGAATTCAGTACATCTGAAAAAATCAGTGTAAACTTGTTTTCAAGCTAGTGAGATCCTTTAAGATTAGTAACATTTTCATTGAAATTACAGTGCAGAGCACAGAGTATCACTTATTTATAAAGATGGGTCTCTCTCCTATAAAACAAACCATTATAATATATTTACTCCAAAATCCAGATTTGGGGCTAAACTCATTTTTTATGGATAGCTATTTTTAGTTATTTCAAAAAAATGCAAGTCATTTGAGAAATGTGATAATACTAGAAATGAGAGGAACAAAAAGAAAATTAAGTGCTTAGCTCTAATTAGGATTTCCATCAGTGCTTCTATCCATTAGTGACTAGTTGCTGATGTTTGATTTCCTCTTGGATTTGACCAGCCCAGAATTACATCTGAAAGGAATAGAAACATGGAACTATAGAGAGCATAGGTTATTGGAACATTTTGTAAAGATTATGAAAAGATGTACCTATTGTCCAGGAATATACTGTCTCTGTAGGTTCATTAAAAAAATTTCTGCAGGATTCTTTAGGGTTAGAAATAATGGTTAATATGCACAAATGTGAAAAATAGTTTTTTTTTTAAAGACGCATTTATGTGTACTCTGTTATTTGTAATAACCAAATTTGAGTGAAGTTACCCTGTAATTTCTTCTGGGGAACACTCTCTCCCTGTTTTCAGTCCATGTGCTTTGAGTGAAGACCTAACTCTGGTTCTTGGATGCACTGAGGATATTAACTGTGTTTCCATATCATGAAGAAGCAGGTCTGGGTAATAAGTATTACTATTAAAATTATAAACTGTATATTTCATTATACTTTAAGCACTTTTCAAGAGGGCTTTATACTATAAAGAAGTCATCCCTGTGAATAGTTAACATTCCCAGGTATATTTTTTCTTTCAAAATATCAAAAATACTTCTATTTACATTTTTTTATAGTGATGATTTCTTATGTGAATGCTGGGGTTATGTTTTGATGACCAGTTTATTTTACATGGTCTGTCACATAGTTCTACGTATACCCAGGAACATTTTAACCTTTATTGTCTGAGGCTGATTTAATTGAACAAATTTTAAATTCTGCTACTTATAAAAACAAACTTCAGTGCATACCTCTATTGATGTTGATGTTCTAATGCTGAGAATCATTATGAAACTTTACAAATGTGGTAACAGTTTGCTTGCTTTATAATAAGAGGAGGTTGGTGCATGAGGTAATAAAAACATTTTCCTCTACTTTCTGCCTCTATTACTCTGTAAAATTTCTGAATGAAAAAAATTGTTCTTGACTTTCCTTATAATCCCAGGACACAGGAAAGTTACTGTCCATTTAATGGACATTTGTGGTATGAATGAAAGTTTTCCACATAAGGAAAGCTATATTGTATGAGAGTGAGAGGACTTACATATTAGAAAACTCTTAGGGTCTGTGGTTAGATTTATCTATTAAATTCCAAAAAAATCTGAAAGGAAATAAATATAAAGCTGTTACAACTCCATTTTTTCAAGAGGGCTTTGATGTGCAGTGTTTGATGTCTTTCGGGGGAAAAAGAATACTTCCTTGCTTTCACAGTTCTTGCTAAAAATGCCTTAGAATCTTAACGTCAGGACCCACCATTAGTACTTAATTCATAACCTCATTGCTCTTCCTTCTGCTAGTCTCAGCACACTATTCAACAAACTGGATACTCAGTTAAATTGTTGTCCAAGGTACAATTGGGAAGAGATTAGTCACTTTTTTAGATATTAGCAGAGTCAATGATTTACTCAACAATGGAATTAGACTTCATAATGGTGTGGGTTAGACTTATGTAGTTGTTCCATGATAGCAGTTTCCTGCGTTTTTTTTTTTTTTTTGATTTTATTTTATTTTTTTTTTGCTGTACGCGGGCCTCTCAACACTGTGGCCTCTCGCGCAGCGGAGCACAGGTTCCGGACGCGCAGGCCCAGCGGCCCTGGCGCGCAGGCCCAGCGGCCCTGGCTCACAGGCCCAGCTGCTCCGTGGCATGTGGGATCTTCCCGGACCGGGGCACGAACACCTGGCTCCTGCATCGGCAGGTGGACTTCCAACCATTGCGCCACCAGGGAAGCCTTCCTGCTTTTTTTTCACTCTGCCTTCTTCAAGCTATGGCTTTTACCCTCATGCTTACATTTTGGCTGCTGTACCACAGACCTCACATGCATGTCTTAGGCAGGAGGGAAAAATAATGAAGGTCAAAAAGTCTTTGCCAATTAAGAACTTTAACTTTTAATTAGAGGAACAATAGTTTTTCTCTAATCTCCATCTAGTAAAGTTTTATAAATTTCATTGTATGGAACAGAGAGTCAGGGAACCCACCCCTAATTATAAAGGAACCTGACAAATTGAATCTTTACCAGGGCAGGTTGTCTTTTTTGCGTGTGTGGTAAGACGATTTTTTCATTTAAAATATAATCTGAACAACGTGAATATAGCCAAGAGGAGGAGAGGCTGGCCTCCTTGGTACAGCAGCCTCTCTAATGGCACAGAAGCAAGAGTACTACATATATATATATATACACACACACAGCCTTGGTAAAGAATATTGGGAGATGGATGATGGCAAAGATTATAATTTTATCAGTATATTCTATATGTACAAGACATTAAATAGTTACAATATAACACCCTCACCCAAAGTTTTGTTCTGGGTAGAACTACACCTACAAAATAGCCACAGGTAAAACAGCTGGGATTTCAGAAGCAAGGTTTTTAAACATTGCTCCTGGAGATTGGGAATGTCCACAGTTAGCACTGAAGTGTCAAAAGCATGACATCCAAAGATGTGAACCAGGAATAAATCAGACTTGGTCAGAGAAAGAACAATGGTCAAAGCAGGCAGGGAAGAAAAGAGGGAGAGAGACAGAGATAAGATAGAAAAAGGTTATGTAAGGTGGCCAATGTATACATTGAAAAATATTATTTAAAGTTTAATTGGAATTAATGGGCATATAGAAATATATACATTTGCATATGTAGTAGAAATATATGACTCTATCAATCATAAGTTGTATGACTTTGAACAAAGTGCCTACTCTTTTTTAAGTCTGAAGATTTTTTTAACTGCCATTATCATTGTCATATGTTGAAAAAGTGTAAGTGTACTAACCTTAATTTGGTGACTCTTAATTAAAATACATACTTAGGTTTCTTTGAATTTAATGAACAATCAACACTTAATTTTATTTTTCAGAACTGAGATGATGTGTTTAAGTCTTAAAGTACTTACATAATCAAAACAGAGACAAATCTTTGCATATACTAGAACTCTAACAGGTTTGCATATTTTTCATGAACTTGCACCTGATGCAAATTCTGGATGAATGGCAGGGAACATCATAAAACATTTAATCCATGTCTAATCATCTTTTAATATCCAAGCAAGTATAATTTTTAATAGCATCATGAAATAGTTCAATTTAATGACTTGAATTGTTTCTAATTTGGTAACCACCCTCACTAACTAAATAGTTTATTTATTTAAGCATATATTCTTTATTTTGCCTATCTTATCTTTTATTTCATGAAAGAATTGTCATCTCCATCCATTGGAATTTCTATTCTGCATATGAAATATAATATGTATCTATTCAGACTGCTATTTTTGACACTGTTAATGAAAGTTCTAAGCAGTTAAGCAACTTTTTACTAATAGGCAGAACTGAATAGAAAGTTAAATATTTGACCATCTCTTACCTAAAACCCCAATGAACTGCTTGCATTTTAAACAAATGGTGGCAAAAGGAAAAAATAATATGTAAGAGAAAACTTCACACAAATGAATTCTATTTCAGTAATGTGCTGGGACTCCTGGCTGAAAATCCTTAATTGATCATCTAAGTGGATTGTGGTCATGTCTTTGAGTTAAAGATTCAGGGAGGGAAAATTAGGTTTCTTCAGCAAAATATGTCTAACTCTGTCACCCCAAGTAACCTTATCTTGCAATGTCAGAGAGATTTCTTTCTTTCTCCCTTTTTCCCCTTCCTTGGGAATTCTAATTTGTCTAGACTATGGTAAATACTATTAGTAAAGTTATAAATTTTAAGAGTGGAAAGTAACCTTCCATGTCTGATCTAGCTCATGCCCTGTTATGTGCTCAGTGAATGACTGCATATGTTTATCCATTATCAAGACTTGTCAGTAACTTAGGACGACAATTGCTGGTAAAATAAGATGTAGGATTTTGATAATGTTGCATCCCTGAGTTTCTATACTTGGCAGCAACAGAAGAAAATACGCAATTATAAATTTTGTTAAAACAAATCACTTCAGAAAGTCAAATATCTGTGTGACAAATAACAATCCAGAAATGCTGATAACATGTATTGTCAGTCAACAAATTATACACTTTTTGAAAATATAGGAAGTTGTATGCTCCAAGCTCATGCAATTCTCATAACCTCAGGAAGATATAGGCCCTATAACTACAAAGCACTTCAGAATTTCAGAATGGATGAGGAAATGCCAATCATCTGTGAATAAAACTGATATACTTTAGCATGATATGTGATTGATTGACCATGGATATCATGGCCTTTCCTAGAAGGTTGGATGGCATCGCACATTCTGCTGAAGAGGCCAGCAGCTACTTGAAATTAAATTGAGATATGCTGCCATTAGATTTGATAGGCCTTGTGATGATACAAAACAACAAACAAAAATTACAGGCTATTTGGGACTTCCCTGGTGGCTCAGTGGATAAGACTCTGCGCTCCCAATGCAGGGGTCCCGGGTTTGATCCCTGGTCAGGGAACTAGATCCTACATGTATGCTGCAACTAAGAGTTAGCATACCACAATTATGGAGCCTGCATGCCACAACTAAGACCCGGCACAACCAAATAAAAATGTTTGTCTCCAACTATTATGTATCTTTTGGATAGCACATTTACCTCTCTATTTCTTGTGCTTTATTCAATAATCTTTGCCTCATCACCTATGATATAAATGAGACTATACTAGTTTTTGTGAGAAACAGAAAATTCTGAGATTCTTGTCATTTGTTCCAAAGTATTTCTATATAAATTGTCTCATTTTACTAAAAAATAAACTAATGGATGCAGAGAATATTTTAAATCACGTTTTCATTGTAAATTATCCAAAATCACATCTTTAGGTAGTAATAGAGCTGGGGCAAGAAACAAAACTACAACAAAAACAACAACACCCTCCCCCCACAAAACAAACAAATAAAAAAAAAAACTCTGGTCTTTACTTTTCTACTACATATTCACTAAAATAAGAACAAAACCAAGAACAACAACAAATGACAATATAACTTACAATACAGTTGGAGAGCTAATACCATTACAGAAAATTAGTTTAAGTTTAATAATTTTTTTCAAACATTTCCAAATCTTTTCAAGCATTTCCTTGGGTGACACTAACCTGAGCATATACAAACTATATAATTAAACAAAAATAACTTCTTGGGATTGGCCCACAATGCCATATCCCCAATGTTCTCATATGCCACTTAGAACTCCATCATTGTGAAGTGGCCTGAGTTGCCCTAAATTTTATGTGTGCTTTCCACTGTGCATGTTAAGGAAAGTATTCATTGCAGTCTCCTGCTGACTTGCTGCCTAAAGATTCCAAGTGACAAGGTGGAGCATTTCACTTTTACCATCAGTGTTATTGTTGCTGTCAGTACTGACTTTCTACAAAAGAGAAGCATTTTCTTTGGCAAAAGAATTCATGCTGTTGGCTTGTATGTGCTCCCTCATGGAACCTCGGCTAGCCATTTCTCCTCTCCCCTTCTCATACTTTATTGTAAATTGCTCACATGGAGTTAAACTATACAAGAAGCTTTGATGATTCTTCCACTGCCAAGCTTTTCTCCACACACTCTTGGTTTCCCCAGCCAAAGCCCAAATGCTCTCTTCATCCTTTGCCCTCTGTTGTTGGCCTGCCTATGGAGTCTCTTCACAAGGAACAAGTGTCCTTTCCCTCCCTGATCCCCACTAACAACTACCCTTAAATTAAGTCAGCATCCTTGAACAAAATGTCTTACATATCATTCTGGTTTACAGTATATGATTTAGTTGTCACACACGCAAATCAAAAACATGCTACTATCGAGACCAACACCACTACAAAAGTAATGCCAAGCATGACAAAAATAAGACCTTATATAAACAATGAGGACTGTGAGGTCAAGAGAAAAAGATAATCAATATGATCTGGACTAGAAAATAGCAGTTCATAAGGCAGATGAAAGTTACCTTTACCACTGAAAAAAATCATATGAAGAGGTGAGGAAGGAATAAAAAGGGTAGTCTTGGAGAGAAGAGTGTAAGCATTTTGATCACTTGATTATTTTGAACTAGCCTGTGCTTTTAAATAATTATATTCAGATACACTTTACATGGTAAATGGACTAGTCTGAATGAATCAGAGCCTGCATGACAGATAATTGAATGTTTAGGTTGGAAATGTGGAATGGTGACAGTCTATAAAGTAATTAAATGCTAATGTGAGAATTTGCTGACTGTTACATGTCACATATTGGAGAAACAAGATGAAAAAAGCATGTCTTTGAATATTTTTAGTCTAATGAAAGAGAAGATCATATGGAAAAATAAGAGTAAACTGTTGTAGGAGAAAGAGGGTATTAGGAAGGGGCATGAGAATTAGACCATAATGATGAAATTCACTAGGTAGAGCAAGCATGGAAGGACATTCAGGTAAAGAGATCTTCTGTGTGGATAGTAAGAATAGCAGCAGACAAATTAAGTGGGGAAGTATGAGCAAAACCCTGAAGAAGATTCATGTAGAAAAGCAGAATGAGAACTGGTAGAAAGGAATTTTCTCCTCCATAAATTTTATTAACATTTCATGTTACCCAATTATTCCAGAAGATTAAAAAAATTCATTTTGCAATCCTCTCCCACCTCAATTAGGGAACAATGGTCTTCACTCCTGCATGGGCTCTTATTTGAACACATCGTATACAAAGAAAATTGAAGCTGTGCAACTCAAGGCCAAAAATATGGTATGACAACCTGTTTATACAACTTCCAAGCTGTAGAACATTCCGAAAGTAGGAAAAGTACAAAGTAATTGTTTCACTATAGGATCTTTGTAAACACTTAAGGTGTAAATGTTTCAGCTATTTTCTGCTCTTTCTGTATTTCCACAGAAGGATAAGAAAGCACAAACGGAACAGGGCTGAAGTGGTATTCTCTCAAGATAATCTTTGTTTTCTAGTCTCTGCTCTAATTGGCAGTCAAATAAAATAAACTTGATTACAAAGAGTAATTGAAAGGACATTCAAGTCTTTATCTATCCACAACCTCCAGACCCTGCAGGGCTGTACTCTCCTTCCCCTCATTCTCTGTGGCTGTGCTCTTTCTTGCAGAAAACCACTGTCATCTCTGGCTCTTCTCTGTTTGCCATTGCCTTCATCCATTCTTAATTCATTAATCATGTATGTGTTTTTTATTGGGAGACTGATGGAATATTATAATTTCATCTATTTTCCTTTTCATTTAAAAAGCAAAGAAACTTTGTGTTGGTTAGAACCTATTAAAATTCTCCAAAACAGAATGGCTCAAGATGGTGGAGTAGAAGGATGTGCACTCACTCCCTCTTGTGAGAATAGCAGAATGACAACTAACTGCTGAACAGTCATCGACAGGAAGACACTGGAACTCACCAAAAAAGATACCTCACATCCAGAGACAAAGGAGACGCAGCAATAAGATGGACTCAGTAACAGGACTGGGGGAAGCAGAGACTCCACTCTTGGAGGGCACACACAAAGTAGCATGTGCATCAGGACCCAGGGGGAATGACCAGGGACCCCATAAGAAAATGAACCAGACTTATCTGCTAGTGTTGGAGGGTCTCCTGAAGAGGTGGGGCATGACTGTAGCTCACCATAGGGACAAGGAAACTGGCAGCAGAAGTTATAGGAAGTATGCCTTGGCATGAGCCCTCCCAGAGTCCGCCATTAGCCTCACCAAAGATGTGTAGCCTCCAGTGCTGGGTCACCTCAGGCCAAAAACCAACAGGGAGGGAGCTCAGCTCCACCCATCAGCAGATAAGCAGATTAAAGTTATACTGACCTTTTCCCACCAGAGCAACATCCAGCTCTATCCATCACCAGTCGCTCCCATCAAGAAGCTTTCACAAGCCTCTTAGATAGCCTCATCCACCAGAGGACAGACAGCAGAAGCAAGAAGAACAACAATCTTGCAGCCTGTGGAACAAAAACCACATTCACAGAAAGATAGACAAAATGAAAAGACAAAGGACTATGTACCAGATGAAGGAACAAGATAAAACACCAGAAAAACAACTAAATGAAGTGGAGATAGGCAAACTTCCAGAAAAAGAATTCAGAATAATGATAGTGAAGATGATCCAGGATCTCAGAAAAAGAATGGAGGCAAAGATCGAGAAGATACAAGAAATGTTTAACAAAGACCTAGAAGAATTGAAGAGCAAACACCTAGATGAATTAAAGAACAAACAGAGATGAACAATACAATAACTGAAATGAAAACTACACTAGAAGGAATCAATAGTGGAATAACTGAGGCAGAAGAACGGATAAGTAACCTGGAAGACAGAATGGTGGAATTCACTGCGGTGGAACAGAATAAAGAAGAAAGAATGAAAAGAAATGAAGACAGCCTAAGAGACGTCTGGGACAACATTAAACGCACCAACATTCACATTATAGGGGTCTCAGAAGAAGAGAGAGACAAAGGACCCAAGAAAATATTTGAAGAGATTATAGTTGAAAACTTCCCAAACATAGGAAAGGAAATAGACACACAAGTCAAAAAGTACAGAGAGTCCCAGGCAGGACAACCCAAGGGAAAACATGCTGAGACACAAAGTATTAAATTGACAAAAATTAAAGGCAAAGAAAAGTTATTAAAAGCAACCAGGGAAAAATAACAAATAACATATAAGGGAACTACCATAAGGTTAATAGCTGATTTCTCAAAAGAAACTCTACAAGCCAGAAGGAAGTGGCATGATATATTTAAAGTGATGAAAGGGAGGAACCTACAACCAAGATTACTCTACCTGGCAAAGATCTCATTCAGATTTGATGGAGAAATCAAAAGCTTTACAGATAAGCAAAAGCTAAGAGAGTTCAGCACAACCAAACCAGCTCTACAACAAATGCTAAAGGAACTTCTCTAAATGGGAAACACAAGAGAAGAAAATGACCTACAAAAACAAATCCAAAACAATTAAGAAAATGATAATAGGAACATACATGTCGATAATTACCTTAAATGTGAATGGATTAAATACTCCAATCAAAAGAGAGATACAAAAACAAGACCCATATATAAGCTGTCTACAAAAGACCCACTTCTGTCCTAGGGACACATATAGACTGAAAGGGAGGAGATGGAAAAAGGTAATCCATGCAAATGGAAATCAAAAGAAAGCTGGAGTAGCAATACTCATATAAGATTAAATAGACTTTAAAATAAAGAATGTAACACAGAGAGATCATCTTGGTGCTTTGTGACCACATAGAAGGGTGGGGTAGGGAAGATGGAAAGGAGACACAAGAGGAAGGGGATATGGGGATATATGTATATGTATAGCTGATTCACTTTGTTATAAAGCAGAAACTATCACACCATCATAAAGCAATTATACTCCAATAAAGATGTAAAACATAAATAAAGAATATTACAAGAGACAAGGAAGGACACTACATAACAATCAAGGGATCAACCCCAGAAGAAGATATAACAATTATAAATATATATGCACCCAACATAGAAGCACCTCAATACATAAGGAAAATGTTAACAGCTATAAAAGAGGAAATCAACAGTAACACAATAACTGAAGAGGATTTTAATGCCTCACTTACACCAATGGACAGATCATCCAGATGGAAAATTAATAAGGAAACACAAGCTTTAAATGACACAATAGAGCAGATTGATTTAATTGATATCTATAGGGCATTCCATCTGAAAACAGCAGATTACACTTTCTTCTCAAGTGCACATGGAACATTCTCCAGGACAGATGATAACTTGGGTCACAAATCAACCCTCAGTAAATTTAAGAAAAATCAAATCATATCAAGCATCTTTTCCGACCACAATGCTATGTGATTGGAAATCAATTATAGGAATAAATAATGTAAAAAACAAAAACACAAGGAGGCTAAATAATATGTTACTACATAACCAAGAGACCACTGAAGAAATCAAGGAGGAAATCAAAAAATACCTAGAGACAAATGACAAAGAAAACACGATGATCCAACACCTATGGGATGCAGCAAAAGCAGTTCTAAGAGGGAAGTTTATAACAATACAATCCTACTTCAAGAAACAAGGAACATCACAAATACACAATCTAACCTTACACCTAAGTGAACTAGAGAAAGAAGAACAAACAATACCCAAAGTTAGTAGAAGGAAAGAAATCACAGAGATCAGAGCAGAAATAAATGAAATAGAAAAAAAATAGCAAAGATCAATAAAAATAAAAGCTGGTTCTTTAAGAAGATAAACCATTAGTAAGACTCATCAAGAAAAAGAGGCAGAGGACTCAAATCAATGGTTACGAAGAACCTACGGCCAGGACAGGGATACAGATTCAAAGGTAGAGAATGGACTTGAGGACACAGGGAGGGGGAAGGGTAAGCTGGGACGAAGTGAGAGAGTGTCATGGACTTACATATACTACAAAATGTAAGATAGATAGCTAGTGAGAAGCAGCCACATAACACGGGGAGATCAGCTTGGTTCTTTGTGACTACCTAGAGGGATGGGATAGGTAGGGTGGGAGGGAGACACAGGAAGGAGGAGATATGGGGATATATGTATATGTATAGCTAATTCACTTTGTTATAAAGCAGAAACTAACACACCATTGTAAAACAATTATACTCCAATAAAGATGTTAAACAAAAAATTTCTGATAAAATATCCTATAATCTCAAGCATGTGTGTAAATAATTACCATCAGGATTTTAGTTGAAAAAAAAAATTAGAAATGAAGCAGGAGAAGTTACAACGGACACCACAGAAATGCAAAGCATCATAAGAGACTACTACAAGCAACTCTATACCAAAAAAATTCAACAACCTGAAAGAAATAGACAAATTCTTAAAAAGATATAACCTTCCAAGATTGAACAAGGAAGTAATAGAAAATATGAACAGATCAATCACAAGTAATAAAATTGAAACTGTGATTTAAAATCTTCCAAAAAGGGCTTCTCTGGTGGCACAGTGGTTGAGAGTCCGCCTGCTGATCATGGGACATGGGTTCGTGACCCAGTCTGGGAAGATCCCACATGCCATGGAGTGGCTGGGCCCGTAAGCCATGGCCACTGAGCCTGCGCATCCAGAGCCTGTGCTCCAAAACGGGAGAGGCCACAACAGTGAGAGGCCCACATACCACAAAAAAACAAACAAAAAAAATCTTCCAAAAAAACAAAAGTCCAGGACCAGTTGGCTTCACAGGTGAATTCTATCAAACATTTAGAGAAGAGCTAACACCCATCTTTCTCAAACTCTTCCAGAAAACTACAGAGGAAGGAACACTCCCAAACTCATTCTGCAAGGCCACCATCACCCTGATACCAAAACCAGACAAAGATACTACAAACAAAGAAAATTAGCGACCGATATCACTGATGAATATAGATGCAAAAATCCTCAATAAAACACTAGCAAAGGTAATCTAACAATACATTAAAAGGAACATACACCATGATCAAATGGGATTTATCCCAGGGATGCCAGGATGCTTCAATATATGCAAATCAATCAATGTGATACACCATATTAACAAATGGAAGAATAAAAACCATATGATCATCTCAATAGATGCAGAAAAAGATTTGACAAAAGTTAACACCCATTTATGATAAAAACTCTCCAGGCAGTGGGCATAGAGGGAAACTACCTCAATATTATAAAGGCCATATATGACAAACCCACAGCCAACATCATTCTCAATGGTGAAAACCTGAAAGCATTTCCTCTAAGATCAGGAACAAGACAAGGAGGTCTACACTTGCCACTATTATTCAACATAGTTCTGAAAGTCCTAGACATGGCAATCAGCAAAGAAAAAGAAATAAAAGGAATACAAATTGGAAAAGAAGAGATAAAATTGTCATTGTTTGAAGATGATATAACACTATACATAGATAATCCTAAAGATGCAACCAGAAAACTACTAAAGCTAATCAATGAATTTTGTAAAGTTGCAGGATACAAAATTAATACACAGAAATATCTTGTGTTCTTATACACTAACAACGAAGGATCAGAAAGAGAAATTAAGGAAGCAATCCCATTCACCATTGCAATGAAAAGAATAAAATACCTAGGAATAAACCTACCAAAGGAGGTAAAAACCTGTACTCAGAAAACTATAAGACACTGATGAAAGAAATCAAAGATGACACAAACAGATTGAGAGATACACCAAGACTATTCTACCCAAAGCAATCTACAGATTCAATGCAATCCCAAATAAATTACCAATGTCATTTTCTACAAAACTGGAACAAAAAATCTTAGATTTTGTATGGAGACACAAAAGACCCTGAATAACCAAAGCAATCTTGAGGGAGAAAAACAGAGCTGGAGGAATCAGACTCCCTGACTTCACACTATACTACAAAGCTACAGTAACCAAGACAATATGCTACTGGCACAAAAACAGAAATATAGATCAATGGAACTGGATAGAAAGCCCAGAGATAAACCCACACACCTATGGTCCACTAACCTAAGACAAAGGAGACAAGGATATACAATGGAAGAAAGACGGTCTCTTCAATAAGTGGTGTTGGGAAAACTGGACAGCTAGAGGTAAAATAATGAAATTAGAACACTTCCAAACACCATACACAAAAATAAACTCAATATGGATTAAAGACTTAAATGTAAGAGTAGACACTATAAAACTCTTTGAGGAAAACTTTGGAAGAACACTCTTTGACATAAATCGCAGCAAGATGTTTTTTGACCCACCTCCTGGAGTAATAGAAATAAAAACAAAAATAAACAAATGGGACCTAATGAAACAAAAGCTTTTGCACAGCAAAAGAAACTGTAAACAAGATGAAAAGACAACCCTCAGAGTGGGAGGAAATATTTGCAAACCAATCAACGCACAAAGGATTAATCTCCAAAATACATAAATAGCTCATGCAGCTCAATATTAAAAAAAACAAACAACACAATCCAAAAATGGGCAGAAAACCTAAATCTACATTTCTCCAAAGAAGATATACATATTGCTAACAAACACAAGAAAGGATGCTCAATATCACTAATCATTAGAGAAATGCAAATCAAACTGCAATGAGGTATCACCTCACACCATTCAGAATGACCATCATCAAAAATCTACAAACACACCAGCCAGGAGTCAGGGCTCTGCCTCTGAGGTAGGAGAGCCAACTTCAGGTCACTGGTCAATAAGAGACCTTCCAGCTCCACATAATATTAAACGGCGGAAATCTCCCAGAGACCTCCATCTTAACACCAGCACCCAGCTTCACTCAACGACCAGCAAGACACAGTGCTGGACAACCTATGCCAAACAACTAGCAAAACAGGAATACAACCCCACCCATTAGCAGAGAGGCAGCCTAAAATCATAATAAGGCCACAGACACCCCAAAACACACCACCAGACGTGAACCTGCCCACTAGAGAGACAAGATCCAGCCTCATCCAGCACAACACAGGCACTAGTCCTTGGGAGGGGGAGAGTGGGAGGGAGGGAGACGCAAGAGGGAAGACACATGGGAGCATATGTATATGTATAGCTGATTCACTTTGTTATAAAGCAGAAACTAACACACCATTGTAAAGCAATTATACCCCAATAAAGATGTAAAAAAAAAAATGTACAAACAATAAATGCTGGTGAGGGTGTGGAGAAAAGGGAACCCTCTTGCCCTCTTGGTGGGAATATAAATTGATACAGCCACTGTGGAGAACAATATGGAGGGTCCTTAAAAAACTAAAAATAGAATTACCATACGACCCAGCAATCCCACTACTTGTCATATACCCAGAGTAAACCATAATTCAAAAAGACACATGTAACCCATTTTCATTGCAGCACTATTTACAATAGCCAGGTCATGGAAGCAACATAAATGCCCATCAACAAACGAATGGATAAAGAAGATGTGGTACATATATACAATGGAATGTTATTCAGCCATAAAAAGGAATGAAAGTGGGTCATTTGTAGAGTATGGAAGAACCTAGAGACTGTCATACAGAGTGAAGTATGTCAGAAAGAAGAAAACAAATCTCATATAATAATGCATGTATGTGGAATCTAGAAAAATGATACAGATGAACCGGTTTTCAAGGCAGAAATAGAGACACAGATGTAGAGAACAAACTTATGGACACTAAGGGGGGAAAGTGAGGAGGTGTACTGGTGGTGGGGTGAGTTAGGAGATTGGGATTGACATACATACACTAATATATATAAAGTAGATAACTAATAAGAACCTGCTGTATTAAAAAATAAAATAAAATTCAAAAAATATATTGCAAAACATTAATAACATGCAGTGATTGAGTATGAAATATATAGTCACTTATACTTTACCTTGCAAACACAGACAATTTTCCAGACATTCCTGAGTGTAAAATATTTTTATCTCTAAAATGGAGATAGCCACATTTACATCATGTGATTTTACAAAGGTTTAAATAAAAATACGTAAAAAAAAAAATATATATATATATACACATATATGTGTGTATTTGTCTCTGTATATGTGGTAATTATATGAATACTACCTTATATTTGTAGATAGTCTACTGTATATGTTTGACTGAATTGGAAGTGAAAAACATACAGTGAAAAGAGAGAGAGCAGGAATTAGGCATGGAACGTCTAAGCACTACTCTTCAAGGCTGACAAACATAAAAGGAGAGGAAGAGGAAGGTGGTTTGGATACGAAGGGCCTCAGATTACAGTTTAGCTCTGAGAACATCCCAGACAATAGAAAGGGGTGCTGCTGTGCAGATTCCTACCTTGGAAAGAAATAGACAGACCACAGTAGGGCTGAGGCTGCCCTGAAAGACCTCAGCTAAAAGGCTGCAGTGGATCCTGAGGGTACTTCAGCTAGAGCATTCCAGCTAACAACACTGCTTGCAGAAAGTTCTATCTTGAGAAGTGGGATGCACCTTACATGGTTGCCACTTACATATATAAAGAAACCGGCAATTACAAGTAGAATTCATGTTATTATTATTCAATAGCTCCCCCAATATGATCACTGACAGACAAAAACCTTTTTGTTTTATAGAATACTTTGGAAGCATGGCAGATTTTTTAAGTGTTCTTAAATGTTCATCTTTTCTCAACATCTAAGGAAAGGCTGTCAGAACTCTGTGAACACACATCTGCTTAGTTTTCTCCTTCACCTGCATGATATCCTTAAACTATGGATTCTGTGATCAGGTCACTATTCAACAGAGATCCATTCTAAGTTACCTTTTAATAAAACATTACACATATTTCAGTATGATAAAAATGGTGTATTCCAAAAGGACCTATGTCCTACATATGTTGAAATTTTATTTTGGAGGTGCCCACACACAGAATATGCAAAAAATGATGCTTCCTTATATATTCCATTGAATTCTAATTCATTAGTAGTCTATCAGATTCAGTAGGCAACAAGTTACTTGTCAGCTGCAAAGGGTATAAACCAATTGGCAAGAAAGTAGGACCATACAGATAGTAAAACCCTTTTGACCTTGCTAAGAAGAAAGAGGAGTGGAGAGAATTGCTGATTCATGAAGGAAAACCTTCCTGAAGAGTTGAATACTCAGGTTAAACTTTCCTCCTAGGCAGTACTAATTTGGCAGACAGATAGCAAACCATAGTTAATCTAAGCTGACATTGATCTTGCTGGCATTTCCTGCAAAATCATCTCACACAAATTTTTCTCAAATAATTATTCCAATGCATTATATACAAAAAGCTGTCTATCAACAAATCTAGGGATGTTTAATCTTCCTTCAACCAAAATTCACCAATCTTTTGCTACAGGGAGAAAAAAGTTCAGCTACTCTCTGAAAGTTTTATGGCTTTGATTTTGTAGGGAAGAATAAGTGGCTCAATGGAAAACAATGCATTGATTATATGGGAGCTGTTTTACAATTCTGTAATATATAGATACTGATAAAGATGTAAAAGTTATTCTATATAGATATGCAAACGGATTCTGTCTTGTGGAGGAATAACCATCCTTCCCTGTGGAAAAAACTGATATTTCTTGCACTTGTACATTCAGTCTAATATCCACGGTCTATAAATATATCTGTTCCTTGGATTTGCTTTTGAAATGGTTCTAAAATCTGCATGATTTCCTTGTTGATTAAAGAGTTAAAATTATTAAAGTGTTCAGTTTTTATATCTGCATAAGAGTCATAATATTAACTTCTTAAACAAATCTTTAAACAATATGACTATTAATATCACATACTTATGAATACCTATTATCCTTTTGGATAGTTTCCTTATAAATCCCAATTTTAAATCATAGTATTATGTATATTTAATTTACTTTCATTTATTCACCTATTCTTTTTTTTTTTTTTTTTTTTTTTGCGGTACGCGGGCCTCTCACTGTTATGGCCTCTCCCGTTGCAGAGCACAGGCTCTGGACACGCAGGCTCAGTGGCCATGGCTCACGGGCCCAGCCGCTCTGCGGCATGTGGGATCTTCCCAGACCGGGGCACGAACCCGTGTCCCCTGCATTGGCAGGCGGACTCTCAACCACTGCACCACCGGGGAAGCCCCCCTATTCATCTTTTAATTGAACATCTAATCCATTCCACACAGTGTTAGAATTTCAGAAATTCATGGTAATTGTATCATGTGACCCTATCCCTGATATGATGCAGCTAACATTTTCAGGCGGGAAATGCCTTATGAACAGATAAATTACAATGCAGCAGGGTATGTGTTAAAGAAGAGTAAAGGACAAAATGCTCTCAAAGGAGAAGAAAATCAAACAGCCAGTTCACTTTTAGGCCTTTGGGAAAGCTATAAAACATGAGGTGGGATTTTAAAATGGGTTTTAAAGTAGTACTTCATTGGAGAGATGAGAAGACATGGTAGAGAAGAAACACACATTTGAGTTTTATATTTGTGCTTTTGCCAAGAGCTTTATCAAGAACTTTAACAACTACAGTCAAATGACATAAAAATACAGCAGTAGTTGTAAGAGACAAACCCAGCATTATTTTTCTCATTTGACTAGACTTTAAAGTACCAGAGAAGTTAAGCGAATTGCAAAAGGTCACACAGCTAGATGGTAAAAGAGTGAGAACTAAACTTTTACTATTTCAATTCTTTCTTCCTCAAGACACTCCTGACAGTAAGAGGATGTAAGAAATCAGAGCAGACTCTATTGGAACACTCAAAGTATAAAAACACAAGTACAATTTATTTTTTGAGGAAACTCCATATTACTTCCTATAATGATATACCAATTTGCATTCCCACTTACAGTGTACAAGAGCAGACTTTTCTCCACATCTGCACCAATATATATTATCTTTTGTTTTGTGATAATGTCCATTCTAATAGGTGTGAAGTAATATCTCACTGTGGTTTTGATTTGCATTTTCCTGAGAATTAGTGATGTTAAGCAGTTTATTATATATTTCTTAGCCATTTGTATATCTTCTTATGAGAAATGTTGATTCAGGTCCTTTGTCCACTTTTTATCAGATTATTCATTTGGGGGTTTGTTTGTTTTTACTATTTAGTTAAATTCCTTATATATTTTGGATATTTACCAACCCATTATCAGATATATGGTGCAAATATTTTCTCTCATTCCATAAGTTGTCTCTTCACTCTGTTGAATTTTTTTCTGCTGTGCAGAAGCTTTTAATTTGAAGAAATTCCATTTGACTATATATGCTTTTGTTGTCTGTATTTTGAGGGTCATACTCAAAAATCTTTACCCAGGCCAATGTCAAGATTTTTTCCTGTGTTCCTCTAGTAGTTTTAGAGTTTTGGGTCTTATGCTTAAGTCTTTAATCTGTTTTGAGTTGATTTTTGTACATGGTGTGAGATAAGAGTTCAAGTTAATTCTTCATATGGATATCCAGTTTCCCCAATATCATTTATTGAAGAGACTATCTCATTCCCATTGTGTACTCCTGGCACCCTTGTAGAAATCACTTGATTGTAACTGTGTCAACGTATGTTAGGGCTCTCTCTTCTGTTCCATTGGTCTGTGTGGCTGTTCTTACGTCACTACTATACTGTTTTGGTTACTATAGCTTTGTGGTATATTTCAAAATCAGGCAGTGTGATGTCTCCATCTCTGTGTCTTGCTCAAGAATACTTAGACTATTTGGGGTCTTTTGTACTTCCATATGAACTTTAGGATTTTTTTCCTATTTATGTGGACAATTTCATTTGAATTTTGCTAGAGATTGCATTGAATCTGTACATCACTTTGAATAGTATGGACATTTTAACAATATTAATTCTTCCAATCCATGAACACAGGATACCTTTCCCTTTATTTGTGTCTTTTTAAGTTTCTTTCATCAGTTTTTGTTTTGTTTTGTTTTGTTTATAGTTTCCAGTGTACAGAACAGTCACTAGCTTGGTTAAATTTATTCCGAAGCATTTAACTGTCCTGATGCTACTATAAATGAAATTGTTTTCTTAATTTCTTTTCATATAGTTTGTTTTTAGCATATAGAAACACCAATGAGTTTTGTATGTTCATTTTAACTCCTAAAAATTTGATGTATTTGTTTATTAGTTCTAAAAGTTTTTTGGTGGAGTATTTAGTGTTCTCCACATATGACATTATATCATCTGAAAACAAAGATAATTGTACATCTTCCTTTTTGATCTAGATGTCTTTTATTTATTTTTCTTGCCTGATTGTTCTGGCAAGGACTTCTAATACTATGTTGAACAGAAGTGGTAAGAAGAGGCATTACTGTCTTGATCTGCTCTTATAAGACAAGCTTTCAGCTTATCAACATTAAGTATGATTTTAACTGTAGGTTTTTCCTATATGGCCTTCATTATGTTGAGGTACATTCTCTCTATACCTAATTTGTTGAGAGTCTTTGTCATGAAGGCACACTGAATTTTGTCAAATGTTTTATCTGCATCTACTGAGATGATCACATGAGCTGCATCCTTCATTCGGTAGTGTATCACATTTACTTATTTGCATTTTTTATACCATCCTTGCATCCCAGGGATAAATCCTACTTGATCATACAGTATGACCCTTTTAATGTGTTGTTAAAGTCTATTTGCTAATATGTTGTTAAGAAATTTTGCATCTATATTCCTTAGGGATAATGGCCTGTGATTTCTAGCGGTGTCCTTGTCTGGCCTTGATATCAGAGTAATGCTGGTCTTATAAAATAAGTTTAGAATTGTGTCCTCCTCTTCTATTTTTTAGAAAAATATGAGGATTGGTGTTCATGTTTTTTGACGTTTGGTATAATTCACCTATCATGCTATCTGGTCCTTGGTTTTACCTTGTTGGATGGTTTTCATTATTGATTCAATCTTCTTTCTTATTATTGGCCCATTCAGATTTTCTTTTCTTCATGATTTAAATTGGTAGGTTGTATGTCTCCAGGAATTTGTACACTTCTACTAGGTTATTCATTTTTTTGGTATACAATTGTTCATAGTAATCTATTATAATCCTTTGTATTAATGTCTCTTCTTTCATAATTTTTATAATTATACTTTATATAATCTTAATAATTTTATTTGTCTCCTTTTAATACTTATTCTAGCTCAAGTTTTGTTAATTTTCTTTCTTTAAAAAGTAGCTCTTAGATCAACTGATCTTTTCTATTGCTTTTCCATTCTCTATTTCACTTATTTATGCAGTAATCTTTATTATTTTCTCTCTCCTGCTAACATTGGACTTTGATTTTTCATTTTTTCTCTAGTTTCTTGATGTGTAAATTTAAGTTGCTTATTTAAGGTCCTTCTTTTTTTCTTAATGTAGGCAGTTATCCTTATAAACTCTCCTCTTAGAATTACTTTTGTTCCACACTGTAAGATAAGGTGTGCTGCATTTCCATTTTTGTTTGTCTCAATATATGTTTAAATTTCCTTTTGATTCCTTCTTTGACCCATTGGTTGTTCATGAGTGTGTTATTGCATCCCAAACAAATGGCAAAGCTGAGAGCTCACTACACTTTTACTTTTCTATGGGAGAAATCAGGGGCTGAGGAGGTCTCCCTTGGCACTGAGCTGTGCTGCTTTAGGGGAAGGATAATGTAAGTAAAGTAAAACTGTCCTTCTTACCCTCTTCAATATGTGCATTCTTAGGGAAAAGACATTTAGGCAGAATGTTAGATCTATACAACATAATAAAAAAAATAAGGTATATCCACTGTTTCATAAAGTTTTTTCTCTATTTTCAAGTTCTCATTACTTGTCCATATTTTTATTGTAGTTAAATTCTACTTGATTAATTTTATAAATAATTATGATTTAGAAATCTCAAGACATTTTAAACATAGATATTTTTACTATAATCCATAAGGTAAATTGTTCAATTGTGTTCTTATATCTACTGAGGAATTATATAATAAAGTAGTTTCAGAGATATAATATAAAGCCAACATCTATTTTAACCTTGCAATAATATTCATTGGATGCCTCAAATATAGAAAATGTAATGGTGGTTGCCAGGTGCAGAGCAAGGAATAAAATGATATTCCATTCTCCTGGAATTTGTAGTCTATATAAAGAGATAGATAATGCATAAACAAACAAACAAATAAAGGAGATCCTAAGAAGCTTGTTTGACAAATGTTTTGAATTTGGGACTAAAGACAGAACTTATCTTGAGAGCTAATACATACCCTATAAGACATCAAGAAGACTCTCTATTTCCTTGAAAGTAAGCTACACAGTGATGGATGGGTCTTGTCATTAAAGTAAATCTAGCAGCATGGAAGATCTGTGATAATAGAGAAAGTGTCCTTGTAGATACGTTGTTTGATCCCATTAAATGAAAAAGATAGTGAAATTGAAGAAGATAACTTATTTTCAGTATCTATAGTGCATGCTTCTGACAGAGAAAAGTGACAAAAAATAAAATAGAGTGAAGAATAGAAAGCAGCAAACAGCAGATAATACTACCAACAACCTTTTATATAATGGTATTAGAGTATGCTACTACAATGTCAAAAGTGCTAAAAAACTGAGTGGAAAATATTCCAGGGCAAACTCACAGATTTGCAAAAAATGTTTAAAATCACAAATTTGAATCAAAGCTATAGGCCGCCTGTCCTTTACCTTGGTTTTTTTTTTTTTTTTTAATCACCTAGCCATAATTATGCAATGGCTCTAACAATTAGAAACAGACTTCCATAGTACCTATGCACATCAAAACTCGAGAGACTGGGATAACTTAATGTAGATTCAAAACAAAAATCTACACACAAAGGGAAAAATTGAGCTGATTCACGGGGTGTCATTTAATGCCCCTAAAGTGTAGAACCATATCTAGAACATTCTGAAGAATATAAAATGTGAATTAGGTTAAGCTCTTCTCTTTACAAAGTCAAAAGATAGACATTTCAAAGTATCAGAGGATGTAATACCATCTTGACAAATCTCCTGCATAACAAACTCCTTAGAACCGTAGTAAGAAGGTATTTTTGATGAACAAGGCATTAATGGTTGCAGTGTCAAGATAAGAAAAGAAATGCAGTTTTTATGACAGATTCTTTACTTTTAGAAAATTATCATGATAGGGCAGATAGATTCAACAGAGGTATTGATACAGGACACTATGCTGACATTATACAATTTGGGTATGTGTTTCTCTAAGACCTGAAGCTTTTGGCTATAAGAGAGAAGACCCTTCTGTTCAGTCCTCCATTCATGATCACTCTTCTGTAGACAAGTCTGAGTTTTATCCAGTGCTCATGTGTTTAGATATCTCCATGTAGCTTACAGTATTTAGCCTATCATATCTACCTGAAAATATATTGCTCAGATAATTTCTCAGGAAGGTGGACTTCAGTCTCTGTTGCCCCCTTCAAATGCAATTTTCTTGGTACAGAGCATTTGTGTGAGGCTTTAATCATTCAGCACATAGCAGATGGATAAGAGCAAATTCCCAACTATAGGTACCATAACTTCCCTGGCATGTGTTATGTGTTTCCATGTTTGTCTTAGATGTTCTACACTTAAGTCTTTTAACTACACTGTTGCAATTTGCTGGATCTTTTCAACAAAGTGTATCAATACTTCAATAGGGTCCTAAGACAAAAGATAGAAGAAATCACCCTGTGATAAGAGATCACACTTGGCTAGATTATGATGCCCAGTTATTTAGTCAAACACTAGTCTAGTTGCTGCTATGAAGGTATTTTGTACATGTGAATCACATTTGCTATTAGTAAATGAGATTACTTCCCTCTCTTCAACGAGGGTAATTCAGCTCCCAGGATTCAAGTAAGAAACTTTGTGTCTACGTGATGATGCAGGGGTTCCCATGACTAAAAATATTCAGAAAACCACTGTACTAAAGAGAGAATACTGAAGGTGAGTCGTGGATCTGTCCACCTCAGAGAAGGCATGTGTGGCAAGTCTGTGTGATCATGGTCCTGATAAATAGATTCATATCCTTTGCAAATCTGGTATGGTTGTGAAAATCCCATGATGAGTATTGACCATAGTAACTGGAGGCCTTCCAGACTGCCATCAGTTTCATCTCTTTTGTTTCCGTCTAACCCTATATTTTATGTGCCTGGCTCTGAAAACACACTTGCCTCTACATTCACCTCCCAAATTTACCTATGCCACCTCTATTTGTAATGAACTATTTTGAATAATTATTCCACTATGACTTGAGCATCTATGCTCTACTCCCTTTAATGAATTGTAGATATGAAATTCTTCAAGGTCTCTTTGTTCAGGTCCTTCAGGACCAACTGTCTAAACCTGTCTCCTCACACTTTAAACATCTTAGTTCTTTAAAAGTTAAATAAAAATCCATTTTAAAAATGAACATTTTTCCATTTGTTAGGAGAACCTGCAAAGCTTCGGACATAAGTTCAACTATTTCAACCACTTGAATTTATTTTTAATCATATATTTCCCTTAAGATAATTCCCTTAAGATGATGTTTAACAAATTGATGTTTTAGCTAATTCATATATTCTTTTAATAGTGAAACATGAAATCATTTTTTTCTCTTTTTTCTTTATTCATTAGAAATCATGTTATTTGAAGTGACTTGGTTATTTGAAGCTGCTATCAGAAAGAAAAGCTAAGTTTTTTCTATCTCTGTGATCACAAGTACTTTTCATAACCAATTATTCATTGTTTCTGATTCCTAGGGTTATATCTAATTTATTCAAATATCCTCATGGTCATTTTTGTCTCTGGCAAACATCTTTAATAACCTCATGTTCTTTTGGTTATATATATAAATACAAATATATATCTGTGTGTGTTTATGGATATTCCTGATATAAAGTATAAATCTATGGATAATTTATTCACAAGTGATTTTAGAAGCTAAAAGAAATTTAATTCCTATATGTACCTTAGTTTTTAAAATGGTCTTTTCTCTATGTGTATGTATATGTGTTAATGTGTATATTATCTTCATTTTCTTAGAAATCTCTGTAATCCTTGTTGATTGATTTAAATATTACTGTGTATATTTCTATTAGAAATATAAAGCATCTTGCATTTCCCCCCTCACTGATAATTATATTTATTTCTTTTGATTATGCCATTAAAACGTTAATTTTTCCCAAAGTTGTCAAGTATCTTAAATCCATTCATTGTTCTTCACTTTATATGTCTCGTTTTGCATTTCTCATTTCTTAAGTTATACTCTTCTATGCAGGCATAGAAAAGCCTACACATGAATTTATTATTATTTTATTTTTACAAATTCTAGCATAATATTTGACTTGCCAACAAATACCAGAGTTAGTTGAAAATAAATGGAACAACCACATCTCTAAACTCTAACTTTCCAATGGAATATAGTGCATGCTGTTCCCAGTTGGACATTGTAATGTCCCAACCATATTAATTGGGAAGCTTCCAATGACATAATTACTCTAGCTCTTTCTTTGGTTTTTGACTACCAGAATTCTGTCTACCCCGCACTCTACTTTGATTATGTGCACCGATCATTATTGCCATTTTACCATCTGATTGTGTAAAGCATTTTGTTCTCTCTGCTATTATAACTAATCCACCCATGTTTTGTAGCAGCATGTGATAGGTATCCACAGACAGTCCTAGTTTATCTTCAAGCATTCTCCATGCATACTCTATTCTTATTAGCCTTTGGAAGATTTTAGATCAAGAAATCAACATTGCAGAACTTCACATGTAGCAATCTTCAGTGTAAAAATCAAGAGTGCTGATCAAGAATTTGCATTGTCAGAATTCTATTTTGATTTGCTATTCTAAATGTCAGCATTTTGAATCTAATCCACAGGATTCCAGTGGATACATTCTGGGCATCTTCATAAAATGCTATATATAAATAAATAAAATATGTGGTGTTGGGGAGAATTCTGGTCTTCAGATCAAATGTGTCACTATGGGTCTCTGAAACACCAGAAAGTGTCTTGCTTATTCAACATCAGTGCTTGCTATAGATGCCACTTACTTCCCTATTTGCCTCTTTTGCTATTCCACCTTTCTGTTAACCATATCCTGATGCTGATGATATTGAAATCAGACAATCTTGTTGAAGTTTTCCAAAAGTTCTGTTAAGTATTTTTGCTGTTGATACAAAATACATATTGATTACAATAACTTAGTAGATTTATTGCAGTATAAATGAATGATCTCTGTAGTAGTCCATTAACAAAACTATCTTTAGGATATTGTGTCCCTCAAAAGATTCAGTAAGACACAAACTACATGTGTACCAAACAATTTAAGCATTTAACAGTGATGCAGCAAGAAATTCTTTTCTGTGGTGATAGATAGACTATTTTTGTTCCTTCTCCTAGTGAAGTGAGAATATCTAAGCACAAAGCCTTGGCAGGAGAGAGCTGTAGGAATATATGAGAAAACTAAGAATGAGACAAGTGAGGTAGGAAGCAAACTAGGAGCACACTATGTCCTTGAAGTGAAGAATCTTTTTTAAGAATGGGAAATAGGGGAGACCTTCAAGATGGCAGAGTAGTAAGACGTGATCACCTTCCTCCCCACAAATACATCAGAAATACATTTACATGTGGAACAACTCCTACAGAACACCTACTGAACACTGGCAGAAGACCTCAGACTTCCCAAAATGTAAGAAACTCCCTACGTACCTGGGTAGGGCAAAAGAAAAGAGAAAAAAGAGACAAAAGAAGAGGTATGGAACCTGTACCTCGGTGAGGGAGCTGTGAAGGAGGAAAAGTTTCCATACACTAGGAAGCCCCTTCACTGCCGGAGACAGGGGGTGGCGGTGGGTGGGGAAGCTTTGGAGCCACGGAGGAGAACGCAGCAACAGGTGTGCAGAGGGCAAAGCAGAGAGATTCTCACTAAGAGGATTGGTGCTGACCAGCACTCACCACCCTGAGCGGTTTGTCTGCTCACCTTCTGGGACAGGTGGGGGTTGGGGCCAGAGGCTCTGGCTTCCGAGGTCAGATCCCAGGGAGAGGACTGGGGTTGGCTGCATGAACACAGCCTGAAGGGGGCTAGTGTGCCACCGCTAGCCAGGAGGGAGTCCGGGGAAAAGTCTGGAACTGCCTAAGAGGCAAGAGACCACTCTTTCAGGGTGTGCAAGGAGAGGGGATTCAGAGCACTGCCTAAATGAGATCCAGAGATGGGCGTGAGCCATGGCTATCATCCTGACAACAGACAAGGGCATGAAACGTTAAGGGTGTTGCCACAGCCACCAAGAAGCCTGTTGTGCAGGCACGGGTCACTATCCACAACTCCCCTCCAGGGAGCCTGTGCAGCCTGCCACTGCCAGCGTCCTGTGAGGTAGGGACAACTTCCCTAGGAGAACACACAGCACACCTCAAAGTGTTGCAACATTACGCTGACCTCTGCTGCTGCAGGCTCACCCAGTATCCATACCCCTCCCTCTTCCTGGCCTGAGAGAGGCAGAGGCCCTAGTCAGCTGCTCCTTTATCCCCATCCTGTCTGGGTGGGAGCAGACGCCCTCAGGCAACCTACCTGCAGAGGCAGGGCCAGATCCAAAGCTGAACCCCAGGAGCTGTGTGAAACAAAGAAGAGAAAGGGAAATATCTCCCAGCAGCCTCAGGAGCAGCAGATTAAATCTCCACAATTAACTTGACGTACCCTGCATATATGGAATACCTGAATAGACAACGAATCATCCCAAAATTGAGGCGGTGGACTTGGGGAGCAAATGTAAACTTGGGGTTTGCTGTATGTGACTGACTGGTTTCTGGTTTTATGTTTATCCTAGTTTAGTATTTAGAGTTTATTATCATTGGTAGATTTGTTTATTGATTTGGTTGCTCTCTTCCTTTTCCTTTATATATATATATATATATATATATATA
>NW_020175414.1:1028067-1030192 GCF_003031525.2 Neophocaena asiaeorientalis asiaeorientalis | reverse complement strand
CATACACATATATATATATGTATTTTTTCCCTTTTTCTCTCTTTGAGAGTGTGTATGTGTATGCCTCTTTGTGTGATTTTGTCTGTATAGCTTTGCTTTTACCATCTGTCCTAGGGTTCTGTTTGTATTTTATTTTTTTTTTAGTATACTTTTTAACACTTGTTATCATTGGTGGATTTCTTTTTTGGTCTGGTTATTCTCTACTTTCTTCCTTTTTTCTTTTTGTTTGTATTACTTTCTAATATTTAATAATATTTAAACATTTTTTATTTTAATAACTTTATTTTATTTTTTTCTTCTTTCTTTCTTTCTTTTTTTCTCCCTTCTGAGCCGTGTGGCTGAACTCTGAGGCACAGCTGTCAGGCCTGTGCCTTGGAAGTGGGAGAGCCTAGTTCAAGATATTGGTCCACCAGAGACCACCCAGCTCCACATAATATCAAATGATAAAGCTCTCCCAGAGATCTCCATCTTGATGCTAAGACCCAGTTCCACTGAACAACCAGCAAGCTAGAGTGCTTGATACACTATGCCAAACAACTAACAGGACAGGAACACAACCCCACCCATTGGCAGAGAGACTGCCTAAAATCATAATAAGGTCACAGACACCCCAAAATATACCACCAGACGTGGTCCTGCCCACCAGAAATACAAGATCCAGCCTCATTCACTAGAACACAGGCACTAGTCCTCTCCACCAGTAAGCCTAAAAAAACCAGTGAACCAACATCAACCATTGGGGCAGACACCAAAAGCAAAGGGACCTACAGCCTATGAAAAGGATACCCAAGCACACTACGTTAAACAAAATGAGAAGGCAGAGAAATATGCAGCAGATGAAGGAGCAAGGTAAAAATCCCACCACACTAAACAAATGAAAAAGAAATAGGCAATGTACCTGAGAAAGAATTCAGAGTAATGATACAAAAGATGATACAAAATCTTGGAAATAGAATGGAGAAAATACAAGAAATGTTTAACAAGGACCTAGAAGAACTAAAGAGTAAAGAAACAATAATGAACAACAAAATTAATTAAATTAAAATTTCTCTAGAAGGGATCAATAGCAGAATAGCTGAGGCAGAAGAGCAGATAAGTGACTGGGAAGATAAAATAGTGGAAATAACTGCTGCAGAGCAGAATAAAGAAAAAATAATTGAGGACAGCCTTAGAGACGTCTGGGACAACATTAAACACAGCAGCATTTGAATTATAGGGGTCCCAGAAGAAGAAGAGTAAAAGAAAGGGACTGAGAAAATATTTGAAGAGATTATAGTTGAAAAATTTCCTAACATGGGAAAGGAAGTAGTCAATCAAGTCCAGAAAGCACAGAGAGTCCCATAAAGGATAAACACGCCAAGACACATATTAATCAAACTGTCAAAAATTAAATACAAAGAAAACATATTAAAAGCAGCAAGGGAAAAACAACCAATAACACACAAGAGAATCCCCATAAGGTTAACAGCTGATCTTTCAGCAGAAACTCTGCAAGGCAGAGGGGAGTGGCAAGACATATTTAAAGTGATGAAAGGGAAGAAACTAAAACCCAGACTACTCTTCCTACCAAGGATATCATTCAGATTCGACAGAGAAATTAAACCTTTGCTGACAAGCAAAAGCTAAGAAAATTCAGCACCTCCAAACCAGCTTTACAACTAATGCTAAATGAAATTCTCTAGGCAGGAAACACAAGAGAAGAAAAGACCTACAATAACAAACCCAAAACAATTAAGAAAATGTTAATAGGAACATATATATCGAAAATTACCTTAAATGCAAATGCATTAAATGCTCCTACCAAGAGATGTAGACTGGCTGAATGTATACAAAACAAGACCCATATATATGCTGTCTACAAGAGATCCACTTCAGACCTAGGGACACAGAGAGACTGAAAGTGAGAGGATGGAAAAATATATTCCATGCAAATGAAAATCAAAAGAAAGCTGGAGTAGCAATACTCATATCAGACAAAATAGACTTTAAAATAAAGACTATTAGAAGAGACAAAGAAGGACACTACATAATGATCAAGGGATCGATCCAAGAAGAAGATATAACAATTGTAAATATTTATGCACCCAACATAGGAGCACCTCAATACATAAGGCAAATACTAACA
>NW_020175414.1:996792-1027904 GCF_003031525.2 Neophocaena asiaeorientalis asiaeorientalis | reverse complement strand
TATATATATATGTATTTTTTCCCTTTTTCTCTCTTTGAGAGTGTGTATGTGTATGCCTCTTTGTGTGATTTTGTCTGTATAGCTTTGCTTTTACCATCTGTCCTAGGGTTCTGTTTGTATTTTATTTTTTTTTTAGTATACTTTTTAACACTTGTTATCATTGGTGGATTTCTTTTTTGGTCTGGTTATTCTCTACTTTCTTCCTTTTTTCTTTTTGTTTGTATTACTTTCTAATATTTAATAATATTTAAACATTTTTTATTTTAATAACTTTATTTTATTTTTTTCTTCTTTCTTTCTTTCTTTTTTTCTCCCTTCTGAGCCGTGTGGCTGAACTCTGAGGCACAGCTGTCAGGCCTGTGCCTTGGAAGTGGGAGAGCCTAGTTCAAGATATTGGTCCACAAGAGACCACCCAGCTCCACATAATATCAAATGATAAAGCTCTCCCAGAGATCTCCATCTTGATGCTAAGACCCAGTTCCACTGAACAACCAGCAAGCTAGAGTGCTTGATACACTATGCCAAACAACTAACAGGACAGGAACACAACCCCACCCATTGGCAGAGAGACTGCCTAAAATCATAATAAGGTCACAGACACCCCAAAATATACCACCAGACGTGGTCCTGCCCACCAGAAATACAAGATCCAGCCTCATTCACTAGAACACAGGCACTAGTCCTCTCCACCAGTAAGCCTAAAAAAACCAGTGAACCAACATCAACCATTGGGGCAGACACCAAAAGCAAAGGGACCTACAGCCTATGAAAAGGATACCCAAGCACACTACGTTAAACAAAATGAGAAGGCAGAGAAATATGCAGCAGATGAAGGAGCAAGGTAAAAATCCCACCACACTAAACAAATGAAAAAGAAATAGGCAATGTACCTGAGAAAGAATTCAGAGTAATGATACAAAAGATGATACAAAATCTTGGAAATAGAATGGAGAAAATACAAGAAATGTTTAACAAGGACCTAGAAGAACTAAAGAGTAAAGAAACAATAATGAACAACAAAATTAATTAAATTAAAATTTCTCTAGAAGGGATCAATAGCAGAATAGCTGAGGCAGAAGAGCAGATAAGTGACTGGGAAGATAAAATAGTGGAAATAACTGCTGCAGAGCAGAATAAAGAAAAAATAATTGAGGACAGCCTTAGAGACGTCTGGGACAACATTAAACACAGCAGCATTTGAATTATAGGGGTCCCAGAAGAAGAAGAGTAAAAGAAAGGGACTGAGAAAATATTTGAAGAGATTATAGTTGAAAAATTTCCTAACATGGGAAAGGAAGTAGTCAATCAAGTCCAGAAAGCACAGAGAGTCCCATAAAGGATAAACACGCCAAGACACATATTAATCAAACTGTCAAAAATTAAATACAAAGAAAACATATTAAAAGCAGCAAGGGAAAAACAACCAATAACACACAAGAGAATCCCCATAAGGTTAACAGCTGATCTTTCAGCAGAAACTCTGCAAGGCAGAGGGGAGTGGCAAGACATATTTAAAGTGATGAAAGGGAAGAAACTAAAACCCAGACTACTCTTCCTACCAAGGATATCATTCAGATTCGACAGAGAAATTAAACCTTTGCTGACAAGCAAAAGCTAAGAAAATTCAGCACCTCCAAACCAGCTTTACAACTAATGCTAAATGAAATAGGGATCAATAGCAGAATAGCTGAGGCAGAAGAGCAGATAAGTGACTGGGAAGATAAAATAGTGGAAATAACTGCTGCAGAGCAGAATAAAGAAAAAATAATTGAGGACAGCCTTAGAGACGTCTGGGACAACATTAAACACAGCAGCATTTGAATTATAGGGGTCCCAGAAGAAGAAGAGTAAAAGAAAGGGACTGAGAAAATATTTGAAGAGATTATAGTTGAAAAATTTCCTAACATGGGAAAGGAAGTAGTCAATCAAGTCCAGAAAGCACAGAGAGTCCCATAAAGGATAAACACGCCAAGACACATATTAATCAAACTGTCAAAAATTAAATACAAAGAAAACATATTAAAAGCAGCAAGGGAAAAACAACCAATAACACACAAGAGAATCCCCATAAGGTTAACAGCTGATCTTTCAGCAGAAACTCTGCAAGGCAGAGGGGAGTGGCAAGACATATTTAAAGTGATGAAAGGGAAGAAACTAAAACCCAGACTACTCTTCCTACCAAGGATATCATTCAGATTCGACAGAGAAATTAAACCTTTGCTGACAAGCAAAAGCTAAGAAAATTCAGCACCTCCAAACCAGCTTTACAACTAATGCTAAATGAAATTCTCTAGACAGGAAACACAAGAGAAGAAAAGACCTACAATAACAAACCCAAAACAATTAAGAAAATGTTAATAGGAACATATATATCGAAAATTACCTTAAATGCAAATGCATTAAATGCTCCTACCAAGAGATGTAGACTGGCTGAATGTATACAAAACAAGACCCATATATATGCTGTCTACAAGAGATCCACTTCAGACCTAGGGACACAGAGAGACTGAAAGTGAGAGGATGGAAAAATATATTCCATGCAAATGAAAATCAAAAGAAAGCTGGAGTAGCAATACTCATATCAGACAAAATAGACTTTAAAATAAAGACTATTACAAGAGACAAAGAAGGATGCTACATAATGATCAAGGGATCAGTCCAAGAAGAAGATATAACATGTAAATATTTATGCACCTAACATAGCAGGACCTCAATACATAAGGCAAATACTAATAGCCATAAAAGGGGAAATCCACAGTATCATAAACATAGTAGGGCACTTTAACACCCCACTTTCAGCAATGGACAGATCATCCAAAATGAAAAACATTAAGGAAACACAAGCATTAAATGATGCATTAAACAAGATGGACTTAAATGATATTAATAGGACATTCAATCCAAAAGCAACAGAATACACTTTCTTCTCAAGTGCTCATGGAACATTCTCCAGGGTAGATCATATCTTGGGTCACTAATCAAGCCTTAGTAAATTTAAGAAAACTGAAATCATATCAATTATCTTTTATGACCACAATGTTATGAGAGTAGATATCAATTACAGGAAAAATCTGTAAAAAATACAAAAACATGGAGGCTAAACAATACACTACTAAATAACCAAGAGATCACTGAAGAAATCAAAGAGGAAATCAAAAAATACCTAGAAACAAATGAAAATGAATACATAATGACCCAAATCCTATGGGATGCATCAAAACCAGGTCTAAGAGGGAAGTTTACAGCAATACAATCCTACCTCAAGAAAAAAGAAACATCTCAAATAAACAACCAAACCTTACACCTAAAGCAATTAGATAAAAAAGAAGAAACCCCCCCAAAGTTAGCAGAAGGAAAGAAATCACAATTATCAAATCAGAAATAAATGAAAAATAAATGAAAGAAAGGATAGCAAAGATCAATAAAAGCAAAGCTGGTTCTTTGAGAAGATAAACAAAATTGATAAACCATTAGCCAGACTCATCAAGAAAAAAAAGGTGGAAGACTCACATCAGTAGAACTAGAAATGAAAAAGGGGAAGTAACAAATGACACTGCAGAAATACAAAGGATCATGAGAGATTACTACAAGCTACTATATGCCAATAAAATGGGCAACCTGGAAGAAATGGACAAATTCTTAGAAAAGCAAAACTTTCCAAGACTGAACCAGTATTAAATAGAAAATATAAAGAAAACAACCGCAAACACTGAAATTCAGACTGTGATTAAAAATCTTCCAACAAACAAAACCCAGGACCAAATGGTTTCACAGGTTAATTCTATCAAACATATAGAGAAAAGCTAACACCAATCCTCCTCAAACTCTTCCAAAATATAACAGAAGGAGGAACACTCCCAAACTCATTCTATGAGGCCAACATCACCCTGATACCAAAACCAGAGAAAGATGTCACAAAGAAAGAAAACTACAGGCCAATATCACTGATGAACATAGATGGAAAAATCCTCAACAAAATACCAGCAAACAGAATCCCAAAGTACATTAAAAGGACCATATACCATGATCAAGTGGGGTTTATACCAGGAATGCAAGGATTCTTTAATAAATGCAAATCAATCAACGTGATACACCATATTAACAAATTGAAGGAGAAAAAACATATGAGCATCTCAGTAGATGCATAAAAAGCTTTTGACAAAATTCAACACCCATTTATGACAAAAACCCTCCAGAAAATAGGCATAGAGGGAACTTACCATAACTTAATAAAGGCCATATATGACAAATGCACAGCAAACAACATTCTCAATGGTGAAAAACTGAAACCATTTCTTCTAAGATCAGGAACAAGACAAGGGAGTCCACTCTCACCACTATTATTCAAAATACTTTTGGAAGTTTTAGCCACAGCAATCAGAGAAGAAAAAGAAATAAAAGTAATCTACATTGGTAAAGAAGTAAAGCTGTCACTGCTTGCAGATGACCTGATACTATACATAGAGAATCCTAAAGATGCTACCAGAAAACTACTAGAGCTAATCAATGATTTTGCAAAGTAGCAGGATACAAAATTAATGCACAGAAATCTCTTGCATTCCTATACACTAATGGTGAAAATCTGAAAGAGAAATTAAGGAAACACTTCCACTTACCATTGCATCAAAAAGAATAAAATACATAGGAATAAACCTACCTAAAGAGACAAAAAACTTGTATGCAAAAAACAATGACACTGATGAAAGAAATTAAAGAAGATATACCACATTCTTGGATTGGAAGAATCAACATTGTGAAAATGACTATACTACCTAAAGCAATGTACAGTATCAGTGCAATGCCTATTAAATTACCAATTGCATTTTTTACATAACTAGAAAAAAAACCTTAAAATTTATATGGAGACACAAAAGACCCCAATTAGCCAAAGCTGTCTTGAGGGAAAAAAACAGAGCTGGAGGAATCAGACTCCTTACTTCAGACTATACTACTAAGCTATAATCAAGACAGTATGGTACTAGCACAAAAATAGAAATATAGATCAATGGAACAGGATAGAAAGGCCAGACATAAATCCATGTACATATGGTCACCTTATCTTTGATAAAGGAGGCAAGAATATACAATGGAGAAAATACAGCCTCTTCAATAAGTGGTGCTGGGAAAACTGGACAGCTACATGTAAAAGAATAAAATTAGAACACTGCCTAACACCATACCAGTTTATAACACAAAAATAAACTCAAAATGGATTAAAGACCTAAATGTAAGAGCAGAAACTATAAAATTCTTAGAGGAAAACTTAGGGAGAACACTCTATGACATAAATCACAGCAAGATCCTTTTTGACCCACCTACTGGAGAAATGGAAATGAAAACAAAAATAAACAAATGAGACTTATTGAAACATAAAAGCTTTTTCACAGCACAGGAAACCATAAACAAGATGAAAATACAACCCTAGATCTGGAGAAAATATTTGCAAATGAAGCAATTGACAAAGGATTAATCTCCAAAATTTACAGCAGCTCATGCAGCTCAATATCAAAAATACCAATCAACCCAATCCAAAAATGGACAGAAGAACTAAATAGACATTTTTCCAAAGAAGATATACAGATTGCCAGCAAATACATGAAAAGATACTCAGCATCACTAATAATTAGAGAAATGCAAATCAGAACTACAATGAGGTATCACCTCACACCATTCAGAATGACCATCATCAAAAAATCTACAAACAATAAATGCTGGGGTGGGTGTAGAGAAAAGGAAACCCTCCTGCACTGTTGGTGGGAATGTAAGTTGATAGAGCTACTATGGAGAACGGTATGGAGGTTCCTTAAAAACTAAAAATAGAACTACCATATGACCCAGCAGCCTCACTCCTGGGCCTATACCCCGAGAAAACTATAATTCAAAAAGAGTCATGTACCACAATGTTCATTGCAGTTCTATTTACAATAGCCAGGATATGGAAGCAACCTGAGTGTCCATTGACAGATGAATGGATAAAGAAGATGTGGCACATATATGCATTGGAATATTACTCCGCCATATAAAGAAACAAAATTGAGTTATTTGTAGTGAGGTGGATTGACCTAGAGACTGTCATACTGAGTGACATAAGTCAGAAAGAGAAAAGTAAATACTGTATGCTAACACATATATATGGAATCTAAAACAAACAAACAAACAAACAAAATGTTTCTGAAGAAATAGGGTCAGGAGAGGAATAAAGATGCAGAAGTAGAGAATGGACTTGAGGACTGTGGGAGGGAGAATGGTAAGCTGGTACGAAGTGAGAGATTGGCATTGACTTATATATACTACCAAATGTAAAACAGATAGGTAGTGGGAAACAGCCACTCAGCACAGGGAGATCAGCTCGGTGCTTTGTGACCACTTAGAGGGGTGGGAGGGAGGGAGACATAGAGGGAAGAGATATGGGAACATATGTGTATGTACAGCTGATTCACTTTGTTACAAAGCAGAAACTAACACACCATTGTAAAGCAATTATACTCCAATAAAGATGTAAAAAAAAAATAGAAAAGAAAAACGAATGGGAAATAATTATTACATTTAGGAAAGAGGTGATTATTAAGATTTCATGAGAGTATTTTTTATAAAAGAGTGGAGATAAAAGTTTATTGGATTGGTTCCAAAAAGAAGAAGAGAAAAGGGATTGGAAATAGTTCCTATAGTCAACATGTTATAAAATTTAATTATAAAGAAGAGCAGCAGTGATAAATTGAAAGGGATGTTAAATCAGATGATGTTTTCCTTATAATATTAAGAATAAAAGAGCATATTTGTATTTTTGATGAGGCTGATATAATAAGAGAAAAATTGATACAGGAGAGCAACAGATAAGTTACTGAAGTTACTGATGCTAAGTAGGTGAGAAGAACTGGAATCTAGTTCAGAAGTGGAAGGCTGGCCCTAGATTGAGGCCAGACTGTTCTTCCACAGCAATAGAAAAGAAGGCAAGGTGAATGGTCACAGAAGGCGACATGTGGGTTGATTTGGTGAGAGACAGTCATGGAAATTTTCTAGTTTTTGCTTTAATTTTTTAATCAAATAGGAAAAAGCACTATAGACTGGATAGGTGAGAGAAGTTGGAAGTTTAAGTAGAAAAGAGAAAGCACGAAATAACCTTGTATACGGTGAGGGAGAGATTGAATGTAGTAGAAAGATGTGGTGTGAAAGCTGGCTATTAAGGCTGATGTTCTTATCAGTCTCAATTTTTTTTCTTCAAGTTTGCTGTCTTGGTGGGTTTGGCAGATTGTTGAATTCAGGCAAAAATACAAAGAGTAAGTTAAATGGAAAGATGGCTGGTAATGTCAACAAAGTGAGATCCTTGATACTGATAATTTGAAGTTTGCAATTATTGGTCATGGCAGGTTTATGGCTATGACCAAAGGAGATAGAATACAGGACAGTGTTTCTAGAGGAGTGGTCAAATAACTAAAGATCAGGTTTCAGTTGATCATATACATGGAGTTGAAATCAAGAAGAATTCTATCCTGTTGAGATTATACTTTTCTAGGTAATCAATCAGTCATGCTCTACAGCAACTATTTGAAATTGTTTCCTAAATTATTTCCTTAGATACACTTTTTTCCTCTCAAGATATATCCTAGAATACATCCAGTAATTATTATTTTTAATACATTTCCCCTTTCTGAGATGCAGATATAAACCACAGTTATTGCCTCAGGTGTACCTTTTCAACTGTGTCCTAATAACATACCTTGGGATTTCTAATAGTGGAACAAGATGCCCCAAACGAACTGGGAAGAGGCTTTGAAGCGTAACTGGCAGAGGCCTCTTCAATTTAGACTACTTAGATGCCTCTCTGATGTTGAATGATGGAATCCAGCCCCACCTCCATGCCCCAGCAAAGACTGCTTGACCAGAGCTGATCTACTTTCCAGTGAAATCTAGAGAAACAATTACCTCAAATATCACACATCAAGTTAAGAAGAAGGGTGGAGAGGACAAAGCATTGTTTTTCTGAGTCTTTATCAGTCTCAACAGACTTAATTTTTTTTTTTTCCCTAGACATTATTTTCTAGATTCTGAAGAGACAACATCTTTTGGATACAGATTCATACCTGTTCTTCCCTAGCTGCCCAGGAGACCCAAAAGCCCAAGTTGGTTCTGGCACAGCTCCTGAAAAGGGGTATGTGACTTATGCTTAACAAGAGTTCAGTTTCCTAATCTCAAGGTTGAGGGGAAGTGAAAGTTTCCACAGAAAGCTGCCGCAGGTTAAAGTTGAGTTGACCTGAAGTTATTTGTATGATGACTATGAGCTGAGGGCTCATCTTTGAGCCTTACTGAGACTCTTAAATGCAGGAAAAATGAGGAAGAATCTGTCCCCTTTCTTTCTTCCTGCTTCAGTGTTTCCCTACCTTACCTCAGAAATAAGCTTAGCACAAAATCGTCTCCATTTTTCTTAAACAAGGAAGAAGAAACTTTAAGGAAGAGGGAGTTTCTTAGCTTTGTCTGAATTCACCATAACTTTATCCAGAGCCTGGAACTTTTAACTCCAGCTTGAGGATGCTGGCTGGAGAGGCCAGGCTCTTCCCAAGTCCTTACATTTCTTTATTAAAGCTCTCAAGATTTTACAGGCACACAGCAGATTATTTTGGTTCAATACTTAAAACCTTTTGATGATTCCCTTTCTTTACTTACAAGGGAATGCAGGATCTCATCTCTAGAAGGTTCCATAGATTTCCTTCTGGACATTCTTCAGCCTCTATAGTCCATCTTTTTGGGATTTGTGTGAGAGTTTTCCTCTCCATGGGTGAGCCATGCTGGATGAACGTCAGCTTTTTCATTGCCTGGCATAATGCAACTCCTAAAAATATCAGCTTATGCTTAGTTACTATAGAAAGCTTTCTAAGACAGGTGAGTTTTCCTTGCTCTACAGTGTCAGAATCTCTTCTACTTACCTCCACTGTCTTAGCTCTCTTCATCCTTGTTGTAATTTATTGTGAAATGTCATTTCTGCCACTGTATCTAAGTGATCATGGCAGCAACAGGAGTCTCGGTCTTCCTGACTGCAGTATTTCCTATGCTTAGCACACTATTCCTGATGCATAGTTCTCACACTAAAAAATGTTGAATAAATGAATTAAATAGATCAATAAATAACTGATTCTGCTTGTTTATTTTATGACGACTTCTTACACCTGAACTGCTGAATTTGGTGTCTAGCTTTTCCTGCCCAACTTTTACTGAGACTACTCTCATGATTATTGCTGAAGATTTGTACTCCTCACAGGGGCATTTAGTGAGATGATTCTTTTATATTTTATTGCACTGTGATTCAATCCCCTCATCCTATGTTTCAAACATAAGCTCTAGGAAGATATGTAAGTTTAGCCATAATTTTACTTCATTCTTTAATTCTTGTGACTTTTATTTCTAATTGCCAAATCAAGTTTTCTATAATTTCTATAATTTATAAGTCTAATCATGATATCTTTCTGACAGCTAGGAATGATATTTCAAACTCTAATATTTAGCTACAAATACATATACAAATAAGTGTCTATTTTTTTTTTAAACAGTTCAGCCAAAATTTTCATCACCTTTTTCTCCAACTATGGAAATCTGATCTTCTCTTTGACACCACTCTCTTCTTTTTGAGACATTTTCTGATCCCCATACCACACTATCACCATGTTCTACTCCACTCAGGATCAGTTGCCTTATATATATATGTATTTTTTCCCTTTTTCTCTCTTTGAGAGTGTGTATGTGTATGCCTCTTTGTGTGATTTTGTCTGTATAGCTTTGCTTTTACCATCTGTCCTAGGGTTCTGTTTGTATTTTATTTTTTTTTTAGTATACTTTTTAACACTTGTTATCATTGGTGGATTTCTTTTTTGGTCTGGTTATTCTCTACTTTCTTCCTTTTTTCTTTTTGTTTGTATTACTTTCTAATATTTAATAATATTTAAACATTTTTTATTTTAATAACTTTATTTTATTTTTTTCTTCTTTCTTTCTTTCTTTTTTTCTCCCTTCTGAGCCGTGTGGCTGAACTCTGAGGCACAGCTGTCAGGCCTGTGCCTTGGAAGTGGGAGAGCCTAGTTCAAGATATTGGTCCACAAGAGACCACCCAGCTCCACATAATATCAAATGATAAAGCTCTCCCAGAGATCTCCATCTTGATGCTAAGACCCAGTTCCACTGAACAACCAGCAAGCTAGAGTGCTTGATACACTATGCCAAACAACTAACAGGACAGGAACACAACCCCACCCATTGGCAGAGAGACTGCCTAAAATCATAATAAGGTCACAGACACCCCAAAATATACCACCAGACGTGGTCCTGCCCACCAGAAATACAAGATCCAGCCTCATTCACTAGAACACAGGCACTAGTCCTCTCCACCAGTAAGCCTAAAAAAACCAGTGAACCAACATCAACCATTGGGGCAGACACCAAAAGCAAAGGGACCTACAGCCTATGAAAAGGATACCCAAGCACACTACGTTAAACAAAATGAGAAGGCAGAGAAATATGCAGCAGATGAAGGAGCAAGGTAAAAATCCCACCACACTAAACAAATGAAAAAGAAATAGGCAATGTACCTGAGAAAGAATTCAGAGTAATGATACAAAAGATGATACAAAATCTTGGAAATAGAATGGAGAAAATACAAGAAATGTTTAACAAGGACCTAGAAGAACTAAAGAGTAAAGAAACAATAATGAACAACAAAATTAATTAAATTAAAATTTCTCTAGAAGGGATCAATAGCAGAATAGCTGAGGCAGAAGAGCAGATAAGTGACTGGGAAGATAAAATAGTGGAAATAACTGCTGCAGAGCAGAATAAAGAAAAAATAATTGAGGACAGCCTTAGAGACGTCTGGGACAACATTAAACACAGCAGCATTTGAATTATAGGGGTCCCAGAAGAAGAAGAGTAAAAGAAAGGGACTGAGAAAATATTTGAAGAGATTATAGTTGAAAAATTTCCTAACATGGGAAAGGAAGTAGTCAATCAAGTCCAGAAAGCACAGAGAGTCCCATAAAGGATAAACACGCCAAGACACATATTAATCAAACTGTCAAAAATTAAATACAAAGAAAACATATTAAAAGCAGCAAGGGAAAAACAACCAATAACACACAAGAGAATCCCCATAAGGTTAACAGCTGATCTTTCAGCAGAAACTCTGCAAGGCAGAGGGGAGTGGCAAGACATATTTAAAGTGATGAAAGGGAAGAAACTAAAACCCAGACTACTCTTCCTACCAAGGATATCATTCAGATTCGACAGAGAAATTAAACCTTTGCTGACAAGCAAAAGCTAAGAAAATTCAGCACCTCCAAACCAGCTTTACAACTAATGCTAAATGAAATTCTCTAGGCAGGAAACACAAGAGAAGAAAAGACCTACAATAACAAACCCAAAACAATTAAGAAAATGTTAATAGGAACATATATATCGAAAATTACCTTAAATGCAAATGCATTAAATGCTCCTACCAAGAGATGTAGACTGGCTGAATGTATACAAAACAAGACCCATATATATGCTGTCTACAAGAGATCCACTTCAGACCTAGGGACACAGAGAGACTGAAAGTGAGAGGATGGAAAAATATATTCCATGCAAATGAAAATCAAAAGAAAGCTGGAGTAGCAATACTCATATCAGACAAAATAGACTTTAAAATAAAGACTATTACAAGAGACAAAGAAGGATGCTACATAATGATCAAGGGATCAGTCCAAGAAGAAGATATAACATGTAAATATTTATGCACCTAACATAGCAGGACCTCAATACATAAGGCAAATACTAATAGCCATAAAAGGGGAAATCCACAGTATCATAAACATAGTAGGGCACTTTAACACCCCACTTTCAGCAATGGACAGATCATCCAAAATGAAAAACATTAAGGAAACACAAGCATTAAATGATGCATTAAACAAGATGGACTTAAATGATATTAATAGGACATTCAATCCAAAAGCAACAGAATACACTTTCTTCTCAAGTGCTCATGGAACATTCTCCAGGGTAGATCATATCTTGGGTCACTAATCAAGCCTTAGTAAATTTAAGAAAACTGAAATCATATCAATTATCTTTTATGACCACAATGTTATGAGAGTAGATATCAATTACAGGAAAAATCTGTAAAAAATACAAAAACATGGAGGCTAAACAATACACTACTAAATAACCAAGAGATCACTGAAGAAATCAAAGAGGAAATCAAAAAATACCTAGAAACAAATGAAAATGAATACATAATGACCCAAATCCTATGGGATGCATCAAAACCAGGTCTAAGAGGGAAGTTTACAGCAATACAATCCTACCTCAAGAAAAAAGAAACATCTCAAATAAACAACCAAACCTTACACCTAAAGCAATTAGATAAAAAAGAAGAAACCCCCCCAAAGTTAGCAGAAGGAAAGAAATCACAATTATCAAATCAGAAATAAATGAAAAATAAATGAAAGAAAGGATAGCAAAGATCAATAAAAGCAAAGCTGGTTCTTTGAGAAGATAAACAAAATTGATAAACCATTAGCCAGACTCATCAAGAAAAAAAAGGTGGAAGACTCACATCAGTAGAACTAGAAATGAAAAAGGGGAAGTAACAAATGACACTGCAGAAATACAAAGGATCATGAGAGATTACTACAAGCTACTATATGCCAATAAAATGGGCAACCTGGAAGAAATGGACAAATTCTTAGAAAAGCAAAACTTTCCAAGACTGAACCAGTATTAAATAGAAAATATAAAGAAAACAACCGCAAACACTGAAATTCAGACTGTGATTAAAAATCTTCCAACAAACAAAACCCAGGACCAAATGGTTTCACAGGTTAATTCTATCAAACATATAGAGAAAAGCTAACACCAATCCTCCTCAAACTCTTCCAAAATATAACAGAAGGAGGAACACTCCCAAACTCATTCTATGAGGCCAACATCACCCTGATACCAAAACCAGAGAAAGATGTCACAAAGAAAGAAAACTACAGGCCAATATCACTGATGAACATAGATGGAAAAATCCTCAACAAAATACCAGCAAACAGAATCCCAAAGTACATTAAAAGGACCATATACCATGATCAAGTGGGGTTTATACCAGGAATGCAAGGATTCTTTAATAAATGCAAATCAATCAACGTGATACACCATATTAACAAATTGAAGGAGAAAAAACATATGAGCATCTCAGTAGATGCATAAAAAGCTTTTGACAAAATTCAACACCCATTTATGACAAAAACCCTCCAGAAAATAGGCATAGAGGGAACTTACCATAACTTAATAAAGGCCATATATGACAAATGCACAGCAAACAACATTCTCAATGGTGAAAAACTGAAACCATTTCTTCTAAGATCAGGAACAAGACAAGGGAGTCCACTCTCACCACTATTATTCAAAATACTTTTGGAAGTTTTAGCCACAGCAATCAGAGAAGAAAAAGAAATAAAAGTAATCTACATTGGTAAAGAAGTAAAGCTGTCACTGCTTGCAGATGACCTGATACTATACATAGAGAATCCTAAAGATGCTACCAGAAAACTACTAGAGCTAATCAATGATTTTGCAAAGTAGCAGGATACAAAATTAATGCACAGAAATCTCTTGCATTCCTATACACTAATGGTGAAAATCTGAAAGAGAAATTAAGGAAACACTTCCACTTACCATTGCATCAAAAAGAATAAAATACATAGGAATAAACCTACCTAAAGAGACAAAAAACTTGTATGCAAAAAACAATGACACTGATGAAAGAAATTAAAGAAGATATACCACATTCTTGGATTGGAAGAATCAACATTGTGAAAATGACTATACTACCTAAAGCAATGTACAGTATCAGTGCAATGCCTATTAAATTACCAATTGCATTTTTTACATAACTAGAAAAAAAACCTTAAAATTTATATGGAGACACAAAAGACCCCAATTAGCCAAAGCTGTCTTGAGGGAAAAAAACAGAGCTGGAGGAATCAGACTCCTTACTTCAGACTATACTACTAAGCTATAATCAAGACAGTATGGTACTAGCACAAAAATAGAAATATAGATCAATGGAACAGGATAGAAAGGCCAGACATAAATCCATGTACATATGGTCACCTTATCTTTGATAAAGGAGGCAAGAATATACAATGGAGAAAATACAGCCTCTTCAATAAGTGGTGCTGGGAAAACTGGACAGCTACATGTAAAAGAATAAAATTAGAACACTGCCTAACACCATACCAGTTTATAACACAAAAATAAACTCAAAATGGATTAAAGACCTAAATGTAAGAGCAGAAACTATAAAATTCTTAGAGGAAAACTTAGGGAGAACACTCTATGACATAAATCACAGCAAGATCCTTTTTGACCCACCTACTGGAGAAATGGAAATGAAAACAAAAATAAACAAATGAGACTTATTGAAACATAAAAGCTTTTTCACAGCACAGGAAACCATAAACAAGATGAAAATACAACCCTAGATCTGGAGAAAATATTTGCAAATGAAGCAATTGACAAAGGATTAATCTCCAAAATTTACAGCAGCTCATGCAGCTCAATATCAAAAATACCAATCAACCCAATCCAAAAATGGACAGAAGAACTAAATAGACATTTTTCCAAAGAAGATATACAGATTGCCAGCAAATACATGAAAAGATACTCAGCATCACTAATAATTAGAGAAATGCAAATCAGAACTACAATGAGGTATCACCTCACACCATTCAGAATGACCATCATCAAAAAATCTACAAACAATAAATGCTGGGGTGGGTGTAGAGAAAAGGAAACCCTCCTGCACTGTTGGTGGGAATGTAAGTTGATAGAGCTACTATGGAGAACGGTATGGAGGTTCCTTAAAAACTAAAAATAGAACTACCATATGACCCAGCAGCCTCACTCCTGGGCCTATACCCCGAGAAAACTATAATTCAAAAAGAGTCATGTACCACAATGTTCATTGCAGTTCTATTTACAATAGCCAGGATATGGAAGCAACCTGAGTGTCCATTGACAGATGAATGGATAAAGAAGATGTGGCACATATATGCATTGGAATATTACTCCGCCATATAAAGAAACAAAATTGAGTTATTTGTAGTGAGGTGGATTGACCTAGAGACTGTCATACTGAGTGACATAAGTCAGAAAGAGAAAAGTAAATACTGTATGCTAACACATATATATGGAATCTAAAACAAACAAACAAACAAACAAAATGTTTCTGAAGAAATAGGGTCAGGAGAGGAATAAAGATGCAGAAGTAGAGAATGGACTTGAGGACTGTGGGAGGGAGAATGGTAAGCTGGTACGAAGTGAGAGATTGGCATTGACTTATATATACTACCAAATGTAAAACAGATAGGTAGTGGGAAACAGCCACTCAGCACAGGGAGATCAGCTCGGTGCTTTGTGACCACTTAGAGGGGTGGGAGGGAGGGAGACATAGAGGGAAGAGATATGGGAACATATGTGTATGTACAGCTGATTCACTTTGTTACAAAGCAGAAACTAACACACCATTGTAAAGCAATTATACTCCAATAAAGATGTAAAAAAAAAATAGAAAAGAAAAACGAATGGGAAATAATTATTACATTTAGGAAAGAGGTGATTATTAAGATTTCATGAGAGTATTTTTTATAAAAGAGTGGAGATAAAAGTTTATTGGATTGGTTCCAAAAAGAAGAAGAGAAAAGGGATTGGAAATAGTTCCTATAGTCAACATGTTATAAAATTTAATTATAAAGAAGAGCAGCAGTGATAAATTGAAAGGGATGTTAAATCAGATGATGTTTTCCTTATAATATTAAGAATAAAAGAGCATATTTGTATTTTTGATGAGGCTGATATAATAAGAGAAAAATTGATACAGGAGAGCAACAGATAAGTTACTGAAGTTACTGATGCTAAGTAGGTGAGAAGAACTGGAATCTAGTTCAGAAGTGGAAGGCTGGCCCTAGATTGAGGCCAGACTGTTCTTCCACAGCAATAGAAAAGAAGGCAAGGTGAATGGTCACAGAAGGCGACATGTGGGTTGATTTGGTGAGAGACAGTCATGGAAATTTTCTAGTTTTTGCTTTAATTTTTTAATCAAATAGGAAAAAGCACTATAGACTGGATAGGTGAGAGAAGTTGGAAGTTTAAGTAGAAAAGAGAAAGCACGAAATAACCTTGTATACGGTGAGGGAGAGATTGAATGTAGTAGAAAGATGTGGTGTGAAAGCTGGCTATTAAGGCTGATGTTCTTATCAGTCTCAATTTTTTTTCTTCAAGTTTGCTGTCTTGGTGGGTTTGGCAGATTGTTGAATTCAGGCAAAAATACAAAGAGTAAGTTAAATGGAAAGATGGCTGGTAATGTCAACAAAGTGAGATCCTTGATACTGATAATTTGAAGTTTGCAATTATTGGTCATGGCAGGTTTATGGCTATGACCAAAGGAGATAGAATACAGGACAGTGTTTCTAGAGGAGTGGTCAAATAACTAAAGATCAGGTTTCAGTTGATCATATACATGGAGTTGAAATCAAGAAGAATTCTATCCTGTTGAGATTATACTTTTCTAGGTAATCAATCAGTCATGCTCTACAGCAACTATTTGAAATTGTTTCCTAAATTATTTCCTTAGATACACTTTTTTCCTCTCAAGATATATCCTAGAATACATCCAGTAATTATTATTTTTAATACATTTCCCCTTTCTGAGATGCAGATATAAACCACAGTTATTGCCTCAGGTGTACCTTTTCAACTGTGTCCTAATAACATACCTTGGGATTTCTAATAGTGGAACAAGATGCCCCAAACGAACTGGGAAGAGGCTTTGAAGCGTAACTGGCAGAGGCCTCTTCAATTTAGACTACTTAGATGCCTCTCTGATGTTGAATGATGGAATCCAGCCCCACCTCCATGCCCCAGCAAAGACTGCTTGACCAGAGCTGATCTACTTTCCAGTGAAATCTAGAGAAACAATTACCTCAAATATCACACATCAAGTTAAGAAGAAGGGTGGAGAGGACAAAGCATTGTTTTTCTGAGTCTTTATCAGTCTCAACAGACTTAATTTTTTTTTTTTCCCTAGACATTATTTTCTAGATTCTGAAGAGACAACATCTTTTGGATACAGATTCATACCTGTTCTTCCCTAGCTGCCCAGGAGACCCAAAAGCCCAAGTTGGTTCTGGCACAGCTCCTGAAAAGGGGTATGTGACTTATGCTTAACAAGAGTTCAGTTTCCTAATCTCAAGGTTGAGGGGAAGTGAAAGTTTCCACAGAAAGCTGCCGCAGGTTAAAGTTGAGTTGACCTGAAGTTATTTGTATGATGACTATGAGCTGAGGGCTCATCTTTGAGCCTTACTGAGACTCTTAAATGCAGGAAAAATGAGGAAGAATCTGTCCCCTTTCTTTCTTCCTGCTTCAGTGTTTCCCTACCTTACCTCAGAAATAAGCTTAGCACAAAATCGTCTCCATTTTTCTTAAACAAGGAAGAAGAAACTTTAAGGAAGAGGGAGTTTCTTAGCTTTGTCTGAATTCACCATAACTTTATCCAGAGCCTGGAACTTTTAACTCCAGCTTGAGGATGCTGGCTGGAGAGGCCAGGCTCTTCCCAAGTCCTTACATTTCTTTATTAAAGCTCTCAAGATTTTACAGGCACACAGCAGATTATTTTGGTTCAATACTTAAAACCTTTTGATGATTCCCTTTCTTTACTTACAAGGGAATGCAGGATCTCATCTCTAGAAGGTTCCATAGATTTCCTTCTGGACATTCTTCAGCCTCTATAGTCCATCTTTTTGGGATTTGTGTGAGAGTTTTCCTCTCCATGGGTGAGCCATGCTGGATGAACGTCAGCTTTTTCATTGCCTGGCATAATGCAACTCCTAAAAATATCAGCTTATGCTTAGTTACTATAGAAAGCTTTCTAAGACAGGTGAGTTTTCCTTGCTCTACAGTGTCAGAATCTCTTCTACTTACCTCCACTGTCTTAGCTCTCTTCATCCTTGTTGTAATTTATTGTGAAATGTCATTTCTGCCACTGTATCTAAGTGATCATGGCAGCAACAGGAGTCTCGGTCTTCCTGACTGCAGTATTTCCTATGCTTAGCACACTATTCCTGATGCATAGTTCTCACACTAAAAAATGTTGAATAAATGAATTAAATAGATCAATAAATAACTGATTCTGCTTGTTTATTTTATGACGACTTCTTACACCTGAACTGCTGAATTTGGTGTCTAGCTTTTCCTGCCCAACTTTTACTGAGACTACTCTCATGATTATTGCTGAAGATTTGTACTCCTCACAGGGGCATTTAGTGAGATGATTCTTTTATATTTTATTGCACTGTGATTCAATCCCCTCATCCTATGTTTCAAACATAAGCTCTAGGAAGATATGTAAGTTTAGCCATAATTTTACTTCATTCTTTAATTCTTGTGACTTTTATTTCTAATTGCCAAATCAAGTTTTCTATAATTTCTATAATTTATAAGTCTAATCATGATATCTTTCTGACAGCTAGGAATGATATTTCAAACTCTAATATTTAGCTACAAATACATATACAAATAAGTGTCTATTTTTTTTTTAAACAGTTCAGCCAAAATTTTCATCACCTTTTTCTCCAACTATGGAAATCTGATCTTCTCTTTGACACCACTCTCTTCTTTTTGAGACATTTTCTGATCCCCATACCACACTATCACCATGTTCTACTCCACTCAGGATCAGTTGCCAAATTTACCAATTATGTTAGTGTTTCAGTGACTGATACTCTTTACTGCACCCTAAGCTCTTTGAGGTCAGAGACCACGTGGTTTTCATCTTTGTGTCCTACACAATACTTGACATAATGTCTTGTACATCTTTCATTTATGACAAGATTTTGCTATGTGGCTGACTGTCTTATCTATTATGAGCTTCGATAGTACTCAAAGCTTGCATAAAACTATAAAAAAATTAATTTTATGTATTTAATAGGGAAAATAAAAGGAGTAAGTTTCACCTTAATTTTTTTTCTAGAGTTCAAGATTTGAAATACCATGTCAATTCACCAAAGAAACAATGAACCAGAATAGAGTACATTATTTCTAAAACAATGTAATGTACTTACAGGCCTGTAATTTCAATAATGTGGTTTCAAATTATCTCTATATAAACTTTTCATATAAAATATATTTCATGTAAAAACTTTAATTCATGTAAAAGCTCATGTCATGTAAAAGTTCTCTTCATGCAAACTAATATATTTTTTAAATGTTTTAGTGGAAAAGTAACACTTTGTAAAAGGTTGTCAACAAAAACATATAATTTTGCTCCCCAGAATTAATGAAGTAGCTAGAACAGCAGTAAGAATGATAAGTGAAGCACACAGTTTGAAACACTGGGAATCAAATCACAGGATACACCTTTTGAAGAGTGGCTTGGTGGGGAGCAATAAATGATAGATGGTTATATTGAGTGTAGTGTTTGCCAAGCATCTGGCCATTTAGGACACTTCAGTATCTAATTTACTTTCATTATACTGAACATATTTTATTTGACAATGTTTGAAATTATACATATTCTTTTCTAAATTTCAGGATTATTTCTTTTTGAAATAAAAATAATAAGTGAATAGTGTGTTATGTTTATTATTTACTTTATTATAAGGGTTAGAATGTGTTAATAAAATCATAGAACACTTTATTCTTTTTTAACACATAAGAAAAACTCTCACAGAAAGTTATTTTTAATCATTATTATTTTTAGCCATTGGAGCCCCCAATCTTATTGCCTTCAGATATTTGTCTCAAAACGAAAAATGCAACAAAAACCTGAAGACTTTGTAATTGTTGCTTTACTAAACTATATTACCAGTTATAGAACACTAAAATTTGAAATGCTTAGCAATTCCAGAAGCACCATTATCATTGAAAGAAACTCAAAGATGTACTCTTAACTTTCCTTACTTTCCTAAAAATGTTTTCAAAAGAATCATTTTCCAAACACAGCTTCCTACATATGACTGTATCAAACACAATACTAAGTGTCCTAACAAATTGGAGAAACAAAAATGTAAGCAGGTTTAACAGGCATGCCATGAAAAACACTGTGGAAATGTTTTATATGACAAAGCATATAGAATATCCCACTATCTTTCTAATGATCTATGCATTTATCTTAACAAAGATATCATCATTATAAACATTTTGAAAACTTCCTTTAAGACTGTATTCCAAGCTAATGTAATAAGTCCCATAAGAATCTCTCCCAATACTTTTTAGAACAATCTCTTTTGAGATTAATGCCCATATTACTTACCTAGAACAAAATATAATTTAGAGTACATTCTAAGTTATAGAATATAGTTTAAAAGCCCCAAGTTGAAAACTGTGGAAATAATAGCAAAGAGTTTTAAAATTTTTATATTGTTTATTTGTATCCTTATTAGAGAAATCTAATTGGCAGTAAAATGTGTAATAGTTTGAACTCAAGAAATGAATTAAGGCAAAAGCTTAAGATATAATGCACATCATCAAAATATATTCATGGATGTAAGTCCTGGTTGTGAATGTCCTACTTTCTAAATTTAGTTAAAATAAATTTAATAATGTGTCTCTCATCTTCAATGTAGTAGCTTCTGCATCTGCTGTTGAATAAATCATTTCTGTATAGATAATTGTTATTCCTTATGAATACATGTATTTGATGCAATAAATATGTATTGAGTGTTCATATGTGAACAACTGGATGGGATATATTTCAAATATTTGGACTTAATTTTTACTATGTGGTGTAGATTAACAGAATTAACCATAATAGGATATAAATCATCTAAATGTTATAAGGAATAAATACAAAAAATGTTGTGATAATCAGAAGAAAATGTGAATTTTGACAAGATGTAAAAAATTAGAGGCAAATACACAGATGTGGCATTTGAGTTGACCTTTGAATGATGAGTAGTTTGAAAGGAAGCAGCAGAACAGCACTGGAGCACAAAGAATGACAGGAGTCAAAAGTGAGAGGGTTTTGTGGCCATGTAAGATGGGGAGATGGTGGGAAATGAGACAATATATTGACTCCTCATTTAAGTAGGTTTTGGGATCATGTTAAAAAATTAGCCTACAGAATATATTTTAACGTGGAGTTCCCAAATGTTTTTGAACAAGAAAGATATTCTTTGAAAGAGAGATGAGCAGATATGTTTTAATTAGGGCTTCAACTAGTAGAAGTTTTTGGTGAAATGTTTGAAGCAGGAAGATCAATCATTGGCTTTATCAGTTTGCTTTATTTGTTAATTTTTAGAGATCCTAGTCAGGATCTCTTTGAAAAATTGATAATTCTACTTTAGAAGACAATGTGTACACCAGCATACAGTCATACATTTAGATGGAAATAGTTCTTTGATATATATACGTGTATATATTCATGTAACGATTTAGCCAAAGAAAGATAAAATACTCTAATTTTGTTTTACTAGTTTTATGAACTCTTCCTTGGGTTGTAGAAGTTTGTCATTCTCAGTGACATCTGTTTTAGGTTTTTTTTTTTTTTTTTTTTTTTTTTTTTAAACCCTCTATCACTTCTCTGGTGAAATAAAGACAAAAATCAGGACAAAAAGTATTTAATTTGGCAGCAGCTATATTTCCTCACATTGTTCACAGATGGGATGCAAACAGCAACAGGAAAACTAAACCATAGTTCGGTGAGAAAGTCATATACATTTAAGAATTCTCTTGTGTTTTCTTATATTGGCATCAGAATTTCTTTTTGAATGTTTATGGCTTTGAATTAATCTTGATTTTTGAAAACTCAAATTTAATGATGTAATTCATTTTTAGTTCAAAATTAGAAATTTGAATGGATATACTGTACAGTATCAGTGTCTTTAATTTTAAAGGAAATAATATTCCTTGATTTTATTTTGATGGACGTAAAATATTGAGATTATTTAACTGTCATCAAACCGTTTTACTAATTCCAAGTTGGAATAATGGTGATAGCAGTCTGTCTCTTCCTCCTACCTTTCATATGAAAGATCACCTAACTTGGTTACAGTTCTGTCAACCACCTCAATTCTTTCCTGCATGCTAATTTCCATCTGGAATATTAATTATTTCAGAAGGATGAGGAAGATCTTAGTAAGGAAAAATATTTGACAGATTGGGACAGTAATAGTGTTACTATAACTTGTGGTTTTCCCTTAACTCTCCTCTTCCTCACTTCTTTTAAGACTTTTCTTGATGACTTTGGCCAGTTGTACATGTCAGTGCTATTCTCTTTCCAGCATTTCCAATACAGTAAATGGGGACAACACCACTCTTCTCTCTTTACTTCCTCTTTCACCAACTTACACATGAGCACACACACACCACACAGACACCATCGTGGAAGTTAAAAGGGACTTTATAAAAAAAGTAATGAGGTTGTGTGGAGTGTCCACAGAACTCTTGTGTAGGTTGATTGGAGACTGGACAGTTTCTTAGCAACAACGGGCACGACAATGTATATGGATTGAGATAGAGGTGAAAGAAGGAGTCATTTCAAGTTCTTTTCTTAAAGTAGGGTGCAAATTCGTCAGCTGAGAGTAACGATGGGAGCAGAGATAGTGAGGGATAAAAGAGATGATAAAGTGCGAAATCAATTTCTAGGAAAACAGAGAGACTGAAAGGAAATGGGAATGAAAATATGATTGTTAGGGAGAATTGAAGCCCCATTTGAGGTATAGACCTCAATGTATATAATTTTTTTTTTTTTCGGTATGCAGGCCTCTCACTGTTGTGGCCTCTCCCGTTGTGGAGCACAGGCTCCGGATGCGCAGGCTCAGCGACCATGGCTCCCAGGCCCAGCCGTTCTGTCGCATGTGGGATCTTCGCGGACCGGGGCACGAACCCATGTCCCCTGAATCGGCAGGCGGACTCTCAACCACTGCGCCACCAGGAAGCCCAAGATAAAGCTTCTTTATTTTTTATCTAAGAAGGCTTATTACTTTCTCTAGCTTCTTTACACTACATAATTAAATTCGGTCAAAAAAGCACAATGGCAGATACATGGTAGCAAGAAAAGGCCTGTAAATATGGCATGATACTTCTTTATATATTTATTTCCCTCCATATCACCCTTAGTGGCACCAAATGTATTCATTTCCATGTGAAGCAATTAGAAATCAGATTTGGTAGATAATGTAAAATAATAAGGTTGTAACAATAGCAGTGGAACATGTATGTAAAGATCGAACTATTGTGTACTGTATATTGTGAATAAATGCCATCAAGTATTTCCTGGCATTTATAAGTAAATAAAAATGGTTTGAAGATCTTTACATTTGTCTTCATATTTCATATTTAACACATCATTTCAAGGCAAAGACTGAGGCATGCATAGGTAGTAACTTCCAAAATGAAAAAGTAACAATGCTTTTAATCACTAAGAAAGCTTACTCTAATGTTAATATAAATAATATGCTATCTAAACTTAAGAGTTGAAATGTTGGATCCTGTCCCAAAATCCTAAAGAAAAGGTAAAAAGATTTAATATTGAACTTACTTGAAACACAAATGTAGTAGTTATCAAATTTCATGAATCTCCTTGTTAAAATAAATTTATTTAATCTCTATCTGTTGAACTCCTGTATATGAAATATATACTGGTATAATTTTTGTATGTGGTTTTCCTTTCATTTTTTTTTCTCTCTCTACCACAGTCCACTGTAACATGTCAGAGTGACTGCAATGTTAATGTATTAAATTACTAGAAATTATGAGATACATCAAACTTCTTTTGGGGAAATTTTATGCAAAATATTATCTACAGTGATATAATATACATAAGTAAGTCTATGCTTTAAATTAAGCAGAATTTATGGAATAATAAAGATTACTTACCTATCCAAGGGAATAATTGCTACATAGTGAGACTCTACCTCAAATAGATTTGTTTTTGGACTTTAAAATGGCCTCTGATCATGTTGTTTAATGCCAGCAAACAATAATGCTGCAAGAAAGGCTGACTGCCAGAAAAGGGCATTTTCAAAGTCATGAACATTTTCTTATCAAGACCATTACAAGAAAAATAAAGTGGTATTTCAACAAATTGTATATTTTAAAATTTTAAGTAGCAAGGCCAAAAGCAACTGCCATTCATTTGTGTTTGGTCATAAAAAGCATGAGGTCACTTGCCTATTATGAGTTACCATACGCAGAAATAAAAGCAACACGTATAGTATCAATTTACATTTTTAATCATCTCTTTAAATAGATAAGCATTAAATATAAATAGACTTGCACCAGAAGAAAATCTATAATTGATTGAATATTTAAAAGATTTAGAAGTAGTTATGATTATGATTGCCCTCAAATATTAACTTATTTTAGTAACTGAGTTACATGAATCACATGCAGTTTTCATGGCAGCCTAGAATTGCTGCAGTTTTCTCTCAATCTGGGACACTGAAAATCTAGCAGCTTTGGGTGTCATTCTCTTTTGGTTTTAGGAAGGGCCAGGTGCAACAACTTATCCTTCACCTTAGAAGGGATACCCAACAAGCTTCAGACCACTAGACTCAGAAATTTTGGTGAGATGGTAGCCCCTTGAATTATGAGGGGGTTTTATTTTCTACCCTTTGACTCACGAATGTCTTATCAATACATCTAAACTAATTGCTACTTAGTACTCACCAACCCAATTAGCATAATATAATGGACCACCACAATATCTTGTGGAAAGGAAAGACAACCAAGTTTCCTTTGCACTAAATTGTGACAGAGAGCTAGATAGTTGACACATACATGAGATAGGACAAATAAGTTGTATTACTGATTTGTCAACTGAAAATAAAAAGTGTCTGTTACTAAAAGGTATACAAAAGAAAGAAAAAGAAAAAGGAAAATGTGATCAATTGCTGCCTACCATGTACCCAGGGTATGTTAATTTGTTCAAGCAATAGAACCATCTGGAATGGCGAATGCAATTTGAATCACCACATGATTAAGTTTACCATACTCTTCTGTCATTCTTCAAGATCCACATGTTTTCTGTGCAAGCCAAATTGGCAAGTTGAGTGGAGATGTGGTGGAAATCACCATCCTTGTATCTTTCAAGTCCTTGATGGTGACACTTATTTCTGCAATCCCTCCAGGAATATGGCATCGATTTTGGTTAATATTTTGGTAGGTAAAGGCAGTTGTAGTTTTTTCCACTTGTTCTTTCCTACTAAAAGAGATCTAATTCCATAGGTCAGGGGGCCAAAGTGGGATTCTGCCAGTTGCTGACCTTTTTTTATTCCATTTATAGATTAAAGAAATGTAGTGGATGTGTTTGGAGAACCACTGGGATCACTCTGAGATGTATCTTATGTAAAACTGCATCAATCACTTGACCTCTTTAAGCCCCTACTCTGACTGGGGAACCATAGTGATGTTTTGAGGCTTCAGGAATTAGTGTTCGTTCAGAGCCAGTGTTCAGTAACTCCCCCCAAATCTGATTATTTTCCTCTAGCCAGTGGTACAGTCAGCCTGGTACATGGCTCTAGGTCCTTTTGGGAAAGGCTGAAAGAAAGACTAATAGTATAAATTTTTACCAGTGTAATAGTTACTTTTCTCAAGGAGATCCAGCTGCCCCATATTAAAGGTGGTCTGAGTCTGTAAACTAGTTCGAGTCTGGGGAACTCATTGAGAGGTTGTGACTGCTTCGGTTATTCAAATTAAACTTATGTTCACTAGATTTAGAACTTTGTACAAATCAAGTAAGAATTTAATAGACTGCCTACCTATTGATATTTATATTCTATAGACATTATGATCATCTGATCATTTCCATAGGTCTCTGTGAGTCAGACTATTCTGACAACTGATTTGTCTCTGCTGTGGGTTATGGCAGATGTGTTCACCTTATCTTTGCTGATGAAATGATGCCACTTGGTCCCTGATAACCTGGGATCTCATTATCCCCATTGTATTAGGAATCCAGGTTTGACAGTAACAGTTCTCACTCTAATTTCTGATCAACAGAGATAAGCAACCATAGGACACTTCAAGCATTCTAAGATTGCAAATGTATTTCTCAGAGTCATGGTAAAATGTGTGTCCTCTGGAACCTTGCAGATTGAGTGAACAGGACTTGCAAGATAAATCGACTGTAATATTCCAATTTCCTAAGTTTTTGGAGGCCTTCCTGTATAGTATAATAAGGGAGTTCTGGCACGTCAACATCATTTAGTGTAGGCTACCCTTGTGTCCATGTTACTGTAAACCAACTAACAAACATTTTGGAGCTGTTTTTAATCCTTCAGGCCAAAACACTGAATGCAGAATCTCTGACTGACTTACTCCAATTAGGAATTAGGATCACTTTTGAGGCAGAAGTTCTCAAAGACTTTGTATAGACAATCATTTCTGCAATCCTTATTATTAAGATCATCACAAGATTTGGACCAGTAGCTTTAAATCTTAGAAGATTTCACAGCTACTGTTCTTTCACTTTTAATGATCTCACCACACCCTCCTAGGTTTCTTAAGGAAGTCAGAGAAATTCAAATTCAATTAGCAATTAATTGGGAAGCTTGAGTTGGATTTTATCAGCTTTCTAATCAAGGAGAAGAGTTACTTCTCCTCCCCAGGATTCTGGAAATGCTCCAACAATTCAGGACTATTAGTTGAGAGAATGTGCTAGTTAACCACAATGAATAAGAGAAACAACAATTCATATAAAAGAGTACTATTTTCCTAAGCCCATTTGGTTTAAGTATGTAGTTTCTGGAACACAAATTATATGGCTATCTTTTATCTTTAAGCAGGAATTTATGCAAAATTATATTTTTCCAAAAATTATCTTTATCATACTTAGACTACTTCTCAATTTTATTTTGCTGACTTGTCAAGTAAATCTGTTGGGGTGTGTGTGTGTGTGTGTGTGTGTGTGTGTGTGTGAGTGTGCTTGTGTGCCAGTGTTACTCTCCATACCTGGATAGTTTGACCTTATTTCTATCCTTATTATGTATCTGTCACGACAATTATCTATCAGGGAGACAATTTCTGATTCATTTCTGAAGCTTTATCTAATAGCAGAGCAATCAATGGTTGAATTAGTACAAGGAAAACGTGTGAGGTTACAACCATCATTCCTCTTGCTACTTTGTTTCTCTTTACAACTCTATATTATGTTACTCTTGCTGTTCCTTTCTTTCTCTTGGTTAAGTTTACCAAAATGTCTCTTAGATAAACATCATGAGCCATATAAGCTCTTTGTTTCATTGCCTTTAATGGACCAACATCTTTGTAATAAAACACAATTTTAGTTTTTATTGAACTATAATTGACTTACAATATTATATTAGTTTTATGTGAAAATATATTAGTTTTATGTGTATAACATATTGATTCAATATTTTTATAGATTACACACTCTACAAAGTTGTTATAATATTATTGACTATATTCCTTATCCTATACATTACATCCCTGTGGCTTATTTATTTTATAACTGGTAGTTTGTATGACTTAATCTCTTTCACCTATTTTGCCTCCCTACTGCCTCTACTCTGGCAACCACTAGTTTGTTTTCTGTATCTGTGAGTCTGTTTTTGTTTTGTTCTATTTGTTTTGTTTTTTAGATTCCAAATATAAGTGAAAACACACAGTATCTGTCTTTCTCTGTCTGACTTATTTCACTTATAATAATTCCCTCCAGGGCCATCCATGTTGTTGCAAATGGAAATATTTCATTCTTTTCTTTTTAATGGCTGAGTAATGTTCCATTGTGTGTATCTGTGCATGTGTATATATGTACACACACACATACCACATCTGCTTTACCCAAGAATTGGTTCCTGCCCTACAGAAAAGGGAAGATCAAATTTAATTCTAAGGGAGGAATCATATGGACATTCATTCTAAAGAAAGAGGTTATATGGAGCCTGAAGGATCAAGTAAGTTTTATGCAGAAGAGAATTTATGATTAGTTTTAGGGGAAGATAAAATTTTATGTAGGTGGAAATAGGAATGTGAAGGCTGGAAAGGCATCTTTGTTAGAGAGAACAACATTAACAATGAGTTAGATGGGGGGAAAATGCAAGTTTTCATTTTAAATCTGTATAAAATTAAGTTTTATTTTAGAGAGGGTCTAGTTGAAACTTTAGAAAGTAGAATATATAAAAGATATAGACAATGAAAAGTATTAAAATCCAGAATATAAATTTGAGATATTCTGTAATAGCTAGTAGTAATAAAAAATCAAAAGAAATAACCAAAATACTACCTATATAAAATATGGCCTTTCCAAAAGCCATGTCATTTTAATAAATACTTAAACCAAAAAAAACTTATAAAATTCAATTAAATAAATCTTTCAAGAAACAGAAAATATGTGTGGCCCAAAGTAATATCTTAATTAAAAATAAATAAATAAAAGTGTTTCCCAAGAACATATATTTTCTGGTATTCAAATAACAAACTATTAGAGTGGATTCTTATGTTTTCTTGTGAAATTCTATATATCTAAGTAGTAAAATTATATCATGGGTTAAATTTGTCATATCAGGCTAGGGAGTAATAAAAGGGTCGCTAGATTTTATTAGAAATACTAACTTGCTACTATAGTTGCCTAATGTATCCCAGTCATGGAAATCTCTTGATGGATTTGAAATTAACCCATGTCATTAAGTAAAGTGTCAAAAAACATCAGTGAGTTAAAATAAAATAGAAATAGCTGTTACTTAAGTATAGAGGATCCAAATGTGGTTAATCATAGCTTTGTGGCAAAAAGTAAAATAATTTAAGAACTTGACTGTAAATTGAAATGCAGGAACATGCCTCTATTCAACCTGATGATGGCCAACTGCATTAACTGTAGACCCATGAAAAACATGAATATGATTTCACTCTAAACCTCTTGAACCCTCTCCTAAAATGCTATGTTTCTTTAAGATGAGCCTGACAGAATTTGACACTTACACAAAAGCCCTGTATGGTAGGCTTGTGCTAAGCATCACTGTGACATTAAGAGATATTCTGGTTTTGGCAACTGTTTGAGATTTGTGGGTCTCCTTTGACATTTACAAAGACTCTGAGACTATTTCCGAAAAGGGCTGGAGCATTTCACTAGACATGTGATTTCTTCAAAAGCCACTATCACATTAAAGTGTCTATTGAAACTCTGGATGGAAGTAACATGGTATTGGACGAGAAAAGTATTTATTTTCTTTGAAATAAGAAAGGTAAAAGTAAACAGATGGCTATCTACAAAAATCCAAATGAAGATAAAAAATAAAAACATTTCTTTAGTTGTTTCTGTGACTGCTAAAGTTCCAAGATTCTCTTGTTTGTCTTAGTAGAATAGCACTCATCACATAGGACAATTTACGTGGCTCTTTGAGTATATTTACACTAATTTGTACATCTTTTCAGGACACAGTATTTTTTTTTTGGATTACAACTAGTTTAAATTACTGCAGGAATTTGTCTTGTTTCAAGGGATGTGGAGTTTACCTTAAAAATCTTTGAACCTCCATGTTGAGTGAATCAAATTTAGGAAGTTTATGTGAGTAAAGAAATTTGGAAATACAGGTAGAAGTCTTGAGAAGATGTGAAAGTCAGTGAGGGCAGTAGGTTAGAATTTAGGCCACACTTTTACTTCCTTTAGCCTTGGTATTTTGATCTGTGATTGTGGTAACTAATAAGTACTGTAGAACATCTGCAAAGAAACAAGTCTTTTTTGTGTCAGAATTTGATAGGGTAAAGGAAGACTGCTTTTAACAGTGCTTAGAATTAGTTTTTTTTTAATTGAAATATAATTTATTTACAAAGTTGTGTTAATTTCTGCTATACAGCAAAGCGATTCAATTTTACATATATATATATATATATATATTTATATATATATATATATATATATATATACATGTGTATATATATATGAGCAACATGAATGATCAATGAAGTTTTTGCAGAAGATTATGTATAAGCTACATATGTGTTATACACATATATACATATGTGTGTATGTGAATGTGAACTGCAATAAAAGCTTAACAGGTATATATTTATAAATGTGCTAATTTGGGGATCTGCTGTTCTCTTTATAATACTCACTGTCCTCTTCCTAGTAGATACTGAGGCTATGAATACTTGGTATTTAGCAATGATGCAGAGCCAGATCAGATGTTAGTCCTGGCTCCCTCCATACCAAGGCCTCCCTCAAGCAGGTGTTATATAGGACTAGAATTATATCAGGTCTGCCTGGTGACAAATTTAATCTATGCCAGGGATTTCAAAGGTTGGTAATGCATTCTAATAAGTCTCTACTGGGTCAGATCCAGAGAAATCCCCAAATATATTATTTGATCAAAGGGAAAAAGACATAGCTCCAGCTCTAAAATTCTATCTCATCCATCATTACTGGATTGTCACAGAAATGTAGTTTTATAGTAAGTGACCAGAAAACGAACATGGAATAAGGGAAAGAAAACAGAGATTCCATTCTTTCATGTTACTTTACAAATGTTAAGTAAATTAAAACAAACAATTGTAAAAACGAACTACAAGAGTAAGGAGAAGTAAGTCTACTCTCTATCTTCCCAAAAGCATAAGTCCTACAATTATTGTTTACATTACTAATATATCAAAGCTCATATTTCTCTTGGATTCTTGGCTGCCAATAAAACATCATATGTCACTGAGAATTAATGTTAATTGGGGGTGATATCATTCCCAAACGTATAATGAGTTTAAGATGCCTAATTATTGAAATGAGACCCCCAGAAACCTATGACACATCTCTTTTAAGTTAAGTGGTTTATATTGCAATAATCTGAACAGTATGGGTCACACAGTTACCCTTTCTGATTAGGAGACCTTATAAATAGTAAATAGTTATTATATAAAAAGTTGTGGATACAGGACAGGGAGCTGTCACAAACTGTATTTAGCCAGATCTTGAGCTATGGAATTTTCTGAATAAATGCACTGTTTATAGTAAAATTTCTGAGCAAACCCACAGAAACTAAAAGAAAAACTAACACCATGAAAATATTATTTTTACAAACTAGCCCCTACAATATTTATGGGATAAAAACAATAACTGCAAAAAAATAATCAGGTTTCAAATGTTCAGGGATATGAAG
>NW_020175414.1:986641-996710 GCF_003031525.2 Neophocaena asiaeorientalis asiaeorientalis | reverse complement strand
CTGCATCGGCAGGCGGACTCCCAACCACTGCGCCACCAGGGAAGCCCGAAGACTACTTTTTGAACAGAATAAGCATTCTATTGCAAATGTTAAAATATTCATTACATACCTGAAATATATGTTTAATCTTAAGGGTTGTCAGGATATTCAAATATAAATAAAATATTAAATTTCTTAATCACTTAAGAAAACATGGATATATTATTTGTGATTGGTTTTCAGAATCTAAATATTAAAACCACATGAATTTCCATAAGTTAAAACATACAAGGATTAGGAATGTTGAATGGATCTTGTTATACTCTGGTTTCTCCACAAAGTAATATTTTAATAAATTATTCTAAGAAACATTTTAATATAATTATGTAATTATCATGTTAGGAAAAATACTACGAAAACTAGACCAAAAACAAGATGTGTTTTTGATGTTATGTGAAGTTTACTATAGTAAATTAAAAGGAAAACGTTTTCTGAAATGTAACATAAGTGCAAATAAGTTTGGGTAGGAAACTGTAAAACATAAAATTTCTCTCAGATAACAGTGGCTTTTCTGTCACAGTGGCATTTCACATTAAAAGCTTCATCAGTCAATAAGAAGATAACAATATGTTGATTTTGACTTGTCATATACATATAGATTATGTGTATGACAAAGACACACACACACACACACACATACACACACACACACACACACTACTCCTAGAAAAGAAAATGGTCAAATTCTCTAAGTCTTATAAAGATTTTGAGTGCAGATAGTAAAATAGCATTGATTCTTTTGTATTCACTTGCATACCTAGATATTTCTATCAATATTTGTTCCTATGTTACACTACATGTAGTTGAATTTCACTTTTAAGGTTTCTGGCAGAGCATAGTAAATCTCTGAATATGTCTCGTTAGAACTATTTTTCTGAAAACAATGTGAAAAAAATAAAATTTGGTGTGCACAATAGACAGGCAAAATCAACAATATTAGTCATTCAGGGGTCAAACAATAACACCCATTGACCAAGCTTTCAAGGGAAATTTCCATGATACATGACAAGGGACAGTGAACTGTTTGAAATTAATATGCCAAACAATAAAGACTCAATTTATCCAAGATACTTAAAAATTCATCTCCTATTGCCATTGAGTTGTCAGAAGCTATTTTAGCCAGAAAAAAATCACAACTGTGAAAATAACACTATTTTGAATAGAGGGCTTTAGTTAGAAACATGGAAGACTGCAACACCACACAGCTTTAGCTGAGAGGCTGCAACACTCTCAAGAAACAGGTTAAAATGTTTATTTCCTTGAAAATATTGCCCCATAAGTGTATATAAGAGACAAAGACTTAATAACAAAGGTAGGACACAGATGTCAATGTCATGTGAAAAAGCAAGTGGGACATCAAGAACACTGTAGCCAGAATCATCATTCATTTCTTGTGGAATCAAAATCTATTACATATGCAATACACTTTAGTTGCAAGAATCAAAAAACTGTTCTTATAAGGGACCAGGTAGTGAAAATGTTCAGAATTTCAGGACATAAGGGCCATGTCTTACTCAGCTCTGCAGTTGTAGAGAGAAAGCTGTCATAAATAATATGTACATATTAAGTACAGCTGTATTTCAATAAAACTTTATTTATGGACAATAAACTTTGAACTTCATATCATTATCACATGTCACAAGATGACTATTCTCCTTTGATTTATTTTTCAAGCATTTAAAAATATAAAAGTTGTTTTTCCCTCTTGGGCTATAGAAAAATATGTGGTGGCTAGATGTGGCCAATGGCCATAGTTTGCCCACCCCTGCTTGAGGCTGTATCATCAAGTAGATTAAAGCTGTATGTGCTCTTTGCTACTATGGGTTGTATTATCCACAGAAATCCCTTTGCTATATTTACAACATCTAATTAAGAACCAGTTTTGGTATTTTTATACAAAAATATGTGATTACTTTTGTCAATTATAGTTCTCAGTTGTGTTAAAAAAAATACAGGTGTATTATCCTTACAGTATTATGTCTTTGTAAAGTTTATTCTGTCTACAAATGAATCATATTATGGATTCATTCCTAAAATGTTGACTATAAAAAAAAAACACAACAGATAACTTGCAAAATAAGAGATGTAGCATAGGTAGGCTTTTAAGGAGTGATGGAACCAAATCACATTTTGGCAAAAAGAGTTCACTTTAATACCAGCCAATTTTGCCAGGATAAATATTAACAGCTAGAAGAATCAAATAACCATAGAAGAACTGACTCTAAAATAGGCGAGTTGTTCAGGTAGTTTTGCATTTGTTTGGTTTATCTTAATCTAACATACATTATCTTTCCAATTATTGAATATATCCATGCATAATAAAGAAAATGTATATACATTAATCATAGAAAAATGGAAATCCCTCATAATTCCAACACTGATAAATAACCGCAATTAATGGCAGGTTTACCTGTTTGTTGCTTGTCTGTCTAGCTATCTAACATTTCTCCAAGTAAACTCATTTCACTGAATTTATAGTTTTGAATTGTTGTCTTTTGGCTTTCAAATATTTAATCATTTGTTCCCATTATTTTTAAAATATTGAACCATGTTTTTCCTGACTACAGAACAGTACCCATTAGATACGTACAGTCTTACATAACTATGAACTTTTCTTTGAACAATAAAGTCACTTCTAATATTTTGTTATTTAAAATAATCCTGCAATACAGTACATGTGCATAAGTCATTTCAACTTGATTATTTATTTAGTATCTATTAATTGATGAGGGGCATATTATTGAGAGATTAATAAAACATTCTAGTTTTTTCATATATATTACAAAACTTCAACCTTAAAATCTTTATATATGTTTTTGTTAAAATTGGATGGGAGAATTGTTCCTTTGCATCCTCTTTGCCAATCTGATAAGGAAAAAGAATTGTATTTCATTTTTGTAAATATTTACCTAATGTCTGAAAAACATACTGAACAAATAATTTTTCCTTTCTCATGAGGTATTTTTCATATATCAAACAGCATTATATTTTCTAAAAATTACATATTCATTATAGTTTACAAATTATAGAATATAATACATTTTATTGATTTGGTAAACTACAAATATGCTAATACATTAAGGTTCTTGAAAATTCATATTATTTGCCAGATAGTGTCTAGTTCTGGCATTACTATGATATTGGGTTTAGGGGTAGTTCAAAATGATTCTGACACTTGATATGAAGGCAACCTATCTCAAGGTTTTAAGAATGAGACTGATGTAAACATCAAAAAACAAACAGAAACAGCAGTTATAAAGAGAACACCCTTAGTCTAAGGAAACTTCACCAGCCACATATCATATAAAGAATACATTAAAATTTAACAAGAGCAATACATCAGATGCCTGATTGACATCTGTGCCAAGCATCAATTTGTGTGTTCCTTTAACATGAATAATATTAAAGCAGATCAAAAAATGCCATCAAATGACACTAATGCTTTTAAGCTGGTTTTAAAGATGACTTGAAATCTCATTAGCAGCTACTGACAAGAGGGGCATTGAACCATATTAATTGTAGATGTAACATATGAGACAAAAGGTCAAACCTGTAGAGTGAAGTCCACAGTCTGCTTGAGAGATGAAACAGTAGCAGGCTGCTAACTTAGGCTTACTCCATTCCTTCAGAACATGAGTTCTAAGATAAGCAGCATTAAATCCAATATTCATGTAACCTTATTCTCTGAAATCATTAAATATCTAAAATACTGAGCTGCATTTACATTTACAAAAAAAATGGTGGTGGCGGTCTTTGTGGTGACCATGTGTGTATAGAGTATAGGTGTGTGTGTGTGTGTGTGTGTGTGTGTGGTTACCTCTGTGTGTAAAATCTGGCTTTATGGCTATTATATATTATAAATTTTATCTAGTCTATACAATTAAATTATTTCATAAACCTTCTGTTTCATACATAAAGCTAAAATGTTAGCTATTTAATGAACCATGTGAGAATATGAAATTTCCCCTCTTCTAACTCTGTTTTTCAATTACCTGTCTGAAAAAAGAGGGAAAAAATAAAAGAAGCTGAAAGAAAATGTTAGTGCTTTTGATTCTAATAGTCTTGAGAGTAAGTACTTCTAAATTTAACTGAGCAAGACAATAACAAACAAGTATATGTGAGTGATAGAAAGCATAATTGATTTTAAAATGACAACTGCTTTATATAAAGTTTGGAAGCTTAGGAATGCAAATACTTCAGTTTAAAACTCCTTAAACACTCTAAATGGAAATCAAAGGAAGCAAGTGAAATATCTCTAAACAGTTAAACACTTTTAAAAGGAAAAGTGAAAATATTTATTTTACTACTGAGTTATATTTATCTCAATGATTTTTTCCATTGAGAAAAAAATGATTTTTTTTACAGATAAAGCTTAAGAACTGTAAGGTTAAAAGAACACATCAAAAAAATAAATAAATAAATAAATAAAAGAACATATCACTTGATGTCATTGTTCTTCCAATGACATCCTGTCATGATTTATTTGTGGTCAGTTTATGGGTTCTTAAGTATATTTAGATATTTCTAATTAGTTTTATTTATGAATTTTGTTTGAAAAAGGCCTTATTTTAAAACTTTATTGTATTGCATTCATATCCAAATATTTTAATACAGGTTCAGGATTTTTAGTTGGAGTTTGCATTGTTATATATCTGATAAAGCCATATGAGTCTGTACTATAAAACAGTATAAGTTTGTAATGATATAATATTTGAAGTATAAAGTTAATTAAAAAAGATATTGAGCCTTCTCTATTAAAACTACAAATATTTCTGAGAAAAATAATTGAAAATCAAAATAAGTAGAGGGGTATATCTTATTTAACAAATTGGAGATGCATGTAGTTAAGACATCAATTTTCCCCAAATTGATCTATAGATCAAGTTACTGAAAATAAGATTCAGTGCTTTGAAACTATAGTCCAAGTATGATCATTTATATCATATTCATTACTAACCATACCACAATGAAATAGAATAGCTCTACAGAATGGGGGAGTAGGTGGACAAAGATGATTGATATTATAGTATTTTTTCCTTTTTTGAACCCATGCTTGTTAAGCAGACCTTATTTGTTTTTAATGCCTGATGTTAAAAATACTCTATTTAGTTGACTTGTACCATTGGTTACTCATTGTTGCATGTATATAAAATGTTCTCTATCTAGTCAGCTAGTCCATAAAACCATTCTTTAGGTTTCTTTGAATCTCATTTTATATATCTATTCTAGCAAGTCTTGATTGAATTTTCCCCTCTTTTTGCTTACCTTGACACATCGCAAAAAATAGGTATCTCTCTCCTGAGTCCAATAGCATTCCGAGTTCTCCTGTTAGGAATTTGCGTTCACTGTATAACATTGTTATTTAAAGTGTCTGTCTCCTCTATCTTGAAGTAAGAGATTATATTTTATACATATTAAACCCAGTGCCTGGCACAGTGATTAATTATGTATGTTTAATAAATATAGAAAAATTCTTAGCAAATTATTTCTTTGTGATTCATAATTTTTTTCTCTACCCTCAAATTGAAATATGTTTATGGGGCTTCCCTGGTGGCACAGTGGTTGAGAGTCTGCGTGCTGATGCAGGGGACATGGGTTTGTGTCCCAGTCCGGGAAGATCCAACATGCCGTGAAGCAGCTAGGCCCATGAGCCAGGGCAGCTGAGCCTGAACGTCCGGGAGCCTGTGCTCTGCAATGGGTGAGGCCACAACAGTGAGAGGCCCACGTACCGCAAAAAAAAAAAAAAGAAAGAAATATGTTTATGGAAGTATATTTATTCTCCTCAAATCCCTATTTCTTGATCCTCTTAATTCTTGTTTTCTTGATTTACTCTAGCACTCATATATTTTAATATTTTTTAAGTAACTAGAAGTTTTCAGAGGGAATAGCTTTCTGTTGTCTCACATTAGCAAGAAGACTATGAGATTTTAAAGGTTAATATCAGAGAACAACAAATGTGCAGGATATTATTTCAGTTCCCAGCTTTGTATTGTGAATTGTATTCTGAAGTGCTAATAAATAATAAAGCAATTACCTACATCTTAGATTTTGATCTATAAAAAGACCAGTTAATGTTAAGCTATAAGTAAGTTATGAGATATCTTCCACAGCTTAGAAAGGAATCAGAATTGATCAGGGAGATAGGACTTTTACATTTTTCCTTGAAACCTATAATACATCTCCATATGCAAAAATGAAGGATTTAACATACACATAAAGAAAAATCTATAAAATCTATACAAATCTATTTTTACTTATATGTGGAATCTAAAAAAAATAACAAACTAGTGAATAAAACAAAAAAGAAGCAGATTCACAGACACAGAGAACAAACTAGTGTTTATCAGTGGGGAGAGGGAAAGGAGAGGGGCAATTAGGCGTAGGGGATTAAGAGGTACACACTATTATGTATAAAATAAGCTACAATTATATATTGTACAAGATGGGGAATGTAGTATTTATAATAAGTATGGAGTACAACCGTTAAAAATTTTGAATCACTATACCATATACCTGTAATTTATATAATATACATCAAGTACACTTCAATATAAAAAAGATTAAAAAAAATGAAAAATAATCTATACAAATCTAGTAAATCTATTAACCTCTGAAATCTGATAAACACAAAAGAAGATATTTGAACACCATAAATGTGATGAAATTGACCCTTTTCAGCGAACACAGAGAGGCTAGCTAATTATGGTGAAGAAAAAAATGCATTTCAAACCAAAGAAGAAGGTCCTTGACTATTTAGCATTTAATCAAAATGGCTATAGAATAAAGCTAAACCATAAGAAATAAATAGGTTAAGCAAGGGCCCTTAGTCAGATTTTTTTAAAGTCACTGGTTTTTGTTCTCTTCTGGGAATTCGAGTATAGGATTATTTAGGTTTGAGTTATATGTACAATTTAAGGTCCAATTAAGCAAAATATTAAGTGGAAAACACTTCATTACTCTTGATATTTCAAGAGGAAGAACATAACTTGACATAGGATCTCTGGCTTTACTCTTACAATTCACTTCTCCCCATCAGAGGTGGAGGGAGTTATCCAGTTTCTGAGTAAAAGAAAGTGAATCTCCAATCATCTAGGGCTTTACCCCTTATTCCATTTTCTTTTCCCTTAGAAACTGGCCCTTGAGAAGAGAAGAAATATTTTGCATTGTTCCTCAATGACATAAATAATATAGGGACATTCTGCTTCTGAAAATGGGGAAGGCTGGTTCAATTCAGTGTGGCTACTGGTAGATAAATCTATCATATCTTGGAGTGTTCATTTGGGTCTATTTACCCACAAATATAAACCACATTCTCCAATATAAGCTTCACAAATAATAAAGATGATATTTTATTCTTCATTTAACCTACTTGATTGACTTGGTTCCAAACTTAAGTAGGGAAATGTCCTGCTCTGTTTAATGCCCTCACACCAAATAGTGGTACATGAGGATGGTAGGGTCCCAAGCACATGGAATCATTTTGGAGATGGAAGGATATTCAACTTAATCTTATTATTTTACAAGTGAAGAATCCACTGTTTAAGGAGGTTAATTACTGTATCCTCTTTAAAGGTGTGCAGTTAATTTGTGGCAGAACTATAAACTAAACTTTCATTTATTGACCATCAAGGACATGTATATTAAGGATCCTTTCCAACTTCCTATAGTTGAAAATCCATGACCTCCAAAGCCAGAAGATCTCAATTCTATGTATAGTTCCTTTTCTTCTTACTTATTATGACATTCAGTTTTCTCTTTTGCAAAACAATGCCCAAGTTCACAAGGTTGTTTTGGAATAAGAAGGCAAGTATATGAGAAAAGTACCCTATAAACTGTGCTGTGGAGCAAATATCCAGTTCCTACATTATCTCACTATAACTATTTTTCTAATCTGAATCATAATAAGTAAAATATGAACTCTTAATGAATGGATATTTTAAAATATTAGCAGAATTTAGCAATGCTGATTAAGATGATAAAGTATAATCAGACAGTTAATTTTAACTATATGAGATTTTAAAATAGATTTATTTAAAACATATAAAAGTTAGCATATATTTCTATAGTAATTGAGAAATTATAATTTTCTATAAAAGGTAAATCTAAAGGTATTCTAATATACCATGTAGATAAGCTAGGCTAAGGTAAACAAAAAACAAAGAGACCCCCCAAAATTTCATTCAAACTGCCATTACCAAATTAATTGCTCTAACTTTTAAATCCATCTTTTCTAGGGACCCTGTTTATCCTTTTCTATCTCTTTTCTTACCTTTACAAACAAGTTTCATATGCATTTACCCAGCAGTACCATCTATTTTTGTTACTGGATTTGAAAATCATTTAGTAATGAACACACATCACAGAAAATGTGTCTTCTTAAATAGAAATGTCTTAACATTTTTTATCTTACTCTCAATGAAATAGTTTGAGAAAAGTAGACAGGTTCAAATGAAAAATTGTCATTTATTCACCCTTCTTTTCAGCTGTCAATCTTACCTGTGGGACGATTGCACTGATGGTGTCTCTGCATACTTGATAATATCCCTCTTTCCAACTCCTATTTAAAACCTCATTCCAAACTAAGGATGTGATATCAAGGAAAGGTCACAGAAGAAACCCAAGCTGAATACACCTAACTTTAAATAACTCTGTGCTTTCAAAAGAAGCTTCTATTATGGATATTAAAGAAAAAAAAAAAAAAAACTAAAGCGTAAATTATTTACCTGAATAGATTATTTTGTAAAGTACCTCTTCTAATTTAGATAATTTATTGTAATTTTTAGAGTTGTCTCATCAGCATTCTTTACTTAATGGTAAATCCCAAAGCAACCCATAATAATTCTTTCCAAGCTATTAAAAAGAAATAAACAGAATCCAAAACTGGGTTTCGACCAATGAAACACATATAATACAACTTAAATAACTCCCAATAACCCTACTTTTTGTGATCACCCAAGTTAACTGAACTTATTTCAAAGGCTGTCAATCAATTAAGTTTTATTAATTCATTTGTTTATTCATTTTCAAAAAAAATGTTTATTGAATGTTTACTATGTTAGAACTTGACCTCTCATTAGAAGTGTTAAGTGCAGTCTCATGGCTGTCAGCACTATTCTTGAACCATATTCAATGAAACCGGAAATCTTCTATTACAAGTTCATTGACATATCAAAACAGAATACTGGATACACAGAGTTCCTTGAAATCCTAGTATCTGAGTCACTTCATCCTTTCTACCACTTTTTGTATAAGCTTGCTTCCTCAGTGGCTCTTTGTGTGACCACAGAGGCTCAGGAGTGGCTGCCACAGAGTCAGTTCAGGCTCCACATACCGTAGAACTCACCTTGTATTCCACCTCTTCTTCTTGTGGCCTGAGATGAAATCAGAGAGCAGGCAGAGCCATGAGAAACATAGTCGTGACATCACTGCAAGCAATGTGGACCTGCATTTAAGGGTAATATAAAGTAATGGACAGCTTTATACAGGATTACTGACATGTTTTACTTTTTTTAATTTTATTTTTTTAACAACTTTATTGGAGTATAATGGCTTTGCAATGCTGTGTTAGTTTCTGCTGTATAACAAAGTGAATCAGCTATACATATACATATATCCCCATATGCCCTCCCTCTTGTGTCTCACTCCCACCCTCCCTATCCCAGCCTTCCAGGTTGTCAAAAAGCATGAGCTGATCTCCCTGTGTGATACAGCTGCTTCCCACTAGCTATATATTTTACATTTGGTAGTGTATATATGTCCATGCCACTCTCTTACTTTGTCCCATCTTACCCTTCCCCATCTCCGAGTCCTAAAATCCATTTCCTCTACATCTCCACCTTTATTCACATCCTACCCCTAGGCTCATCAGAAATATATATATATATATATATATATATATATATATTAGATTCCACATATATGTGTTAGCATATGGTATTTGTTTTTCTCTTTCTGACTTACTTCACTCCATATGACAGACTCTAGGTCCATCCACCTCAATACAAATAACTCAATTTTGTTTCTATTTATG
>NW_020175414.1:972502-986615 GCF_003031525.2 Neophocaena asiaeorientalis asiaeorientalis | reverse complement strand
CACAGAGTCAGTTCAGGCTCCACATACCGTAGAACTCACCTTGTATTCCACCTCTTCTTCTTGTGGCCTGAGATGAAATCAGAGAGCAGGCAGAGCCATGAGAAACATAGTCGTGACATCACTGCAAGCAATGTGGACCTGCATTTAAGGGTAATATAAAGTAATGGACAGCTTTATACAGGATTACTGACATGTTTTACTTTTTTTAATTTTATTTTTTTAACAACTTTATTGGAGTATAATGGCTTTGCAATGCTGTGTTAGTTTCTGCTGTATAACAAAGTGAATCAGCTATACATATACATATATCCCCATATGCCCTCCCTCTTGTGTCTCACTCCCACCCTCCCTATCCCAGCCTTCCAGGTTGTCAAAAAGCATGTTTCTATTTATGGATAATATTCCACTGTATATATGGGCCACATCTTCTTTATCCATTCATCTGTTGATGGACACTTAGGTTGCTTCCATGTCCTGGCTCTTGTAAATAGTGCTGCAATGAACATTGTGGTACATGTCTCTTTTTGAATTATGGTTTTCTCAGGGTATATGTCCCAGTGTGGGATTGCTGGATCATATGGTAGTTCCTTATTAGTTTTTTAAGAAATCTCCATACTGTTCTGCATAGTGGCTGTATCAATTTACATTCCCAACAAGAGTGCAAGAGGGTTCCTTTTTCTCCACACACTATCCAGCATTTACTGTTTCTAGATTTTTGAGGATGGCCATTCTGACCTGTGTGAGGTGATACCTCATTGTAGTTTTTTTTCTGTATGTGGGCCTCTCACAGTTGTGGAGCACAGACTCCAGACACACAGGCTCAGTGGCCATGGCTCACCGGCCCAGACACTCCACAGCATATGGGATCTTCCTGGACTGGGGCATGAACCCGTGTCCCCTGCATCAGCAGGCAGACTCTCAACCACTGTGCCACCAGGGAAGCCCCCTCATTGTGGTTTTGATTTGCATTTCTCTAATTATTAGTGATCCTTTCATGTGATTGTTAGCAATCTGTATATCTTCTTTGGAGAAATGTCTATTTAGGTATTCTGCCCATTTTTGGATTGGGTTGTTTTTTTGATATTGAGCTGCATGAGTTCCTTGTATATTTTGGACATTAATCCTTTGTCAGTTGTTTCATTTGCAAATATGTTCTCCATTCTGAGGGTTGTCTTTTCATACTTTTTATGGCTTCCTTTACTGTGCAAAAGCAGTTAAGTTTCATTAGTTCCTATTTGTTTATTTTTGTTTTTAATTCCATTTCTCTAGGAGGTGGGTCAAAGGATCTTGATGTGGTTTATGTCTTAGAGTGTGCTGCCTATGTTTTCCTCTAAGAGTTTTACAGTGTCTGGCCTTACATTTAGGTCTTTAATCCATTTTTAGTTTATTTTTGTATACTGGTTTAGGAAGTGTTATAATTTCATTCTTTTACATGTAGCTGTCCAGTTTTCCAAGCACCACATTTGAAGAGGCTGTCTTTTCTCCACTGTATATTCTTGCCTCCTTTGTCAAAGATAAGATGACCATATGTGCGTGGGTTTATCTCTGGGCTTCCTATCCTGTTTCATTGACCTATATTTCTATTTTGGTGCTGGCACCATACTGTCTTGATTATTGTAACTTTGTAGTATAGTCTGAAGTCAGGGAGTCTGATTCCTCCAACTCTGTTTTTCTTTCTCAAGATTGCATTTGCCATTTGGGGTCTTTTGTGTTTCCATACAAATTGTGAAATTTTTTGTTCTACTTCTGTGAAAAATGCCATTGGTAGTTTGGTAGGGATTGCATTGTATCTGTAGATTGCTTTGGGTAGTATAGTCATTTTCACAATACTGATTCTTCCAATCCAAGGACATGTTACATATCTCCATCTCATTATATCATCTTTAATTTCTTTCATCAGTGTCTTATAGCTTTCTGCATACAGCCTTTTCTCTCATTAGGTGGGTTTATTCTTAGGTATTTTATTCTTTGTGTTGCACTGTTAAATGGGAGTGTTTCCATAATTTCTCTTTCAGATTTTCACCATTAGTGTATAGGAATGCAAGAGATTTCTGTGCATTAATTTTGTATCCTGCTACTTTACCAAATTCATTGATTAGCTCTAGTTGCTTTCTGGTAGCATCTTTAGGTATCTCTATGTATAACATCATGTCATCTGCAAACAGTGTCAGTTTTACTTCTTTTCTGATTTGGATTCCTTTTATTTCTTTTTTCTTCTCTGATTCCTGTGGCTAAAACTTGCAAAACAATGTTGAATAATAGTAGTGAGAGTAGGCAATCTTGTCATGTTCCTGATCTTAGAGGAAATGATTTCTGTTTTCACCATTCAGAATAATGTTGGCTGTGGGTTTGTCATATGTGGTCTTTATTATGTTGAGGTAGGTTCCCTCTATGACTGCTTTCTGGAGGGTTTTTTGTCATAAATGGCTGTTGAATTTGGTCAAAAGCTTTTTCTACCTCTGTTGAGATGATCATATGGTTTTTCTCCTTCAATTTGTTAATAAGGTGTATCACATTGATTGATTTGTGTATATTGAAGAATCCTTGCATTCCTGGGATAAACTCCCTTTGATCATGGTGTATGACCTATTATTGGGCTGCTGGATTCTGTTAGCTAGTATTTTTTTGAGGATTTTTGCATCTATGTTCATCAATTATATTGACCTGTAGTTTTCTTTCTTAGTGACATCTTTGTCTGCTTTTGCTATCAGAGTGATGGTGGCCTCGCAGAATGAGTTTGGGAGTGTTCCTTCCTCTGCTATATTTTGGAAGAGTTTGAGAAGGATAGGTGTTAGCTCTTCTCTAAATGTTTGATAGAACTTACCTGTGAATCCAGTTGGTCCTGGGCTTTGTTTGTTGGAAGAATTTTAATCACAGTTTCAGTTTCAGTGCTTGTGATTGGTCGTTTATATTTTCTATTTCATCCTGTTTCAGTCTTGGAAGGTTGTTCTTTTCTAAGAATATGTCCACTTCTTCAATGTTGTCCATTTTATTCACATATAGTTGCTCGTAGTAATCTCTCATGATACTTTTATTTCTGAAGTGTCAGTTACTACTTCTTTTTCATTTCTACTTCTATTGATTTGAGTCTTCACCCTTTTCTTCTTGATGACTCTCACTAATGGTTTATCAATTTTGTTTATCTTCTCAAAGAACCAGCTCTTAGTTTTATTGATCTTTGCTATTGTTTCCTTCATTACTTTTTCATTTATTTCTGATCTGATCTTTATGATTTCTTTCCTTCCACTAACTTTGTGTTTCTTTGTTCTTCTGTCTCTAATTGCTTTACATGTATGGTTGGGTTGTTTATTTCAGGTGTTTCTTGTTTCTTGAGGTAGGATTATTTTTCTATAAACTTCCCTCTTAGAACTGCTTTTGCTGCATTCTATAGGTTTTGGGTCTTTGTGTATTCATCTTCTTTTGTTTTTACATACTTTTTGATTTCCTCTGATTTCTTCAGTGATCTCTTGTTTATTAAGTAGTGTATTGTTTCACCTCCATGTGTTTGTATTTTTTACAGATTTTTTTTCCTGTAATTGATATCTAGTCTCATAGCACTGTGGTCGGAAAAGATAGTTGATAAAATTTCAATTTTCTTAGATTTACCAAGGCTTGATTTGTGACCCCAGATATGATCCATCCTGGAGAATGTTCCATGAGTACTTGAGAAGAAAGTATATTCTGTTATTTTGGGATGGAATGTACTGTAAATTTCAATTAAGTATATCTTGTTTAATGTATCATTTAAAGCTTGTGTTTCCTTATTTATTTTCATTTTGGATGATCTGTCCATTGGTGAAAGTAGGGTTTTAGAGTCCCTTACTATGATTGTGTTACTGTGGATTTCCCCTATTATGGCTGTTAGCATTTGCCTTATGTATTGAGATGCTCCTATGTTGGGTGCAAAGATATTTACAATGGTTATATCTTCTTCTTGTATTGATCCCTTTATTATTATGTAGTGTCCTTCCTTGTCTCTTTTAATAGTCTTTATTTTAAAGTCTATTTGCCTGATATGAGAATTGCTACTCCAGCTTTCTTTTGATTTCCATTTGCATGGAATATCTTTTTCCATCCCTCACTTTCAATCTTTATTTGTCCCTAGGTCTGAAGTGGTCTCTTGTAGACAGCATATATACAGGTCTTGTTTTTATATCCATTCAACCAGTCCATGTCTTTTGGTTGGAGCATTTAATCCATTTACATTTAAGGTAATTATCAATATGTATGTTCCTATTACAATTTTCTTAATTGTTTTGGGTTTGTTATTGTAGGTCTTTTCTTCTCTTGTGTTTCCTGCCTAGAGAAGTTTGTTTAGCATTAGTTGTAAAGCTGGTTTGGAGGTGCTGAATTCTATTAACTTTTGCTTGTCAGTAAAGATTTAATTTCTCTGTCGAATCTGAATGATATCCTTGCTATGTAGTGTAGTCTGGGTTGTAGGTTCTTCCATTTCATCACTTTAAATATGTCTTGCCACTCCCTTCTGCCTTGCAGAGTTTCTGCTGAAAGATCAGCTGTTAACCTTATGGGATTTCCCTTGTATATTATTTGTTGTTTTCCCCTTGCTGCTTTTAATATTTTTCTTTGTATTTAATTTTTAATAGTTTGAATAATATGTGTCTTGGCATTTTTTTCCTTGGATTTATCCTGTATGGAGCTCTGCACTTCCTGGACTTGATTGACTATTTCCTTTCCCATGGTAGGGAATTTTTCAAATATAATCTCTTCAAATATTTCCTCAGACCTTTTCCTTTTCTCTTATTTTTCTGGGACTGCTATAATTTTAATGTTGGTGTGTTTAATGCTGTCTCAGAGGTCTGTGAGACTGTCCTCATTCTCTGCATTCTTTTTTCTTTATTCTGCTCTGTGATAGTTATTTCTGCTATTTTATCTTCCTGGTCATTTATCTGTTCTTCTGCTTCAGTTACTCTGCTGTTGATTCTTTCTAGAGAATTTTAAATTGCATTTATTGCGTTGTTCATCATTGTTTGTTTGTTCTTTAGTTCTTCTAGGTCCTTGTTAAACATTTCTTGTGTTTTCTCCATTCTATTTCCAAGACTTTGGATCATCTTTATTATCATTACTCTGAATTATTTTTCAGGCAGACTGATTATTTCCTCCTCATTTCTTTTGTCTGACCTTATTCCTTCATCTGCTGTGTGTTTTTCTGTCTTCTCATTTTGCTTAAGTTACTGTGTTTGGGGTCTCCTCTTTGCAGGCTGCAGTTCATAGTTCCCTTTTTCTCTTTGGTATCTGCCCCCAGTGGGTAAGTTTTGTTCAGTGGCTTGTGTAGACTTCCTGGAGGAGGGGACTGGTGCCAGTGTTCTGGTGGGCGGTGCTGTATCTTTTCTTTCTGCTGGGCAGGGCTGCATCTGGTGGTGCCTTTGGGGATGTCTGTGAACTTATGATTTTAGGCAGCCTCTGTGCTAATGGGTGGGCCTGTGTTCCTGTCTTGCTAGTTGTTTGGCATAGGGTGTCCAGCACTGTAGCTTGCTGGTTGTTGAGTGGAGCTGGGTCTTAGTGTTGAGACGGAGATCTCTGGGAGAACTCTTGCTGATTGATATTACGTGGGGCTGGGAGGTTTATGGTGGTCCAAGGTCCTGAATTCAGCTCTCCCACCTCAGAAGCTCGGGCCTGACACCAGGCCAGAGCAACAAGACCCTGTCAGTCACATAGCTCATAAGAAAAGGCAGAAAAAAAGAAAAAAATAATAATATTGTAAATTAAAAAAATTGTTTATATAATTAAAAAAGAAGAGTGAAACCAATCCAATTAACAAATCCACCAATGATAACAAACACTAAACACTAAACTAAGATAAACATAAAAATCAGAAACAAATCAGTCACAAACAGCAAACCCCAAGTCTACAGTTGCTGCCAATGTCCACCACCTCAATTTTGGGATGATTTATTGTCTATTCTGGTATTCCATAGATGCAGGGTACATCAGGTTGTTTGTGTGGATTTAATCCACTGCTCCTTAGGCTGCACAGAGAAATTCCCCTTTCTCTTCTTTGTTCACTCACCTCCTGGGATCAGCTTTGGTTTTGGCCCCACCTCTTTGTGTATTCACCCTTAGGCATATGTTCTCACCCAGACAGAATGGGGTTAAAGCAGTGGCTGATTAGGAGTCTCTTGCACACTCCTGCCCAGGGAGGGGTGTGTACAGTAGTTATAATTGGAATGTGGGGCAAGCCCTCAGCAGCAGAGGCCAGCTTGATATTGCAACAGCCTGAGGCACACCTTGTGTTCTCCTGGGAAACTTGTCCCTGTATCAGAGGACCCTGGCATTGCAGGCTTCACAGGCTCCTTGGGGGATGTGGATAGTGACCTGTTCTTATACACAGGATTCTTGGTGGCTGCAGCAGCAGCTTTAGCATTTCATTCCCATCTCTGGTGTCCACACTGCCAGCCACGGCTCACACACTTCCCTGGAGCTCGTTTAAGTGATGCTCTGAATCCCCTCTCCTTGCACACCCTGAAACAGTGGTCTCTTGCCTCTTAGGCAGCTCGAGGTGTTTTCCTGGACTCCCTCCCAGCTAGCTGTGCCCCTCTAGCCCCTTTCAAGCTGTGTTCATGCAGCCAACCCCAGTCCTCTCCCTGGGGTCTGACCTCCAAAACCCGAGCATCAGCTCCCAGCCCCCACCCATCCCAGCGGGTGAGCAGACAAGCCTCTCCGGCTGGTGAGTGCTGGTCAGCACCGATTCTCTCTGTGGAAATCTCTCCGTTTTGCCCTCCACACCCTTGTTGCTGTGCTTTCCTCCATGGCTCTGAAGCTTCCCCCTCTCCCACTCCCCATCTCCAACCATGAAGGGGCTTCCTAGTGTTTGGAAACTTTTCCTCCTTCACAGCTCCCTCCCAGAGGTGCAGGTCCCATCCCTATTCTCTTGCTTCTCTGTTTCCTTTTTTCTTTTGCCTTACCCAGGTATGTGGGGATTTTCTTACCTTTTGGGAAGTCTGAGGTCTTCTGCCCGCTTTCAGTAGGTGTTCTGTAGGAGCTGTTCCACATGTAGGTGTATTTCTGATGTATTTGTGGGGAGGAAGGTGATCTCCATGTCTTACTCCACCACTATCTTGAAGGTCCCTGATACGTCTTATGTTATCAGTATTTTTAAAATTTAAAAACATACAAAGTTTTCTACATGTATGAGTTTGTATGTCAGTGAGCAGAAACAAAGAGCTATGTGTTGAAAACAAGCAAATGATTTTCCATTTATTTAACTTCAATAGATTGGCATTAAAATATGAATTTTTTGATTTAATACATAAAGTAATTTCTGAGGCTACTTTGGAATCCAGAGACCCCACTTATCTTCTACTACTGATTTGACTTTGGACAATTTGTTTATCCTTTCAAAGCTCCTTTTTTGTTGTTGTTGTTTTTATTTGTTTGTTTTGTTTATTTGTGAGGGCTTTAACTTCCTTAGATGTTGGGCAGCAAAAGTCATGGTGAGTGGTTTGATGAATGAATGAGTGATGTGAAAAATGGGGAACGTATGGTTATCAATAATAATAAGAAAAAGTGGGCATGAGAGAAATGCCAAAGTAGCTGAACAAGAACTTAGGTTTAAGTTACTTGTGTGTGTATGTGTCTGGGTTTTAAGAAGAGAGAGACTTAACCATGTTTTAGTGCTGATATGATGGAATTAGTGTCTAGACAGCATTTAAAGTCATGAAAGAAAAAGAGGATATTATGTAGAAAAGCCCCTGAATAAAGTTTGGGGAATATCTATCATATTATGATCACATAAAATAAATAATATTCTCCAGAAATAATTAAGTTCTCTCTACATCTATGCTCTCATGACACTATCATGACATTTACCAAGTTGTATTATATTTGTATATTTACATATATATCTCTGAGGTTAAATTGTTAAAGCCTTGAAATTTGGGAATTTTTAATCCTTTTTCCCCTACATCTTAATATCTTTTTATTACATTGAATATTACAGTGAAAATGCTATGTGAAATGCTGTATGTATAACTATTATAGTTATTACTGTTCAAATCATTAAGTGAGAATATGCATATAAAGTGCTTAATTATAGATAATATAAAAGAAAACCCCACCTGAAAGAGATTGATTTAATAATTTTAGCATTTGACAGGTTTCTCTTAATTTTGTTCTCATGTACCCTTTAAAATAAATTATAAAATAAAATATTCTAGCTCCTTATTGAGACTCTACAGTGGTGACTTTACCAATATGTTCAAACAGCTCTGTGTTCTGAGCCCAATAAAGATCTTAGAATTCCTAGTTCCTGAGTACCAAACTAGAGAAAAGGATTGGAAGCATTATATGGTTTTGTTTTACCTTGTGGTCTCATCTGAGGGTGAAGATTAAGTTTCCCATTGCAGACCAGTTGGGTTTAAAGTTTGTATGTGGACACTTAGCTTTAGGCACAATCACTGCTCTTTCAAATAATGTTCTGATAATGACAGTATCAGCAAACAAATGTCAATCATTCCATTCTTGACAATAGATTATAACACATCATTTTCAATCTTCAAAATTATCAGAAGTAACTAGTTCCTTCTTGGCCTGGTAACCATGAGCACAATTATTTAGCTATTTAGCTCTGAAAGTTCTAAGACATATAAGTTTTCACTTAAATGGAATTGAAAGTAGTCCTCACACAGCAACAAATGAAAATGTTTTCACAATTAAAAATTTCACTTACCCATATACATACATTTTTGTTTCCTAATACAGAAAATTATTAGCTTTCATAATTAAAGCTTTCCCAGTGACATCTAAGGCAAATTATAAATAAGACATTTTAAATTTTGCTCACACTTTTCAAATGCTCAAAAAATATTTGTGATGATTACACCAGAGTCAAGAATTCGGTGAGAAAGTGAGTTTTAAGGGTTAAAACTCTTGTAAGACAAAAAGATCTTGTATGACAAAAAGAAAAAAGAAATCCTTATAGAGATTTTTGACTTAATATGAATCTCACTAAAGATTATAAAGAGTTTATTCATATTCAAAAGTGCATCAAATCATATGAATTTCTCTGAACTGATGGGGATTTAAAAGGAAATGGCTTGTAGGAGAGAGCAAGGTACCTAAGACTTCTCATCAACAGTCTAATCAGGAAGGGGACCAGTGGCTGCTCTAAGCTGTCCACACAATTACTTTTGGAATTTGCTGCCAGTAAAATCACTTTCCAGTAAAATCACTTTAGGTGTGGTTGTTACCTAAATAGAGTGTTCAAAGTAGAATGCCAAGTGCAAAACATTCCGTTAAATGTTTTTTCATTTATGCTTTGGTATCACCTGCCTAGTTTGCTTATGTTTTTATACTAATCATCTTATATACACCCTCAGGCAAATGTGCATATATCTCAGAATTGTAATACACAAAATGATACAGTACACATCATTATTAAACCACAGCTTAAGTTTATATTTTTAGAGTGTATGAAAGCATGTGAAAAATTCCTCTCCCACAGATGAAATGCTCTTTGATATTCAGTTTTGAAAAGGTTATTAGCCCTAATAAAAAACTTTAAAAATAGGGAAACACACAAAGTATTCCATCTATTTAGTGTTTGGCAGCCACATATTGGAACTGATTCTAGAAATCCCAGGAAAATAGGAACAATCCTCCCAACATGAAAATGTACTGCATGGATGAGATTGTACTTAATCTGGAAGTCACATCCAAACATGTACCATCACCATAGTTATCAGTGGAACTTTGTGTTCATGTTGGGGACAGGACAAGCAACACTCCTGGCATAATAGAGAAGGACAAATCTGACTCCATAGTGGATCTGTTTATTTTACTTTAACCTTTGTGTTCTATTGCTTTTACTACTAGTTAATCAATAAAGGGATATTGCCTATAGCTTAGGGAATACACAATGGTCCATCTACAGGAACCCTGCCTCCCATGCCTGAGTGTTAAGCTAAAATTACTTTGTTTAAGCTCAAGGAAACATCCTGACCAGGCCCACGTGTGAATGGCTGAAGAAAGAAGAAATTAACACATCCCCTCCAGACTCTGGCCAGAACCAGAAAATATTTGAAACAACTTATTGCATTTTTACTTTACATCCTCATCTCCCACTCTTTGTTCTATAAAGGAACCTAACACCCAAACCTGGGCAAGATGGTTCTTTGGAACACTAGTCCACAATATTCTTGGTCTGCTGGCCTTCTAAATAAAGTCATTATTCCTTGCCCCAACAGCTCATCTCTCGATTTATTGGCCTGTTATGTGGCAAGCAGTACAAGCTTGGACTCAGTAACACTAGCAAAGGATTGTGAGATTCAAATTTGATTCAGAACATACCTCTAAACACACAGAGAGAAATGATTAGCATACCTTATCATGTCTCTTACTTCTTTCCAAACTCCCTCTCGAGAGGTAAGAAGCACAGATTAAATAAGCAGATGGCAAACTGAAAATAATAAAAGTTGTGTATTTTTGACTGAGATTCTTTTATCAATGAACAAATATTTACTGAGCTCCTCTTTGGTTTTAAGGCACTCGTCTAGGCACTAGGGATACAAGAAAAAAAATAACAGAAACAGTTCCTGCTATGATGGCTTTTACTATAATGCAGATACATAAAAGCTATCTGAATTTCAGGGTGCTCTAAAGCACTCAGTCTAACTTGGATTTTGTAAGAAAGTGGACATGGAGGGATGGCTGGTAAAACAAAGGAATGACACCAATTAGCCTCTGCAATTTCGCTTGTATCCTTACTCTGAATCTTGTTTGTATAATAGTATGACGCTATATGTTCCCTCCTGTCAAATTCTGCCTGTTTCTCTAAAATACCTCTTTTCTCTTTCATAAATTAATCATTACATTAACTAGATGTTTCCCTGATTATTAAATTGTGTATTTTGCTGTAAAGTGTGAAGACACATTAACCACTAATTGATGAGGAGAAGGAATAGTAGAGGCAACATTCACACCTCAGTACCCACCACTCTCTCCCCCAGGAAACCTCATCTATCAGGAATAAAGTCTCCTAAATTAGTGTAAAGACACCTATGGTCCTTTTTTTTACTTTCCAATTTGTTGTACAAAAGGAGTAAGAGAAAAGCTATCATTATGGAGCAAGATAATAGAATGCCAATAAATATGTAGTAACTGCATCTTTAAATAACAAACTGGCAAATTAATAGGATTTTTGTATTCTTCCTAATGCCTTAAGTCGAATCTACTGAGAGAAACACCCTGAATCAAATCGATCTCAGTCCTTGAAGAGTGTCCACTTGAAATGGAGTCCCCTGAGAATCCATTCACATTGGAAATACTTGCAAAATTCCAGTCCCTCTATTCTCCACAGTTCAGATTAAGATTTTTGTCCTGCTGTTGGTTCCCAAACTGGGGTGTTCAAAGGTGAAATTTGAAACTGGCTCCAGCACATGGAAGGCAAGTAGAGATAGAATAAAGAAGCCAAACACTCCAGAATGACAGGCAGCATGTTTAATAAGCAAAGGAACTTATACACGTGGCTTGTCTTGGACACCACAAGATGAATAGGTCTCCACACTGCCTGCCAAATTTTAAAAGTTTATACAGAGGTCTCAGATAGGTTTTGTCACATATTCAATCCAAATGGTCTCAACACCTTAGCCTCTCAAGGTTCTCTTCCTGGAACTGCTCCTACTGTGGGAATGGTGGGCAGAATGCACATTCCAAGGAAGGGGGAGGGGGTGAGGAGCCTCCAGTTACCTGAGTCCAGGTCTTGGACCAAACCAAGCTCATGTCCTCTCGATGACCTTCTCCAACACCTGCCAACCAATACTAAGGTCAAGATCAAAGACCTCAGGGGTAACCTTTGGGCTCCTATGTATGCCTCAAGTCACAGAAAACCCAAAACCTCAGTGTGATTTGCTCTTTCAGATTTTGCTTTCTGCCGTGATCTCCAGTTCATGGACTAACTGGTTACCTGCCTTAGTCTCCATTCATGACCACAGCCTCTTTCTGAATCTTGCTCTGCCTCACATCCTTTGCCCATCCTGAAACACACACACACACACATTAATACATATAGATATTTTAGAACATGATAGCTTTAATTATAAACTTTGAGAAAGGCTTGATCTGCTCTTCTTAATTTTCTCCCCATTCTACCCTGTACATACTACAGGGGTTTCTTACATAAAATAACCTATTTCTCAGAACCCCATTTCAGCTCATTATGTCCCTGCTTTCTGTCCCTGTACTATAAATCTCTATGTAGCTATATACTACCTCTAGGGAGCCCTTTCTTATTATTTAGGGATATTTAATTTTTGTCATTTGTATAATCTTCTTTAACATGATTTACTGAATGCTTTCTATATGCCGGGAATTTCTAAAGACTTTATATTCATCATGTTTTCTCCTCTAGTATATCCCTAACAAATAAGATAGTACCTAACACATATGCCCTATAAATATTTGTGAATATTATGACATTATCCCAATTTACGGGAGCAAAATTGACTTATAGCTACTGAACAACTTGACCAAGGTGCAAAATTCTAGTTCTTAGCTTTCTTTTCAAAACTAGTCTTTACAGCTGCAATTATTACCCTGGCTTTCTTTGCCAACTAACTTTGGGTTATTTTTTTGCTATTTCTTATGTTAAATTCCCATCATGACAATAACTTTCCTTCTTCTCATAATTTTGCAGTTAAAACTATCAGGAATATAATAATTTAACTTCACAGAGTTACACTTTGTTCCTTATGAACCAAGCTATTGTTTTAAAAATATTATCTGACATATTTTCCATCTCAATAATTTTAGCTTCATTTTCATCATTAAAATTAAGCTAATTTATCCAACTGTAAACATAAATTTTTATTGGAAATTCACTACATAGAAATTATGTCATTGAAAAAAGAAAAGAAAAAATTAAAAAAAAAAAAAACAGGCTGAGGGTCATTGTCCCAGAGAAAAGAGTATAAAGAGAAGCCACAGAGAACCTTTGGCTTTGAGTTTCAAAAGAAATTTCTAGAAGCTGACTAAGGAATAAAATACAAAAATTGATAAACAGAAGTATAACTTTTAAAATAAATGATTGTCAATTACTTTCTTTTATATAATTATTCACTATTTATAACTTTTTATTTATCACTACGTAGAATCTTATTATTTGAGCTCTTCAAGGGTGTGTGTGTGTGTGTGTGTGTGTGTATGTATAAACATTTCATTCCGTTTGCCATTTTCTACAGACCTTGGCAGCAAAATTATTGACTAAAAATTAATTTTAATTGCAAGATAAAGAGAAGATTACCAATGAATTAAAAAAGAACACTCAATTGTTTATGTATTAATTGTTTTATTTATATAAATTACAATTTCAGGTAATACTAATAACCCATACTTTTCATTATGTTAATTCAGTGGTTGTACACATTCCAAGTACACAAAAGGTCCTGAAAAAAGCTTAATTAATCAATTCAGTGGTTGTACACATTCCAAGTACACATAAGGTCCTGAAAAAAAGCTTATCAAAATACATGTTTCTAAGTCTTATTATACAAATTCAGAGTCAGCATATCTCTTGAGGTCCTAGAAATCTGAATTTTCAACAAGCACTGGAGATGATTCTGATGTATGAAATACAAATATCATATCAGTGAAAGAAGGACCAATAAGAATGGCTTTGGACAAGAAAAAAGAGGCCAAACTTACAGATCTCACTTTAAATTTACTAGTCATGTGGTAATTAGAAAATTGTTTATTTATTTAATTTTTTTGTATTTTCCTTATCTGTAATATGAGTAAATTAAATTGTATTTTCAACAAGGAATATATTCTATGTAAACTTTAAAATTTTAACCTATAACATCTCAGTTTTGAATCTATAATATTACATTGTTTATTAAATCCAAAATTAAACATGCAGGCTTTTCCTCTCTAAGAATCTTCTTTATGATCAAGAATGAAAATTCAGGGCTTCCCTGGTGGCGCAGTTGCTGGGAGTCCGCCTGTCGATGCAGGGGACACGGGTTCATGCCCCAGTCCGGGAAGATCCCACATGCCTCAGAGCGGCTGGGTCCGTGAGCCGTGGCCGCTGAGCCTGTGCGTCCAGAGCCTGTGCTTCGCAACGGGAGAGGCCACAACAGTGAGAGGCCTGCATACCGCAAAA
>NW_020175414.1:932458-972429 GCF_003031525.2 Neophocaena asiaeorientalis asiaeorientalis | reverse complement strand
AAAAAAAAAAAAAAAAAAAAAAAAAAAAAAAGAATGAAAATTCAAATTGTATTTAATTTACAAGAAATAGGTCTCTGGATTTGAACATGAGACTAGGAGGTCTATGCATTTATGGTTTTATGATTTGAGGATATTCAAAGTAATTTAGAAGAACCTTTTGGTATTGTTAAATAGAAATCTTTATTTCAAAAGTTCTAAATCATATAATACAGAAAACAATTCCTGTATAGTCCAAATTCCCCTTAGCAAAGATTCAATTATATAAACCTCCTCTTTTTTTTTTTTTCCTTTGTTCAAGAGGAATAGAAAACAGAAAAGAAAACACTGTCTAATCTAAAACAAGGAGAAGCTCTTTAGCTTCCTTGATTCGTCCTAGGGTAGTGTTAATTCCAGGACAATCTCACACACATCTGAGAATGACTCTAAGACAATATGTATAAAACAATAATCCAGAGACATTTCAAGAGCTTATTTATAAAAGGCAGCTTGACTTGGCCACAGTAACTTATGACATAAGGAAAGCATACTGATACTTGTAAAAACTATCAAAGTCATAAAAGCAAAAACAAAAGATGGTCATGTCAACATTTAGTTTACTTGAAAAAGGAAGTGTGTGAGCAGAATTCTGGTAGTATAAGTATTACTAGCAAACTCAAACTTTTATTATGTGTTCTACAATATCAAAATATGTTTACAATGTGTCAGTATTACAATTAGAGAAGATATCAATCAGTATGACAGTCTTTACCTCCTTGCAGAGATATCACAACTAATAAATATCAGATTTATCACTGGAATCCAGGGTCTTTTTTAACTAAACTATGCTCCCATATTAAATCTCTCAGAGTTAAGAAGGAATTTATTATCACTCTGTCTAATGTAGCCCTCCCTTTACCACATCCCCTCTGATCACCTTCATTTCTTTCATGATACATGTCATCATCTGTTGATTTTCCTTATGTTTCCATGTGTAAACTTGGTACCATGTCCATTCTGTTCTGTACTGTATTATCTTGAAGAATGCTTAGGATAGAGTAGATGCTTCTTAGATTTGCTTAATGATTAAATAACAAATGAAAAGTCTTTTTTTTTTTTCGGTACGCGGGCCTCTCACAGTTGTGGCCTCTCCCGTTGCAGAGCACAGGCTCCGGACGCGCAGACTCAGCGGCCATGACTCATGGGCCCAGCTGCTCCATGGCATGTGGGATCTTCCCGGAGCAGGGCACGAACCCGTGTCCCCTGCATCGGCAGGCGGACTCTCAACCACTGCGCCACCAGGGAAGCCCTGAAAAGTCTTTTTTTTCTTCTTTTACTTTCATTATTTTTTCTCCTTTCTTCCTTTCTTTATTTATTTTCTTCCTTTTATTTTTTTTTTAAATGAATGACAGCATATTTCTATTCATAACTTAGTTTTTCTTCTGGAAGAAGTTCTGACAAGATATATTTTTGATGTAGTAGAGGAGATTCTTGGAATATATCTGTTTATAGTTGTCTGGAGCTGTGAAGGGTCAGAGATTTTAGCCTACTTACAAGCTAATAATTTAGTCTGCCACTGTTTTATAGATATTGACACAAGACTCTTGGACCAGAGACAAAGGAATTTATTACTCACGGCACAGCAGGAAGCATGAGCTTCAATTTCACATCAGTTCCCCTTACTGCCCAAGATCTGTTGTCTAAGCATAGAAGTCTAAGTGATCCTGTACACACAGTAGTGTGTCACAGCAGAGGAAGCTCAAGGTTAGGAAACCCCCAATCTTATAAAGGGAGGCTATCGACAAACTTTGCAGACATTACTTTTAGTTTCTTCTTTAGGAAATAAATCCACTCTCCTCCCTGGAGGGACTCACCATCTTTATCATCCAAAACTGTTTGTTACACAAACATCCTTGGGAACATAGTCTAGAACAAAGTTAACAAAACCATTCAGAAATCCAAGAGATGCAAGAAAAATTATCTCCCCAAAATAGCCTCAATCAGATCAAATATAGCAGATTTATATGTTCTTGACTTTACTTGGGATTCTTTTCCTTTCAATTGGCATGAATTTGTCTGCATCTAAATTACCAAAAAAAAAAAAAAAAAAAAAGCCTCAGCTTGATAGAGGCCCTTATAATGAAGTTAGACAGTAGAAAATGAACAATGTAATCATTTACATGCTTTGAAAACACTTCCTTATTCATATTTTTCTATTCTCCATTATGTGACTCTGATACTTTTAGCTCATCAGACTTAGTGTTTAGTCTTTACAACAATTTTCCAACATAGATTATGTCACTCTATGTTTTATATTCAGATATCTATGAATAAATAATCTTAGTAATACACACTTCCAAAGTGAATGTGGTAAAAAGCTTTGTAGATGAAAACTTATTGATTGCCACTGTGCCAAATGCTCAAAGTATACCTTAACCCTGTTGTGATGATCTAGCCAAAGAAATGGAATGAGAAATCAACTACAAACAAATTTCATTTGATAAGAGTGTGTGAGAATGCAAGTGGAGTTAGAGGATAAATTGACCACCTATAAGTGGAAAGAATTATTTAAAATGTTGGTGATATACACTCAATAGACTCAATAAAAAATTTCTCAGTATCATATTTCTCATTCAAACTAACAATTAGACCACAATTAAGAGTCAGTATTTAAAAGTAAGGAAAGGTATACAATTTGTGGTGCAGACTTTTATGCACATAAATGGCATCAAAGAGCATGGCAGGTACTTTGAAAACATTATGTCAATGTGTGTATGCATACTTATAAAAAGATTATGAAGTTGAAAGAGATGGTGGAGTAAGAGGATATGGAATTCACTTTCTCCAAGAATACATCAAAAATCCATCCACATGTGGAAAAATTCTCAATGAAAACTAACTAGAAACTGTTAGAAAAACTCCTGTACAAGTAAGTATGTGAGCAAGATCGACAGAGAATAGAGTAGGAAGGAAGAGAAGTGGTCAGGTTGGGCCCCGTGACACTGAGAAGGGATTCAGAGGAAAAAGGAGATCACAGGGGTGAAGATCTCCCCTGGTGAGTGGGTGGTTCATACCACATAATGGACTCCCCAGCCCTGGGATCTAACAGAGGGAAGACAAGCCCCCTTGGATGGTTGGAGGGCTGGTGGGTCTAACAGGAGGGCTGTGGGAAGCCTGGACTCCACTTACAGGAGTGCACATGTGCTGGCTTGCTACAAAAGCAGGGTGAAGAGGGTTGCTTGAGCAGCTGTCTGTATCCCATGACCACCCTGGCATGTGGCCTAGCCTAAGACGAGTGAACAATCCAGCCCTGATTACTTCACATCCCACCTTCACACCAGACAAACAGTGGCCATGACCAGGGAGAGAGCTCAGCCGTGGGACTCAGAGGTCACTCAGACCAGGGTGGCATCTGAGTGGGGTGGGGTTGGACATTGTTGGCCCTTACTCAGACAACACATCAGAGACATTCCCAACCTCTGAGACCAACCACCCAGGTACATGCTGAGAACCCACGCAGATCTTGCCTGCCCTGTGGCATAGCTCCACAACAGGGAGGGCTGGCAGTGGCTGGGGGTAGTGATCGCCTGTGAGGGACAAAGGAGACACAGACCTGAGGCTGCATCTGAGCAGTGCTGGGGCAGCCATTGCTGGTACTTGCACAGACAGAACGTTGGTGACAGCCTGGACCTCTGTTTGTGGCCAATCTACCTCAGCCTGTACCCAGTCACACAGGAGAGCTTACACAGGCCTCTCTTGCTTCAGCACTGCTCCCCTTTGGGTCAAGGATCTCAGAGATGGGAGAGGGGAGAACACACACTTAAAGGGGACTGACCCAGCTCAGATTCAAACCTCAGGTCTTCTGCTCCAGCAACTTAGGATCGGACTCTGTTCCCAATAAGGTGGTGACAGACACTGAGCAGAGAAGAGGCTGTGCCAAACACCCAGCTCCAGCTCTAGTTCCTCTATCTCAATCCCTGCCTCCTACCCAGGTGATAGCTGCCAGCACACTCTAAGGAAAGATACGACTTGTGTTCATATTAAATCCAGCTCTCCCACCAAAGGCATGGGGCACACACAGGACATATAGGGATACCCCCACATAAGGGCACCACTTCAAGTTCACAAGAGGTAAATGTCTCACCTAAATTCATAGAGACAGAGAAAGTTAAGCAAAAGCAGAAGACAGAGAACTGGTTTCAATTGAAAGAACAGGAGAAAAATCCTGAAAAATATAATAAAACAGAAATAAACAATTTACCAGATAAAGAATTCAAATCATTAGTAATAAGAATGGTAACTGAATTGTGGAAAAGAATAGATTAACACAGTGAGAATTTTAACAAGAAACTAGAAAATATAAAAAAGAACCAAGCAGAACTGAAGAATACAATAACTAAAGTGAAAACCACAATAGAAGGAATGAATAGAGGACTAAGTAATACAGAAGAACACATATATGATCTGTAAGGTAGAATAATGGAAATCACCCAATCAGACCAGAAAAAAGGAAAACAAAGAAAAAATAGTGAGAGAGAACAGTTTAAGGGATCTCTGAGATAACTTCAAGCATACCAACATTCACATAATAGGGGTCCCAGAAGGAGCAGAGAGAGAGAAGGGTGTAAAAAATGTATTTGATAAAATTATGGCAGAAAATTTCCCAAACATGAAGAAGGAAACAGATATCCAGGTACAGAAAGCACAGATAATCCAAACAAGATGAACACAAAAAGACCCACATCAAGACATATCATTATTAAAATGTCAAAAGTTAAAGATAAAAAGAGAATTCTAAAGGCTGCAAGAGAAAAACAAAGAGTCATATACAAAGGGGTCTCCATAAGTCTATCAGCTGATTTTTCTGCAGAAATTTTTCAGGCCAGAAGGGAGTGGCATGAGATATTCAAAGTGCTGAAAGGGAAAAACCTGCAACCTAGTATACCCTACTCAACAAGATTATCATTTGGAATTTAAGGAGAGATAAAGACCTTTTCTGAGAAACAAAACTAAAAGAATCCATTAATACTAAACCTACCCTAAAAGAAATGTTTAACGAGTTTTCTCTAAGTGGAAAAGAAAAGAGTATGACAAGAAGCAAGAATACTGTAGATCTTTTAGAATGTGTTTGAACTTAAATGACTACTTGGTTAAAACAAGTAGATGTAATTGTAGGTCAAACATATATGAACCCCAAGGTAACCAAAAATCAAAAACCTACAATAGATACACACACACTAGAAAAAAAGGAACACAACCATACTGCTGAAGAAAATCATCAAACCACTAGGGAAGAAACCAAAAGAAGAAACAAATAGAGAAGAACTACAAAAACATACTGAAAACAAGTAATAAACTGTCAATAAGTACATGTCTATCAATAATCAATTAAAATGTCAATGGACTAAATGCTTCAATCAAAAGACATAGGGTGGCTGATTGGATTTAAAATAAAAAAACAAGATTTACATATATGTTGCTTACAAGAGACCCATTTCAGAGCTGAAGACACACATAGACTGAAAATTGGGGATGGAAAAATATATTTCATGTAAATGGAAGTGACAAAAAAGTGGGGTTAGCAATACACATATCAGACAAAATAGACTTTAAAACGAACTCTATAGCAAAAGAAAAAGAAAGACATTATATAATGATAAAAAGATCAATACAAGAAAAGGATATTATACTCATTAACATATAGGCACCCAATACAGGAGCACCTAAACATACAAAGCAAGTATTTGAAAACTAGACAGCTATATGTAAAAGAATGAGGTTAGAACATTTCTTCATACCATATATAAGAATAAACCAAAATGAATCAAAGGTCTAAATATAAGACCTGAAACTATAAAATTCCTGGAAGAAAACATAGGGAGAACACTTTGACAAAAAACTGAACAATATTTTTTTTTATCCAACTCCTAAAGCAAAACAAATAAAAGCAAAAATAAACAAATGGGACTTAATTATACTTAAAAGCTCTTGCACAGCAAAGGAAACCATCCACAAAATGAAAAGACAACTTACTGAATGGTAAAAAATATTTGCTAATGATATGACCCATAAGGGGTCTTATTATATATATATATATATATATATATATATACACACACACACAAACATATACATATATGTCAATTTTTCTCTTAATATAAGTGCCTGTTTGACTTTACCTGTAAGTTTTGTTAAACAAAGTTTGCACATTGCATTAAAAAAAGAAGCTATATATAGACAACTCAGACAACTCAATATAAGAAAAAAAAAAACAAGCCATTAGAAACCTGATTAAAAAATAGGCAGAAGACCTGAAGGATATTTCCAAAGAAGATGTACAAATGACTAACCGGCACACGAAAAGATACTCGACACTGCTAATTATTAGACAAATGCAAATCAAAATCACAATGAGATATCACCTCACACCTGTTAGAATGGTTATCATCAAAAAGACCATAAATGTTGTAAAGGATATTGAGAAAAGAGAACCCTTGCACACTGTTGGTGGGAATATAAATTGGTATAGCCACTGTGGAAAACAGTATGTAGGTCCCTAAAGATACTAAAAGTAGAACTACCATATTATTCAGCAATTCCAGTGCTGTGTATATTGCTGAAGAAAATAAAACACTAATTCAGAAAAATACATGCACCCCAATGTTCATAACAGCATCATTTATAATAGCTAAGATATGGAAGCAACCCAAATATTCACCAACAGATGAATTAAGAAAGATGTGGTGTGTGTGTGTGTGTGTGTGTGTATGTGTGTGTGTGTATAAAATGGAATATTACTCAGCCATAAAAAAGAATAAAATTCTGCCATTTGCAACAACATGGATGGACCTAGAGATTAATATGATTAGTGAAATAAGTCAGACAAAGGAAGACAAATATTATATGTTATCACTTACATGTGGAATCTAAAAAAAAACAAATGAACGCACATAAAAAACAGAAAAAGACTCAACAGATATAGAAAGCAAATAAGCAGATACCAGTGGAGAGAGGGAAGGGGGGAGGGGCAGGATAGAGGCATTGGATTCAGGCATACAAACTACTATTAATAAAATAGATAAACAACAAGGAAATTTGGACAGCTCTGGGAAATGTAGACATCATTCCTTAAAACTTTAAATGGAGTATAACCTATAAAAATATTGAATCACTATGCTATACACCTGCAGCTAATATAATATTGTAAATTAACTATATTTCAATAAAAAAAGAAAGGTTACAGCTTCCCTACATTGGAGAATCCATTTAATAAAGAGAGGAAGTAGTCTAATTGACTTAGTGAGAATATGAACATATGATCATTAATTAATTAAACAAAAAGTTTTAAAAATAAGCAACAATAGGCACTTTTAACATAAGTGAAATTAAAATAAGGAATAAGTCTAAAGTCTTTACCTAGGCCTACCTGAAACCCTTATAATAAAATTAAACTAGCACAGCAAACAGTGGATGAAGCAGAGGGTCTTAATATATTTAAGATCTCAATTAGTCACAATATTAAGAAGGAAATGTATATTTAAAAAGGAGGAAATATGTTAATAAATGGAAGTGATTATATTTTATATATTAATAAGAAAAAGAACACAATTCCTGGTTAGACCAGTAGTTGTAACTGATAGCAAGAGATGAAAAATATATGGTAATAATTGGCAGAAAGAGTATGCACATATTTTACAGCTAGAAAATTGAGGTAGACATAAGTTTTTATATAGTCATAGTACCCTCTAATTCTCCTTTTATAAGATATATAACATGTATATAATAATTGGTTAATTACCAATGTGCCTTTTGTTCAGAAAGTTTCAGTACCATGAATGGACACAACTTCAGAGTACAAGCAAGAATCAGTTACTGCAGTGACATGAGCTGTTTTCTGTTTGTTGTTTTGTCTTGTCTTCCCTTGGTCAATGACATGAATGCAGTTATAGGCTAGTAAAAAGAATTGGTGTTGACTGTGAAAATATAACAATTGCTACAACTGAAAATTGTGAATAAGTGACTCCTTTTCAAGGATAAATTTACATTAAGACATTTCAATTGCCAAAGAAATGACTGTGGCTATGTTTTCAGAATGTGAAACCTATGAAAATAGTCATTGTTTCTCCCATTCACATCACAGTCAAGGGTGAATATAAGCCCAGAACTCCAGTAGAGTCCAGAAACATGGAAGTTTTTTCCTAAACTGTAAAATATAATGTTAGGCTAGGTAATATCTAACTTGCATTCCAAGTAAAGAATAATGTGCTATCCTGGGTAAGACCCTGGACCAAAGACATTAAGGAAAAAAACTAAGCTATAAAGAGTGTGGACTTTAATTATAAGCTATTGATATTGGTTCATTTATTGTAACAAATTTATCATATTAAGATGTTAATAATGGGGGAAACTGGGTTTGAGGTATATGAGAACTCCTTGCTGTATCTTTGCAATTTTTCTGTAAATTTAACTCTCCCAGAGTTTATTTAAAATTATCTCACATAATACTTAAAATGTTTTTAATCAGGGCAATGAACATATCCATTACCCCCCAAATTTTCATTGTATCCTTTTTTGATTCCCTTAAGCCCCCTCTCCATTTTCAGACAATTGTAATATGGTTTCTGCTAATGTGGAACACTTTGACTTTTCTAGAGTTTTATATAAACAAAATACTTCAGACGTCCTCTTTTTGGTCTTTTTTCATTCAGCATAATTAATTTGGGCATCTTTCATTCAGTATAATTATTTTCAGATCCAATCATTTACTTACATGTTTCAATAGTTCAATTCATTCCTTAGTGCTTCTGGGTAATACTATTTATATGAAACTACCACAATTTTTATCTTCATGCATCTATTAACAGATCTTTGAAGTTTTGGGCTATTATATATAAAACTGCTAGAAACATCACAGTACATGCTTTTATGTGCATTTACAATTTTATTTCCTGTTGGTAAATACTTCGAACTAACATGACTACATTATATGGTGGTTGCAATTTTATATTTTAAAGAAAATGTCAAGCAAAAACTTTGTAGTAATATTTTGCATTCCAATTAATAGTGTATGAGATTCCCAGTCACTCTGCAACCTCCTCAGCACTTAGACTTGTCAGTCTTTTTTTCTTTTAGCAATCTAATAGATGTGCAATGCTATCTCATAATTGTTTTAATTTGTATTTTGCAAATGACTAATGATGTTGCACATCTTATGTGTTATTTGCCTTCCATCTATCCTTTTGAGCCAAGGGTCTGTTCAAATATTTTGCCTCTTTTTTAATTGGGTTGTTTTCTTATTATACAGTTTTGAATGTTTTTATAATCTTGAAGTATAAATCCTTTATCACATGTGCCTCTGCATAATTAGTAAGTAGGAGTCTTTTGGTGGCTATTCCCAGAAGACAAATACCTGAATTTGTGGCCTAAGAAGAGGTCTATTTACTTACTTGTGCACTCATTTCTTTGTCACAATTCCTTCCAAATTCTTTACCTCCTGGCCATTTATCAGCTATAGCCCATGAATCAATGTACATTTTTACTTTGGACCATGTTTCTTTAATGAAACATATATCATGAGAAGCATAACTCAAAATTTCATCCAGTAAGAGGATTTTCTATCTCTATCATTCTTCGGGGCTACTCCTTCTGGCTTGTGCCAGAATATTGTGCAGAACCCTCTGAAAATTAGCTTCAGTATTATTAATCCAGAGACAATGTACTACTGAGAATATAACAAAAGACAAGTGGTATGGTTTAGATGCATAGTGGCAGTACAATAGAAATAGACATACAGGGAGTGTAAAACAACTGCTTGTGTAAATTGTTTGTGCTTTTAAGGATTTCCTGGCTAATCCAAGATACATCACTATCACTGAATAATGGAATGTAGTTGGACTTTCCCAATTTTAGAAATAGTTAGAAGGTCAAAGATCAAGTGGTTCACCACCTGTACTCATTAGCGATCCAGGAGGTGTTTTTCTAAAAGTAAATATTTATTTTGTAAAGAAGGCAGGGATTGTTGTAAACCTCCAATTATAATCCTTTTATGTCAACTTACCACTATTCCACATGTTTTAGACATGACTCTTTTTTTCTTGTTTTCTAATAAATTTATTTATTTTATTTATGTATTTTTGGCTGCATTGGGTTCTCATTGCTGTGCGAGGGCCCTCTCCAGCTGCAGCTAGTGGGGGCTACTCCTCGCCACGGTGCACAACCTTCTCATTGTGGTGGCTTCTCCTGTTGCAGAGCACAGGCTCTAGAGCACAGGCTCAGTAGCTGTAGCACACAGGCTTATTTGCTCCGCGTCATGTGGTATCCTTCCGGACCAAGGTTAGAACCCTGGTCCCCTGCCTTAGCAGGAGGATTCCTTACCACTGCATCACAAAGGAAACCCCTAGACATGACTCTTAGGCTGGTGAAATATTTAAATCTGTGTACTAAACTGTGACATAAAACACAATAGCTGACCTAGCTCTGCTACTTAGGTCTTCTTCACTGAACTTTAAAGTTCAATAAGGCTAAAATGAAAATCACCACTCCTGCATCTTTCAAGACTTTGATAATACCACAGTTGTCTATAATTCTGCTTAGGTTGCTTTTGACCTACACTGTGGCAGAAAGAGAATATTTTAAAGGCTCCTCCCTTGCTTTCTTTCATATTAGCCCTAATTCCTTCTATAAGCCATAGACAGCAATGCAGGGATTGTGGCAGCTGCTGAGCATAGCTAGTCAAACAATATACACAGGAACTGCAGAAATAAGTACATTATGGATACCCTATTGTATCTTAACCTTGAGTAGAACTTATGTCACAAGTCCATTTATCATCTGCTGCCCATCAAACACTGCTCTTTCTGGTGAACTGTAGTGGCATTCAAGATCCATGGGAAGTAGTTTACAAAAATCCTCATAAGGTCTGGCTATTTATTTTTCTCTGTATACAGAGAAAAGAAGAGAAAAGTTTCTTCCTTGGGAAAACTAGATGATTCACAGAATGTCCTTATGATCAATTTAGATGTCTTCCTCAAGGTTATTTGTCCTTCCACTTATTGAAAGTACTCTGAGTCTATCATCTGATGTCTGGAAGTTGGCAAAGGACTGTGACTCTAATGTATAATGTCAAATATAAATTCAGTTTGCTAGACCTAGAATTATTAAATTTATGCAAATAAAGCTAGGCTTTTGTATATTATGCAAATATTTTATTCTTTGTATTCCATAAATATTTTTACCTCTAAAGGAGACATTAAAAATCAAACCATTTTGCCACTCGTCGCAGAAAAGCAACCATTCTTCATTAGAGAATATTGATTACAATCATCTTTCCCTTTATCATTAATTCACAAATGAAAATTCATGGTGGGAATATTTGCTTGAGGGAGCCATCCCTCTAGCTGTAAGGAGGGTAGAAAAGTAATGTTTTAATAAGAGTAGAGCATATCAATTAAGAACTGGTATTGAAATCCTTTACCATTCATAAGCTCTGTGAGCTGAGGGAGTTAGTTATTTACGGTACCACACTTTCTTCATCCACAAACTGGGAATAATAGCAACTACCTAAAAGATTCACAGGCAAGATTCAATTATTTAATTAATGTAAAATTCTCTAACAGGTGTCCAGAATATCGGGCTCAGTTAGTATTAGCTACTTTCCAACATTATCATTATCATTCATTTACTATTTTTATCATTACTGTCCTCATTATTTGTCATGTTCAACTTATTCATGGAACACAAACTCTGCCTTCTACCAACATTCATAAGGTCAGAAAGTCCCTAAATTTAGAAGTGCAATTGAAACATCTGGAGTCAGAAAGAATAACAGTACTACGTAAACTAAGCACCCGACTCACGATCTGTCAATCAAAGTTTTCTACTAATTCATTTTCTCCTACCTATCTGAAACATTTTACCCATTTTCAGTGTTATAATTTACAGCCATCTAAGTTAAGATTTTTGTATCAGGAGCTGTTGACCATTCTTTGGCACTCACTGTGCCAATATAATTAAAAGTTTTGGACCCTGTCATTATATCATGTAAAACAAACATCATTAATTATTTTGCTTTATAATATCATCCTTGATTCCATCTGGAGAATATTATTACCCACATTAGAGTAGTGGTTTGTAAAAGTAGTGTGAACAAAATCACTGAGGCAGACATTGATTGAGTTAGCTACATCACAGCTTGTAGAATTATGCATTTGCAGCTTAGGAATAGACAAAAAAATAATGGGGGGAAATGGATTGCAGCAAAACTAAGGTAATAGCATATTTTATAAATTAGTCTGCTAATGGTATGTAAAATATTTGTACAACAGTGTTTCAAAGTAGACATGATTTAGGAGGAGCAAGCTGGTGAGAGACTGGACAGTTATTTTTGGCAGAAAAACATGAAAAATAGCATTTGTTATCATTGACAAAATGGTTAAATAATAATAAAAATATCAACTTTTGATTGCACATAATGGGTTCATTGTAGGAGTCACTGAGTTTGAGTTAGCATCAGCATATTCAAATGCTGCTATTAAATCTAGGAATGCAGTTTTGGAAGTTGTCAAAGATGTGAGGATAAGGAAACACATGATAAATATTTACAAGTCATCAAAATTGAAATGATTTTTAAAGTCATGAAAGCAGGTAAAACTATTAAGACTGGATGCAAATAAAAAGAGGCATAAAGATCATTTAGTAAAATGTCCTTAGAGACACCCTCATTTGGATGTGAGAGTGGTCAAAGAAGAAAATATGAGATTTAGCAAAGTGATAAGAAAATGACAACAGGGTATAATATGGGCTGAGACAGAAGACAGTATCAAGCACTAGTATTGTGGAAGCAAACAAAAAAGGAAAATGTCTATCCTCAGGGAAAACTGTTATGAGATGTGGAAAGTCAGCATTTTGAAGCTGAGTGTAAATTTTTCTAAAGCTAATGTCCATGTGATTAATAATTTATTAAAAAATTGAGGTGAGAAAGCAGTTATGGAGATATAACAACTACCCTTTACACAGAAGAAAACTTATATAAGAACAAAATAAAGAAATAAAGCAAGAAAATTTGTGCTTTCAAATACTTTAACATATAAATAAAAATAGTTACCAAATACAACAGAAAAATATTATTTTCCCAGAGACCCCTGGTCAAATTTCCCATTAGAATCCTGACATCCTTTAACATTCATCATTTAATTAGTATTATTTTTCCTTCTTTCTTGGTAATGAAAGATGAAAGTCCAAGCACCCAACTATCAACTCTAGTTTGCAAATAAATCCCACTAATAAAAATTCCGGTACCAAAAATGTAATTTTCTCATCATTATAATACTGAAAATTATAATGCTTAATAATTTCTTCCATTAAATCTCCTTTGTAATTTAAAGTTGCTATTGGAGAACAGAAGACTTTCTCAACAAACCTCTTATATGAAACAATCGATATGATTGGAAGTCATCAATCAATACTTTTTATTTGAAAAAGGTCATAAGCAGAGTAAGCACTTCTTACCACTTTGAAATAGATTCTCTATTGAGTGACAAATTATTTGGATTTACCCTCTAAAAGTTCAGGTTTCCAGTTTTGTTTGAACACAGGGGAAAATAAGAAGAATTTTCTTTACAAGCATAAAACTGAAATAATCAGAGGGCTAAACCAAAATTAATATGTACAAATAGTGTGCACTTTTTTTACATAGAAATATAAGGTTAGTTTCTGCTAATATTGGTTGGTGTTCCAAAATTTCTACTCTATGGCTTTTTTGAAATAATAAAAAATTAGTGCTTGCCTAGCGAGTACAACTTGTGGCTATTGGTAACAACCCATTGTTAATATACTTCAATAACCAGAAAAAAATATTTAAAAAATATTTTGGGTGTTATATGAAATCACAGATAAATAGGCAAATAAATAAGCACATTTTACTATTACGAATTAATATGGCATTTGAAGCTATGTATAGCCTCCAAGTCAGAAACTTCCTTAATGATCCAACCAAGATCTTCCTATAGAGACACCATCCTCAGTAGAGAATTAAAGAGTGTATTATATTAAGACAAACGGATTTGGATTTGAATACACTGAACTTCCCCACGAATATTTGTTGACTAATCTTCAACATGATGATTATGATAAATACAAAAATCAGTTTTATGTTTACCTGTTACATTGGTGTGGAGACCTATGATTATATTAATTATATTTGAACTTCAAAGATATCATTTATTGATTATCAGAACAAAGCCACAAAGGCATTGAGAAAAAAATCAGTTTGATTTTTTTGAAATTATTAAAAGCTAACTAGCTCAAATGACTTTTACCAAAAAACTCATCACAGATCATAACATTATTCATCTTTTATTCTAAATTAGATACACGGCGTGTACTCAATATTTGAATGTATTAACATAGCAAGTAACTTTCTTTGTAATTAACTCTATGTGTTTTTTTTTAACATTAATAGGTGTGTTACATTGTGCCCTCCCTTCTACTTCTCCCTTCCATTCTTTAGCAGCAGACAAAGTGTCTAGCTGTCTCTGTAATATGAATGGTTGAACATTTCTTGTAAAGAATGGAATACAGTATGCTGTAGGAATTGCATAAAAAATCATCAGTGAATGGAAAAACAGTCTCTCAGACCTTGGATGTCAGTTCCAGGAGAGACAAATTTATAAGTATAACAATCTGTCTTTTATAACTGACATCTAAGGTCCCAGAGGCCTTTTCCCTATCACTAAGGATTTTCATGCATTTCCTACAATATGAAAAAACTATGAGTGTAACATTTAGACATTTTGCTGCACATGAAAGGAACTTTGTCAATTTTGTTGTAGATCCATACCCAAAATCAATTTTAATATTAAAGTTTCATCTTCAATAGAAATAAGACTTCTATACCACTGCAATAAAGAAATGCTAAGATTAAGCTTGCTCAACAATTTAATATTTCACCAGGAACCAATAATAAAACAGTCATCTGCCCTTGTAGTGTAACAGGCACCATGTGAGGTATGTTTTTTTGGGACTCAAAGAGGTCTGGTTGTCCCTCACAGAACTGTGGCAGAAACACATATGACTTGCATTAGTGGCCTGAAGGGCTAACTGAGCTCTTCAAACTGACATTTGCCATGGAGTGTCTTAATGCCATGGTGGGCATTAAGAAAAATATTAACTGTGGCTCAAGGAGGCTAAACTATTGGACAATGCAATGGTAGAGGAATTATCCTAAAAATATTGGAAATCATGTAAACAAATTGATCAATCAATGGGGTCACGTAGACACAAAAGCTGATTCTACCTACAGGATAAAATATTATTTTCAAAGATTCATTTCTGCTTATAACCAAAATGGCACTACTTTGTCAGAGTCAATCAAGGGAATATAACAATATGGATTCTACTGATCCATGAACATGGAAAAGTCACTTCACTTCAGCGTACTTTTGTTTCTCTAAGCAATGATTTGTAGTTTTCAGTGTATAGGTCTTGTACATATTTAACTATATTTATTGGCAAAATATTACATATTTTGGGTGCTATCATGTATAGTACTTTTACATTTCAATTGCATTTTTTTTGCTATTAAATAGGAGTAATATATTAACAGTGGTGTTGGTTACACATTTATACATACTTTTCACAACTCATTGAGCTGCTATACATTTTAAAAGGGTGAATTTTATGGTATGTAAATTATGTCAATAAAGTCGACTCAAGAAGAGATCTGGCCGTGTCCTTACTGTACAGGATTTTTGTGGATAGATAAATGAGATAATTCCTGTAATATGCTTATCACAGTCCTAACAAAAACTATGCACTTGACAAAAATTAGCTATCGTTATTATTTTTAAATTCTGTATTGATATATATTTTCTTTACTATAGATTAAATGTTCACTGCAACACATACATTTGAGAGTTCATGTAGAATATTATCTACATACCTAAACATGATATATTACTGGAGGGTTTTAAATACTTTAATTTTCTTGGCAAAAGATCCTTATAAAGACAGAAAATGTTATTGGTTTCAGTCCTCTGATCTGAGTCCTTTGAAGTTATTCTTGGTTGCATGCTTTTAATATTCCTGCTCATACCTCTGTCTTGCTTACCCAGAATTCCACTGTTTCACCTCCAACTTCGTAACGGTTATGCTCAGAAAACTTTCATGTGTGTGCTTTACTCACAGTTTTCCTCAAAGTTATTTGCTGATACAAAACACCTCTTTGTCTTAATCTTAGAGAAGGGTGACTGTGTCTTATTGGACACACTTTTCTTGTGCTCTTGTGCTTCACCATTTATTATTACAACTACTGTCTTTCCTCCTTCCACCCACAGTATTCTTGGCAGTAGAAATATAAATCCCTCTGGGGTGGACTTATCTATATTCAGTATTAAGTATACTAATAAAATAAGAGTAATAGTAATAATATACATATATATGTATATATACACATATATATAATGTACCACATGACAGGGAGTTGTCATATATCTATATGTATATGTATTTGTATCTATCTATATAATTTAATCCACAAGACAAGTAGGGATTGAATGACAATTATACTTCTATTTACAGCTAAATTTGTAGAACAGAGTAATTAAATGACTTCCCTAACATCTGATTGTCTTTAAGCAACCTCAAACTGAGGTAGCCTGCGTCTTGTAACCAGAATCTCAAACATTATATTCTCCTACCATTCAAAATTCTCTCTTTTGATAAGATAAATAATATTAAATTAGTTACAATGAATTATGGGGCTTAAGTGATCCATGGTTAAGTCAAATCATTTTATATCCTGGAGTGAAAACATAATGACAGGCATGGATCTCATATTTTTAACATTTAAGTTCAAGGTGATGATATTCAAAATTCATATTCAAACTTATGTACTGTAGCTTCACATTCCACCTTTAAAATGTTAGTTTTCCTTGGACAATTAACTTGGATTCCAAATAAGATTGCACGGCATTATGTTTTCATAGAACAGGATATGCCCCTGTGCTTTAATTAACTTGTATCTTAAACATATGCATTAGCTGTAGGTTTTTAGATGCCTTGGAGAAGTTTTGGCTACGTAAATTTTGAAGGTGTTTCTGAATGAGTTGTCTAAATGTAATGAAAACAATAATGACATTATTTTGCCTGTATTATTCCTGGTTCTTCAAATAATAGCTCTTGATATTGCATTTAAGTAGCCTTGAAATCAGTCATAGAATATCTATCTATCTAAACATCATATATATAAATGGATATGTAAACCTTATATTCATATACAATATGAACATTAGCATGTAAGACTGAAGCATGACTATGCAGAAAAGGCACAGAGATCACAGTCACTCAGATTAATCTTTTTTTTTTTTTTTTCATTAGATCTTTTCGTAGTTCCATATTCCTTCCCACTCCCCAACTTCCACTTCTTTGCAATTGATCCCTTTTCTACTTTAGTCCTCCGTCCATAAACCCTATTTTTTTTTTTTTTTTTTTTTTTTTTTTTTGCACAGATTAATCTTCATTCTGAATGAATACTTTGGTGTGATCCAAGTAAATTCCTTTTAAGAATTTCATGTGTGATTTCTAATTATGGTGATGAAATGAAATCGTTTGTTTCAATATATTATATTTAAATGGTTTAGGACTTCCCTGATGGTTCAGTGGGTAAGACTCTGCACTTCCAATGCAGGGGGTCCAGGTCCAATCCCTGGTCAGGGAACTGGATCCCGCATGCATGCCGCAACAAAGAAGCCCACATGCCACAACTAAGACCCGGCACAGTCAATAAATAAATAAAATATATTTTTATAAATGTTTAAAAAGATACAGGTATCTTTCCCATTTCTACAAGGTATTTGATTATTAGCATATTTGTGCTCAGTTTTATGACCTTCTTTATTCACAAAATGAGTTTTCATACAGGTTTTAAAAAGGATCTGTCCCCATCATCACATCCTAGGCTATGCAATGTGTCTTTTATAGTTTCATGATGATCTGTTTCAGGTACTTCTGGAAATGAGGCCACTGAAAACAGCTTCCAGCAAATAGTGTGGTATAATAAACACTTATTTTACATTCTTTAGTCATTTTAATTTGATTGCTGAGGACTACTAAAAACTGGCAAAGAAAGAAATTTTATTTTTGCTCAATATTTTTTAAAATTCAGTGACCCTTGTGACCCAGTGCATAATAAAAAGTATATGTAATTCTTAGAGTAAGTTTACAAAGACTGAGTAAAATTGAGATAGATGGATTCTGTTATTTGGAATTCTAGCATTCTTGGGATATTTAAACACATTTAAAAGGGGTGATAATGATGATATGATGATAATCCACTAAAAGTATAACTAAAAAATTAAGACTCAAGAAAGTCAGACCATAAGTAGATCTGAAAATGCCACTATCAGAAATCAAAATCAGAAAATATTACTTTGTTAAATAGTTTCCAAGTAATGAAACAGGACATAGGAAAATGTGAAATAGTTACTTTTTAAATATCTATGCAATAATGCATGAGGGGTAAATATTAGACCATTGTGCTGCCTCTACTTGAATTATTGGCACATTTGTTCAGATACTTCATTATTTGTAAAGTGAAGGAAGCCTTTGATGTCTTAGCAGCTATTTTGAGATTTCTCCTCATAACCCCTTTCTTCGGTCTCAATTCAAAAGCTGGAAACCAGCCAGTCTTAGCTTTTAATTGGGACCTTAATTGGGTTTTTGGTGCCCTAATTATAAATGAGGTAATTGTAGTAATTATAGATGAATTAGAGTAACAATACTCATAAATAAAGTCAATCTAAAGTACTTACAAAATAGCTGTTTAATGTGACAACACCACCTCAAACACTGTGATGTATTCTACGCCGTATCTCTCATTAAACCTGGGTTAGGATTTCAAGAAATTGAAATTACATAATTATATACATATATATTTTTTGTAATGAGTCTAATTCTTAGCCTGTCCCCAAAGCTTTAAAAAAAAAAAGCAATATAATGTTTAAATAACAAACCCAATGTCACATAGATAAAATAATAATTGGCAGTGTTGGAATTTGAGCATGGATAGATTCAATTCCAAAACCCACAATCTATTCAAAATGTCATTCCATCATTTCTATAGGTGAACTGCTAGACAGATAAATGAATGCCTACTCTTATTAGCTTGAATTTCTAGATACTAAAAAAATATTAACATTATTTATTTAAAATGATAAAATAAATCATAGTTTATTACAACTTTAAATAATTATTTCTAGTATTTGAATCCCATCTTTTTTAAGGGACCTTTCACTTATTTTCTACTTTGTAACCACCAAACGTCTGTTGCACAGTTTTTTTTTTTTTAATCTTTCCTGGTAATCGCCTTTCAGTAATTATATATCCTTCTCTAATGAAGCAGAATACAATTAGCTCACAATATAATTTTAACCACATCTATGTGTGCTTTTTAAACATAACCACATAACTGACACACAACCCATTCGTTACAATTGTCTTTACTAGACCTTTGACAGAAATAATGATTAAATTAACTAACATATATTGTAGGTCATCACTGAGACTAAATTTATTTTGTTTTTGTCTTGACAGGAATGTTTGGGAAATAGTTGTCAAACTCTCAGATAGCTATCAAATCCTGGCCCAACTACTTGCAGCTGTGTGATATTGAGCTACAATTTGCTTCTTCTGAAAAATGAAGAAATAAAATCTATTGATTATATTTGTCGAGAGTTAAAATTATATAACTACCTGACACTATCAGGCACATAGCTGAAATGGATGGTAATAAATTGTTGCTATAATTATGAAAATACCCTAATGTCTTGATGATGATGCATGCTAATGATTACTTATAGCCATGAAACCCACTACCTGTCAAGTTCAACTAGATATTTCTCTGTATGCTGCCAAAATTAACAATACTGCTGATTGAATTGAGCTTCAGGGAAACTGCTTCTTTCAAACCTGTTTCCAGCTCTTATCCTGAATAAAATAGTACTTCATTTAAAATAATAAAATATACTAACAAGAAAATATGCTTGTGGTTTCCTATTAGAATAACTAATGACATTATGACTGAAGATACCAAAAAGAACTGAAAATGCCAGAGATTTGTTTCAGCTTCTTATCTCAAAGTTTTAAATGTACATCTTAAACTTTAAATTTTCTGTTGACCTATTTTCACACTCACTGATAATTTCCTCAGTTTTGTCCAGGGTGCAGATGAGCACCTCAAAGGCATTCTTTACTTCTCTTACTGTTTTCCTGATTTCTGTCATTTTTAAGTTATTTTTCTTAATTTCCATCTCCACGTTGAAATTATTTAATCATGCATTTTGTCTATTTTTTTCCATTAGAAAATCTAAGATATTAATCACATTTATTCCACATTTCTCCTCTGATCTTTCTGACATCTGTGTTATATCTGATTCTGCTTCTTAGGGTTTCTTTATTTTTTCAGACTGTGTTTTTCCTTGTCTTTCTGTGCACCTTATAATTTTTGGCTGAAAGGTAAAAATGTTTTTAGGACATATGATAACGAGGGTTGGTTGGCTGGTTGGCTTTTTGTTTATTTAAATGCTTGTCTGTTTGTAGCATGGACTCAATAACACTAATTAACTGAACTGAGATTTGTTAAGCTGAAATTTAAGCTCAGTTTTACAGTTTAACATGTAGATCAACATTTATAAATGTCCTACATGTACTTGAAAATGTATGCTCCAGTGGACACATGTCCAGAGATCAAGTTATTTTAATGAAATTCCTTACACAGTTATATATGCTGTATATTTTCTGTCATTTTTTTGAGCATTTATTGAAATCTTATGGAGATATTTTAAAACCTCTCATTATGTTGGTATATTTATCAATTTCTCATATCAAAGGGCTATAAAATTTGCTTTATATCTTCAAAACTGTTATTCTTGCATATACACTTAGAACGGTTATATCTTTCCTGAATGTTAAGGAGTTTGTCATGTTATTCAGGTATATCCTTTAATCTAAAAAATATTTCTCCCTTAAAATATATCTGTCTGAAATTGTACAATTATGTCATTTTATTTGCTTGTATTTGCAGAATAATTTTAATTCATATTTTATAATTTCAAACTAATTCAGTCTTTTAAATTTAGGTATGTGCTTTGGAAGCAGAATATAACTATATTATAAAAAGAAGCATTTTACAATTGAAAAATCTTATATTAGAGTTACTCTTAAATAAGCAAGGTTTCTACAGTAGCTCAGACTAACTTCAAAGTGCAAATCAGTTTAGGAACTTATTTGTAAGGGAGTAAAGAGTTCAACTGTCACCTCTTTATTTATACTCTATTTTTTAAAAACCTGATCATCTGGTGAAAAAATTTTAAAATATGAGTGTTTTCTACTTTTAAAGGCTTTAATTGCTGAGGCTAATGACTCTGAAAACAGATTATATTTTTATTGCCTGGGATATTTCTTGCAAAGCAGAATTTTTCATCATAGCAGTACAAGTCCTGAGGGACTGTGTTAATGGATTATGTTGCCACCAATAAACACCTTGTTGAATTGGTACTTATTTCAGGGAAAAAGGATGTCACTCTTTTAGAGACTGGGTTTTCTAAATGTACTGTAAAATGAAGGGCATGTAAGCTTAAGAGTAATTATTCCCATTATGCATAATTTTATGACTCAAGATATTGAGATAACAAGGAAAAAAATGTAAAATAGGCATGTACAGAAAGCTCAGCAAAGATGAGGTTCTCAATGAGTATAATAGATCAAGAAATGAGAATAGATTACACATTTATAAAATTTTAAGAATTGATTATTTTATAGTATATAATACAGAAATATTTTATTAATTGATACTTAACTTCATCAAGTGATGAAGTTGCTTCTTATAGCAGATTAGGTGTCATTGGGAAGTGGGGATCATTTCTCTTTTACATCTAACATGTAGGTTATATTATTCAGAATACATCAAGAAAATCAGAATTTTAATATTACGAATAAGTCTCTACTACCTAAGGGTAAAAATAACAAGTTATCAAAGTTACACTAAAGTCTCACAGAAACCACTTTCTGGATCATTTGATCATCTTCCATTATGTCATCTCTCAAGCACTCTTTAATTAAAAAAAGATAAACATTGCCACCATGTTCTGTTAAATGGAATGTTTTGGAGCATATAGAAGTTAAGGATTTTCTTGCTCTTCAATTATACACTTTTGAATAGACTGTAAATTGAAATCTGGGTAGGGCAGATTTTTCAATATAAAATTATTTAATATTGAAGGGAAGTGATAGAAATTGTTCAGTTTATTTGAACAAAGTTCATTGACAACCTAAGTATTTCAAAATTATCAATCAACTTAAAAGATAACATACATTTGAGAATTTATAAAAGAAAATCAATCACTGTTTACCTAAGAGACTGAAAACCAAAATTTATTTCTTTTTATTCAGGATAGCTCTTGTACTAGTTTTCTGTGCAGCAAGTTGCCAGAAACTTAGTGGCTTAAAATATGTATTTATTATCTAGCGGTTTCCATGGGTTAGGAGTCCAAGCACAGTTTAACTGAGCATTCTGCTCAGGAACTCACAAAGATGCAAAATAGTATCAGCTGTTTTCTCATGTGGAGGATGGGCTCTGGAAGAATTTTCTTCCAAGCTCATTCTCATGATTAGCAGAATTTATTTCCTTATGGCTATGGATCTGGGGCCTGGGTTTTCACTGGTTGTGGTTGTTGGCCATCCTCATATCCAAGAAACTGCCTGCACTTTTCGGACAGGAGGTCTTTTCCATTGGCATTTTCACAACATCTCTGTTTAGTTCTCTGAGGCCACGAGGAGAATAGCTCTAAGGCAATCTGTCAAGATGAAATTTTATATGTGTATTGTAATCTAGTCATGGGTGTGGCATCCCATTACCTTTGTTATACTCTGCTGGTTAGAAACAAGTCAAAATTTCCATCCACACTCAAGGGGATGGGACTATACAAGGATTTGACTCATTGGGGGTTACCCTACGGTGAATCTACCCAGAGCTCAGTTTGACTCTTATAATCTTTGTATTTAAATGTTTGTAATACTAAATTTTGTTGGAGATCATAGGACAATTAGCAGCCTTTACTTAATATGACTCTTCCAAGGTCCTTTGAGTAAGTTATTAGTAAGCACTGTGAACCTCCGAACTATATAGGGTAAAAGAAATGCTTAGAATAGTGATTAACACATGGTAAATATGTAATAAATCAATATTATTATTGATTTATCAATAATATCAATATCAAGTAATATCAATATTATTATCATTTGTTTTAATATCGGTACATATGTTGTATTTTGAAATATAAGTATGATAAATTACACTGTAGTTTTGATGAGCGCTGGAATAGACCCACAGTGACAGAACGAATAATGGTGGGATTGGGGTGACAGAAAAATTAGCAACCAAAGACAGGAAAAAGTCTGAACTTCCTACTGGCCTGGAAACATTGTGAGTACAGGAGAACATACCACACATGCCTGATAGTCTATGGAGGTTCAAACAGGGCTAGTTTGATTAATGAACACAGACTTGAAAGGTAGAAAATATTTAGTAAGAATTGATGTCCCAGGTAGTTTTAATCATTCCTAGTTGAAATCTGTCTTCCAATATTATTCCTGTCAAAGAGGAGTGAAAATAAAAGAAAATATCAAAAATAAAAAATTCAAACCATCAAATTTGAAACCTTACTTCATTTCTGGCAGTTCTTGTCATTTTTCAGGAGTCTTCTCCCAGTCAGTTCTCAGCACAGAAGAAATGTGTCCTATATTGTGAGTTCCTGCACTACTGAATTTCATTTATGACTATAGTTATTTATCAATTTATTAAATATCACTGGGGTAATAAGACTGGATGTAATGTAAAGAGAGATCCCTAACTTAGATTTCCTTGGGGAAATGCGGACAGTTGCAGATCACTAGGTTGCAAATGAGCTTAGTCTTAAAAAAAGAATTGGAGAAACATAAGTAAAAATGTTGAAGAAAGCATCCCAAAAAAAGCATTAGAATGTGCAAAGCCATGGAGACATAGAAATAAATAATTTTTAAAAATAGAATTTTAGTGGAGTGATATGTCTAGAAGTAGGGTGAGCTTTTTATAATATGGCAGGGGTATGAGTCTAGAGAGAGAATCCTGGGCCAAAATATTGATGACTTTAAGGAGTTGAATGTTTGTAAACATAGAAGTAGCAAACTAAGTTCTATATTTTATAAACATCTTAGTGTTCTTAGGGTGGGGTGCAATGACAGGGGTTCATATAGGAAGATGACACATCAATATAGGTAAAAAAATGAATTAAAGGAGGTAACCATCAATATGAGAAGGAGGGAGCTGATTCAGAAGATATTTGAGAGATGATTTTAACAGATATTTGTGGCTAATTTATGTCTGGCAAAGGAACAAAACTTGTGTCAAGCTATACTGCCCTATAAGATGTCTTCGGCCACATGTGGCTTTTTACATTTAAATGTACATTAGTTAATATTAAGTGAATTGAAAAAATGTAGTTCCTCTGTAGCACTAGCCACATTTCAAGAGTTCAATAGTCATATTTGGCCAGTGGCTACCATGTAGGAAAGAATAGCTATTGGACAACACTGTCATAGAATAAATCCCAGATACTTAATATGGGCTACCTGTGTGTTTGTTAGAAGAAGCATACAAAAAAACAATAAATATGGGAAATAACATAATGAGATGAATTACTATAGATGTTTTCTTTGAGTTATATGTGGATATATGAGTTTTCTATCACTCTTCTGCTTTTATCAATAATACTTCAAGAACATTCTTGTTCATATATCTTTCCATTTAGATGCAAAACTATAAGCTAAATTCCTAAGTGAACATTTGTTACTACAAGAATATGCACATTTATAATTAAAAATAGTTGCCAAATTATCCTCCAATTTATATTATCTAGTGGTAAGATAAATCTTATTTCCTACAAACCAATATAAGCTACGTAATACAAAAAAAATGTATTTTTCTGCAAAGTATAAAATGTCATCTTATTTTTAAACTAACATTTATCTAATTATGAGTGAGTCTAAACAACTTTTCATTTTTTAATCCATTTATGTATTTTTTCAGGACATGTTTTCAAATTTTAAGCCTTTTTTCTTGTATGTTTCTTATTGATTTGTAAGATATTTTTATATTTTAGAATAGAATATTAGTCATGGGGTTGTCTTGTGAGATAAAAATTATTTTTCCTACTTATTTATTCCTTCAAGGACTTTGTCTACAGTCACATTACTTCCCCTTTTAAATGTTGTTAAATTTATCAATTCTTATTTTACAATTTCTGGAATACGATTTTTGTTGACCTACAAAATCACTCATTTCCCTTTTGGTATTTTTATAGTTTTTATGTTAAAATGTTTGACCCATAAGGAATTTATTTTAATTTAAGTAATAACAATATATTTTTTTTAAATTTAGCCATATAAACATATGGAAAACAGGGGGAGAATTAAGGTGCTTCCTCAGTTTTATTGGATTTTTTTTTATTGTTGATTTAAGCAAAAAAAAAAAAAAAACAGTTTTTATGTGTTTATATGCAAAGGAAAAACAATAGAAATCTTATATCTGTAAGTGAAACAATTCCCAATGAATGCAGTGAAAAAATTATACCACTTTTCTCAAAACTATACTGAGTGAAATAAATGACCCAAATATTACAATAAGTCAAAAACAATTAATGGAAGTTCAATTTTAAAAGAAAAATAATTCATATAATATGGTAGTTAAACTTGAAATAAATTAATCTAAGAGAATTAACTGACACAAATGTTCATAATCAGATTACTTTGACTGAAAGTTAATCATAAAGAAATTGGGAGATAAAGTGGGGTCTTAGCTATTGGAGAAATAGCTTGTGTAATAGAATTAAGACAAACAATAATATATTTAACAATTGCTAATTTAAGCTTGCTTATATAATCTGTTCCCTAAGAGTAAGTATCAATTAATAACCAATAAGGAGACAGAAACTGCACCATAATTTGGAAATTGAATATAAAGAATTATTTACTTGTAAAATGTTGTAATCTACAAAAAGAAAACCCAGTAAAGTAAAAAAGAGCTCTAAGGAATACAGGGATAGCCTATATACAGAGTAGCTACTGTTTCTAGGGCTAAGGATCAAAAAAATTGCATTGCCGACCTCATTTGAGAGGGTGTGACTACAGTCACTGTAAAGTACAGAAATTCAGGACAGAGATGTAAGAGTTAGTCAAAAGGAAGCAATTGCTGAAGTGCTACAGAAATTCACTAGAGACTAGGTAACACAGGATCTCAGACTCTTGTTGGTGGACATGACATAGGATGGAAAAGCAAAACATACCAGGACCAGGAAGAGTAGTTTCTACCTATGCTTTGTCCTCCAGTTCTGTCTACTGACAACGTATAACATCAAATTGTTTGCAGGTGTTGGGCTGAACCCTACAAGCCTACAAGCCATGTGCTTGCTCAGCTTCAAAACCAAAGAGCCCGGAGCCAGCAGCAGAGACATCAATGGTTTAATGGATGGGAGAGTTTATACAACTGAAGCAAGGTCCTGGAGCAATGACACTCCACCATGTGCAGTGGATGGTGGGCAGGACATAGCAGTCCTCATTTCCAGGGAAGGGAAGATTGCCAGTAATGGGGGGAATTGATGTCAGGTTGGCTCTAGGGAAACTGGTAAAGGGGCATGCCTCTCACCTTTGATAAGAACAATCACTAGCTGGGGCCTGGAGCAAGTATGTAGGAAGGTCAGTCAGGGAGTAGTGTGTAGGTGAAGCAGGCACTGGTAGAGCAGGAAATGTAGAGAGAGAGCAAGAGAACAGGCATCTTGAGTGGCCTGACCATACACAGGGTACAACTTCATTATCAAATAATTTTACATTTAATAAAATGAACATTTTACATTTAATAAATAAAAATGTAAATGTTTTATTTCCAGTCAGCTGGTAAAATGGAACTCCCATGAGTCCATAGGTGCGGATTAATGGAAAGGAAGAAATGCAGATGGAATCAGTGTCAAAAGAGACTGAGGCATTTGCTTATGCAATTTACTTGTATATTCTTGCCCTGCTCCAGCCCTTTCTTTTATATATTGTCTCTACTTGATGATAGATTACTACTGCACATGTCCAACTTTATGAATAGATGGATCAGACATGGGAAACTCAGGCTGCATGTTCACTGATGTCATCTTCTGTTTGTTCTCTTCCAAAGCCTAATAGTAAGCCAGAAGTTGTTTCTCAGAATAAGGCAATTTGCTTTCAGTAAAGGACATAGATTGCCTCCAGAATCCTAAAGGCTATCCTTAACGATTCCTCCATTGGTGCTTACCAGGATGCTCTGTACAGCATTTCTGTTTGGCACAGATACTTTGAGTATCAGTGGGTCTACTGAATCATTAGGCCTATGTGGAAGAGTATCTGGCACTATAGCCTGGATTTACTGCAAAGCCATTTCTTGCTTTAGCCCTCACTCAAAATAGGTAAGCTTAACATGTGATTTAGTAAACATGTTGAAGAACCACACTGAAATGTGATGTATGTTGCCTCCACAGTCTTAAAACCCATACCAAACATTGAGCCTGTATATTTTCTTTGTGGCTGTGCATAGTAAAGTAACTCACCTTTTTTTTTTTTTCGGCGGTACGCGGGCCTCTCACTGGCCTCTCCAGTTGCGGGGCACAGGCTCCAGACGCACAGGCTCAGCGGCCACGGCTCACAGGCCCAGCCACTCTGCGGCATGCAGGATCCTCCTGGACCAGGGCACAAACCCGCGTCCCCTGCACCGGCAGGTGTACTCCCAACCACTGAGCCACCAGGGAAGCCCAGTAACTTGTCTTTTACCTCTAAGGGATATCCTGAGATGTTTCAGACCACTGAACTCACAGAAACTTCAATGAAACGACATGCTTGTAAATTTGCGTACGTTTTATCTCTCACATTCTGAGTAGCATTTGTCTTACTAAGATATCTCGCAGTAATTACTCATCAGATCTAGTCAACCTAACATCATCAATGTAATGGATCAGTGTGGTGTTTTGTTGAAAGTCAAGATGATCAAGTTCTCTGCAGACTAAATTGTATATAGAACAAGAAAGTTGATATGGCCCTATGGCAAGGCTGTGAAGGTTTACTGTCAGCCTTGACAAGTCAAAGCAACCAATTGCTAGTGATCCTCACAATATGGACAAAATAAAGCATTATCCATGCCAATGGGAGTACATAAAGTATTCAATAATGTATTGACTTATTCCAGTAATCATACTGACAATATGATTGGGACAGCAGTTACAATCGGATCACCACCTGATTAAGTTTATGATGGTCTATAGCGAACTTCCAAGATCCATTCCCCTTTTGCATGAGCCAAACAGGCAAGTTAAAAGGGTATGTATTACTTATCACCCCCCTTGCATCTTTAAAATACTTGATAGCAGCACTAATTTCTGCAATTCTTCCAAAGTTGTAGTGTTGCTTCTGGTTTACCTCCTTTCCAGTTTTTCATGGGCCATAGTGATGTCTTGGATCCCCAGAAATTATTGTCAATTCAGAGCCAATGTCAATTGTCAATTCAGAGCCAATTCCCATAAATTCTGAGCAATTACTTGTTCTAGTATACAGGCATTCTATAAATGTCTTCCAGCTCCTTTGAAAAAGTCTTGAAAGAATATTATAGGATATACTTGCTGCAACCATGCAGGGTTCTATTCCAAGAGGGACCAGTCTCCTTTATAATCAAGGTGCTCTGTGACTGTGACCTGGCTTCAGTCTAGAAACTGGGTACAAGGCCATGATATTTCATCCATGATTTTTCATTGTAGTGACTCATCAGATTTTTGAACACCAGATCTAGAAGTCTTCCCCCCCACCCCCCGTTATATAAGTCATACAATATTCTAGTATGTTGTCCATCTACTTGCTTTTTTGGGAGGTGACGATTAAATAGGTACATCGAGATCCCTATGGGCCAAATCTTTAATCAGTTACCAGTGTGTCATTGCTGTTCTTCACAATAAATTGTTGGAAAATATTCTCTATGAATATTTTCATGTTTCTATATGACCCTTCTTTCTAAGTGAGGAGCATGTTTGATTAGTGAAGACCATAGAAGCTAGAGATAATGTATCACTTTGAGGAGGCTTTGAGAATTCTCTCCCTGGAGATATTTCCTTACATTCATGTTGATATCTGACTATTTATGGGTCAAGAAGCAATAAGGGATGATTTCTTGGGGTCTTGAGAAGAATCAGTATGTTTTCAAGCAAAGGAAGGCTAATTTCTTCAGGCAAAGATGGTCAGTCTAACTAAGTGGAACAGGGACTCTTAGAGTTAGTAAAAGGTTCAAACTGTTAGTTTCTTCTAAGTCCAACCTGTTCATAGGATTAAGCTCCTATTTAATAAAACAAGAAATGAGCTGAGAACAGTCAATTATAAATGCCACAGAATAGGGCTACTTTTTAAAAAAACAGAGTAATTGCAAACAGTTACCACAGATGTAAAGGTTTAAATAAGACTGCCAGGAACACAAGTTGATTATTTCGCTCAGAAATAACCAATATTTCACTCTACCCCTATTGCTCATGAAAGGCAATTTATCAATACATTCTCTGTCCTTGAAACCCTATTGAAATACACATATAACCTTTTCAACAAAACACTCTAGGTACAACTGCAATTTCATGCCTAAAATAAAAATTGTATTGTGAGATAACTTAATATAGTAAGATGTTTTAATATAGGTTGACAACATTTGTTTACATTTAATAAAAGCACTCATTAAATTACTATCCATAATAATGTGTGAAGACGAATGGTATACTTAACACCATTTACCTTTTGTAGAAACTGAAGAACACAAGAAATTAAGTCACTGGCCCAAAACCACCGAGTGATTTAAGAATTAAATTCTCATCTGTTGACTCATTGTTGACCAACATATATTACTTTTTAATTACAATAGCTAAAAAATTTCATGAATTAATTTCATTTTTCTCATGCAGGGCAATGTATACTAATGATCATATTACTGTGTTATATATTATATGATGGTGATTTCTGTATTAAAGTTCATGAGAAAAAAGATATATTCTAGTGTGGGAGGAATGGGGAGAAGATATATGTTTTGTAGATAACTAGGCTTACCAAAGTTAGGAAAAAATGAGATCAATAATGAATAATTTTCTCTTAAGCCAATTGAAAATAAGAGGTAAAATATTTTCAATTCATCCTTTAGTCCATCCGCCATTTTCACACTTTATTGCATCAACTGTTCCAATCTTTCTCAGCCATTTTTTACTTACAAAAAATTATCCATATTCTTCTATATTAACCTAGGAACCCCTGGCATATGCACTGTTTCAGTGCTTATTTACTACAATAAAAATTTCCAGCAAATATTGTCTGAATATTGGTCTTCTGCCATCCCATTCATGTGTGACACCCATTTGTTATCCTGCTAGCTACTGACCCATTCCTTGTTGTGAGTACTCAAAGACCTGTCCACCTTGAGGTTATGATGCAAAGTAACCTAGTTTTTTAGATCCATCCATGTCCCTTTTGTCTCTGTCAGTCCTTAAGGATTTTGCCAGCATCAGAGCATGAGTTAAACTGTGATCAAAATCAATGTTATTTGTGACCAGTATGCTATTTTTTACTATACTGTTGATGGACTACTTCTAAATCAATGTGACTAGTAGTCACAGTCATGACAATAATTTGTGAAGAAAAAAAAGAAAAGGAAATGTTTGGTTTTATTACCCTTAGAGCATCTTTTACTCTTTGTTGTTGGCTGTGCTCACATGCTCATCCCAGTAGGTATTTCCCTGAGATGTACATGCAGATAAATGAAGGGAAACTGTAGCCCCTGTTGGAGGTTGTGAACCACCTGTACAAATACAGTTGTCTTTCTATCTATCTCCTGGGATTCAGGGTATGGGAAACATGAGCCAGAGTATATATATAAAGGTTCTTCATTTCAAGCATTTATTTATGATCTGGCAACCAATAAACTGTTTTAATCCAAATTGAGTGAAAAAATAATTTTCTACATTGACCTGACATTAGAAAGCCAATTTTCCAATTTCAGTTAACCTTAAATATAAGAAAACAATTATAATGATAATAATAATGACAATAATATATTAATTGCAAAGAAGAAGGAATCAAGCTCTATGCCAAGTGTTTTCCATGAATTATTTCACTGATGCTCATTACCTACTGTTATTTACCAAGAAACTGAGAATTAGATGTATTGAATAACTTGTTCAAAATGATAATTTATCAGTAAAAAAATATTGTCATTGGCTAAATCCTTTAACAGTTCCACAAGCAGAAAGGGTTCTGCTATTTTCTGAAGACAGGGAAGACGAAGCTTGGGAAGAGTAGGTGTAATCTGTAAATGTAATTTGTAATTAGGTTATTTTACACATGAGAAAAATAGACATCAAGAAGTTAAGGAGCCTAACTATGTATCAAGCTCACTAAAGTGTGTCATCACATAAATAGAAGCCTAATAGACCTTGAATCCTGTCTTTACAGCAGAAGCAAATCAGACTAGTTTCTTTGACTTCCTAAATTGGGTTAAGCATATATATATAAGGACAAAAATCAAAAGGAAAAAACTGTTCTCCTCCATCACCATACTTATATACTATATCTTTTATGTACAGGTATATTAGTGAACTTGAACTGATACAAATCTCCTAGAGTATGGATCATGACTGTCTCAGAACCTATTAGTAAACATTCCTATGTATTTCAGTCACTGCTTTAGTAATAATAATAGCTATGTATCACACATTCCACTAAGTGTTTTACATATATTTATATATATTTTCATATTTAGTTCTCAGAACAACCAGAAAAGGTAAGTTTCCTTATCATCATTTGGAAATAAGGAAATTTATGTTCCATGAAGTTAAATAACTTGTCCAAGATCTTGCAGCTGGTATGTACCAACCCAGAATTTGAATGGAATTATTTATCTGAAAGTCTTTCATTTTAATAACCACTATATAACATTTCATCTTTAAGTGCTTTGAAGCGAATCACTGTTATTCTGACAAACATATATTTCTGTCAAAACTGTGTATTAATACCATATTCTCTACATACAAATAGTCACATGCATAAATAAAATTGATAACATATATTACAGTAGAAATTTGATTCCTTTTAAAAGCAGGAGTTATATGATAGTCCATGAAGTTCCTAGATTACCATGGACTTTCAATAAGTATTACATTATAACAATAGATCATTTAACAATAAAACGTTTAGCATCATGCAGTTAAAAACCAAAATGGTAGAATTCACTTTAATGTTGCTATATGCTAACAGATTCTCTCTCTCATTTGGTTTTGACCCACACATGTTGTTGCTCTTCAAACAGAAGGACAGATGTTACAAGATAATTCACCTTTATAGGTAGATTTAATTTACATTATGCTGGAGTGAAAACATTTGACAGAGTTTTTTAATTTTTTGAGAATACAGGGATATATTTATCAGAAAATAATTCTACCTTAAATGACAGGTCTTTGCATAGACTAATCTAGAATACCTGCAGGGGGTGAGGGTAGGAGTGGGGGTGATCTGACCTGTTTTAAAATATTATAGTGTTGTGTGATGCAATTAAATAAAACAGCCTTCAATGTGAGGTTCTCCAGTCAGTTAAGGCAGAGTTTACTTGAGGTATAAAAACACTTGGTCTCTGTGTCAAGAGAAAGAGTTCCACATTGCTTTGAAGCACCCCTGGCAGTTGATAATGGAGAGCTGTTGGCAGTGATTATGGAGGCAGATGCTTACCTGTACTCCTAGAGTGTACAGTCTTGGCTTGATGACAAGGTGAGGAGAAGGAGAAGCTGTCACAGAATGGGGGCAACTGGCAGCTGAAACCCTAGCAGGGAAGGGTAAACTGGTCGCCCAGGGCTGCTTGCTTGACTGTAGCAGCTCTCATCAATCATGCCAACATATGCAGCTGCCTGAAAATAAACAGGCTTCTCCGACGGGAGACAAAATGAGGCAAATTAAAAGACCAATAATTTAAACAAATCCGTTTCCAGTTTCACAGCAAAGATGGATGGAGAAATTGTGCTGACAGACCCAGCTTTTTGATAGAAGTCAGTGATACATACTAATGCGTTCCTTTTAAACATGCCAATTTTGAAACAAGACCTCTGTATCAATTCTTTTAAAAAGTCACTTGTTAAAATATATAGGCATGGCACATTTTTAAAAAATTGATCAATTATTATCTTCTGCTAGATTTTTTCTAAATTTATTACCTAAATAAACACTGCAATTCTAGGTACCCTACTGAGGCATATGTCTTCTTGTTATGTCCAAAGCCCCCACTGAAACCAATGTAAATTTGGTTATAACAATGACTGTATAATTATCCTCATTGTGTAAGACAATACTTTTTTATTTTCATTTTGTTTTCCTTTTTCCTGTTAATTTTTTTTATCAGCTAATCTTGAGAACACTTATGAGAATATTGCTTCCATCTATTACTTCATCATCACAATCTCTTATTTATTTTTTGACTCTGTTTAGGTTAACATTGGCCTATTTTGAATCTTTCCTATATATGTATATATACTATTTTTGTTCCAAATATTCTATTCTAATTCCTCATCGTTCTGCAGCAACCTTGTTATTTCACATCAAGAAAACAAATTACTTGCAGTCCTTTCTTTTTTGGATTAAAACAGACTTTTCCTGGGATCTCTTGACTAATAACCACAGACTCCCTAATGTTAAATGATGATGAACTCTACCATTAGTGACTTAGTCGTTTTTACTCCTTGTTACCACATCTCTTCTTGAGTCTATCCTGTATCCTTCATTTAATTTAGATTAATCTAAAAGGACCAAAGAGATCATGTCTTTCTCACTGATGTGCTTGGTATTTATATGCTTCTGATTGCTACTCAGTGCCCTACAGAGAGCACTGAGGGGTCTGACGAGACAATATCAAAAGGTGGTGATTTTCTTTTTCAAGTCTGACAGTGGTACAGAAATTAGAGAAAGACAAAACTAGCCCGAGGTCAGTGTAATTCTCTTGGCTCTCAGGCTCATCTCCTTACACAGGTGGCATTACAGCTGCTATTATGTCTGCAGGGGAATCACAGTCGCTGGCGGCCTCTTCCACAGCTGGCAGCTGAATGCAGGGACATGACAATCAGGTTTGACATCGCTAAATGGGAAGCATGTACTTTGCCTTCCAAATATCTGCTTTTCTTTAACCCACACTACAAGATGGGTTGTTTTTGTTTTTGTTGTTGTTATTGTTGTCGCTTTAATCATGGTTGAGAGTTCAAATTTCTCCTCACCTAGTAAATTGCTTAATGATCTGTCATCTCATTTCACCGTCTCCACCTCATAGACAAATAAACATCTTTCAGAAAGGAATTAGCTCAAGATTTTTAATAATTTTGAAGCTAACATTTCTTTTTAACCTTTCTCCAGAATTTGTCATAGCTTGGGGATAATAATATACCCCAAAGAAAAAGAACTTGGATTGTAGCACAGTGGCATTTCACAGTAGCAATAACTGTAAGAAACTATGGAAAACATGGCATTCTGGGGAAGGAAAAGAAGAGATGAATTCAGTAACAAAGACAATGACAATGATATTTTGCAACATCCACAGGTAATACACAGACATCTGGATACTCTAATTTTATTTATTGTCTTGGACACCTTCCTAGTATATATATATATAGATAGATAGATAGATATAGACATAGATATAGATATAGATATAGATATAGATATATCATAGATTCTTTATTGCTTACATTGGATTTCACCTCTTTCAGATGGTTCCTGTAGTCATTTTAGAATACCTGGGACTAATTGTCATAAGCACTTTGACAGCCATGAGTTTCTTCAACCCTCTGATTCAGTACTAGAGGTAACCTGGGTTCCACAAATTTGTCGTTTATCACAATTTTCCTTTGACTTCAAAGAATATCCATGGTCCATGTACACTCTAAGCTTCATTAACTCTGAAGGCCGTGACATATGCTTATAACAAAAGTGAGATTATGCACATAAATTTGCCCAGGCACAGGTTAACATATTCATTAAGAGCTGCCTTGCACATAGCCTCATATCATAAGACACTTCAATGTAAGCATTTTTGCCACATTTTGTGTGATATATAATAAGAGCATCATGAATTGGCTCTAAGCTACAGTGCATGAAATTCCAGTATAACTAATTAGTGTTGTTATAGCAACACCTTTGATAGTACCACTTGACACCCAAAGGATGCAGTGGCTTGGGGTAAAGCATCTAAAAAATAATTTTGTCAATTTAACTCTCAACACTCTCTATCTATCTTTTTTCTCTTTTTATTTCAATCATTTTCCCCCTTTACTTGGATCTCTCCCTTTTTGCAGAAATTGACTAGTCAAACCTCAACACAGCAGCAGATCTTAATATCAGTTTGCTTGTGTGAATATTGAGAAGCTAGCACTAGTTTTCTGTCATGAAAAAAAAAACATTGTTTATTTTAGTTAAAATTATTATTTTTTTTTAATTTAGCATGATTTCATATAGCATGAAAACAGCATGCCACATTTGATTACCAGTAATCATTGCCCTGCTTCCACAGTGCACCATTAGGAGAAAAATAGTATTTTTTAATAACAAAATTTATGGGACTAGCTATACTTGTTGTCATATTTGTAAAAAAAAATCTGAGTTGGGAAGAAACGTTTAGGCTATTTAGTACAGCCCTTCTAATTTATAGGTTGAGAGACAAGAAGAAAGAAATATCCAGAGGTCTCATGAGTAGTTAGCCACTGAACTGGGATGTGAACCAAGGTCCCTGCATTCCCTAATCAGTATATTTTACACCAAATTACAAAGTGCCCTCTCTTACCCAGTACTAACACACACAGCACCATTTTTAAAGATATAAAATAAATTTAAGAAAAGCTGTATGGCAAGGCTAGCATAAGTGCGTGACAGTCTGGCTTGCCTGGTGGTAAAAAAGATATGCTAGTGAATTGATGTAAAATATACCTGTCTATATACTAAGGCAGAATCAATTTCAAGTGAAATTGAGTATGAGAGAGAAAAGAAAGTCTGAACAGGCAGGAACACCTCAGCACTGGGAGAGTATGACTATGCATGAAAGGTAGAAGTCTTGCCATATCAGGAGCATCATAGAACTCCAGAGAAAGGTCACAAGTGGATGTTGGCAAAGCTCCAAGTCTAGGAATCTGGGAAGATGCAACACACTGTGACTCAGCCAACAGTCAGTATCAAGAAGCTGACATAACAACAGAATCCTTGGGAGGTGGGAGAGGGAAGGATTGAGAGCTTGAGGTTACCAGGTGCAAACTAGTATATATAGGATAGAAAAACAACAAGGTCCTACTCTATCACACAGGGAACTACATTCAATATCCTATGATAAGCCACAATGGAAAAGAATGTGAAAAATAATATATATATATATATATATATATATATATATATTAAAATAATATATATATATATATATATATATATATATATATATATAACTGAATCACTTTGCTGTACATCAGAAATTAACAAAATATTGTAAATCAACTATACTTCAATAAAAATAAAAATTAAAAAGAACAGCAACAAAACAATAGAATCATTGGAATTGGGATTTAGAGAGGCAAACAGCATAAGAAAATCCCTAACCAGTGTCCTTGCAATATCAGGACCTGGTAACATGTCAGAGCTCTATACAGGGTTGACAGAATCTGCTACATAATTTGGGGGTCCCGATGCAAAACTGTTCATTCACTATTAGGAATTTCAAGATGGTAACAGCAGACCTTTAAACCAAATGTGGGGTCCTTCTAAAGTTGGGGAGTTGGGAAGCTGAAATATGCATTTCATAAAATTCCTTGTAGCTAGAATTCTGCATGTAATTTTGGCTTTGCCATTTAGATGTATTCATAATTCATCAAAAAACCAGAAATAAGGCCAAGTCTTTTGGCTATGGTTACTAGTAAGTTATGGGTTACACTCTCCAGCTTCCTTGCTTTGAGAGGCAAGTGTTATAGTGGTGAAGCTTTCACTTCAATTGTAATCCAAAAAGTTGCCTCAGAGTATTTGCTCTCCCAAAAGATTATTGTTGAGTTGTATTAGCCATTATTCAATGAGTTTCAGACTAGAATCTGCTGCCTCAACCCTCCTAAAAATTTTGTGAGCCCTAGATCTCTTCCTGTTGAAAATACCTATGATGGTTTCTGTTTTCCATTGAACCCTGTCTAATTCAATGGAATTTAGTTGACTCTAAACTTGGGGGTAAAAATTCCCCAGCAATAATTTTGTAGCAGAGATTCTGGTAAGCTTTTGTAATGTTTAAGTGACATGATGTCAATTTACATCCTTGGAAATGTACTCTATGGCCAATGAAACATGGACAGGAGAATTTTAAAAAGAAGTATATCATATATACACACTGCTATATATAAAATAGACAACTAATAAGGACCTACTATATAGCACAGGGAACTCTACTCAGTACTCTGCAATGGACTATATGGGAAAAGAATCTAAAATAAGAGTAGATATATGTATATGTATGACAGATTCACTTTGCTGTACACCTGAAACTAACACAACATTGCAAATCAACTATAACCCAATAAAAGTTTTTTTTAAAAGAAATATAATGGAATACATAAAAAGAGAAGCGCATCTAGCATACTAAGTATATCGTTTCCTAGGGCTGCTGTAATGAACTACCACAAACTTGGGAGCTTAAAACAACAGACATGTTTTCTCTCACAGTTCTGGAGGGCAGAAGACTGAAATCAAGGTGTCAATAGGTTTGGTTTCTCCCGGAGGTTCTGAGGTTCCATACCTCTCGTGTGAGTGGCTGCTGGCAATCCCTGGCCTTTCTTGATTTGTAGATGCATCACTCCAATCTCTTCCTCCATTTTCACATGGACTTCTCCTCTGTGTGTCTGTGTCTTCTCCTTTTCTGTCTCTTATAAGGACACATGCATAAGACATTAGTTATAAGACTCTGCAAAGAGTCTAATAGCAAATTGGTTACATTTTAAGTTTCCATTGTCTTTTGAAGGGATATCATTCAACTCACTACAGTAAGGAAGTAATGAAATTAAGCTTATTGATGAGACTAAATTTTGTTTTTTGTTGTTTACTTTGTAATGTAAGTAATATAAAGTTAATACATCAAAATTGATTAATGGTACCTTGTCAATTAATGTTATCTTTAAAAGAAACACTTAGGCAGAATGCATTTAGAAAAGGATGAGTCCAGGCTTTAAAAGGATTTATTCTTGAAATTAAAAAAAAAAAATCACCCCCCCCAAAAAACCACACAATATGTATTTAAGTTTAAAAAAGGGTAAAGTTATCAAGGTTTTCAAGTTCATGGTGAAAAACTGGCAATCTTTTCATTGTTTATCTTCAGATATCAGAATTGCAAAAGTCAGGGATAATTGTTTTACTAGGGGCCAAAAACTTATGGGAAATGCTCAAGATTTTATTAATTTTGAACAAGAATTAGAGGTGGTAACTTTCTATACACACACAAACACAAACACACACTTCTCTATGACATGTTTATACACATTGATAGGAAGACAATATTTTACTTCAAAAGCACTTACTGATTTTCAATTTCTTGCTTTATTCTAAATGTGAAAATATCATTTTTATAAACATCTTAAATTTCAGGAAAACATATCAGTGATTTTAAGTCACAGCAAAAAGATATATTTAGATAATGCAAAATAAGTGGGGTTTTGTTTCAAACATTGAAAATAACTATTTTAACATCTCTTCTTTGAGTTAGTATCTGGTCAATGTTACTATTAGTAGTAGTACTGGCTACTACTTATGTAAAGTCCTAAACTAAATATTTAAATGAAATCCATATATTGATTCAATATATATAATACCTACACATGATATAGTGAAACAAATAAATGAATGCTGAGTAAGCATTCATGATGTTGACATTCAAGAATTTAGAGAAGACCATTCAATTTTCAAATGTTGTTTCAATTCTCTGACATCTAACCTTTAATTGTAACACAATGATATTATGGATTACTACAATATAAATAACCCATTTAGAACCTCACATTCTGTCCATATAATTTAAATAATCTAATGTAATAAGCAGTTAGTGTCAACATATATTGGGAAAAAAGGAGGACAATCAATTCATTGATCAGTATTATTGCAAATTATATTAAAGAGTATATAGAAATATTTACATCACACATGATTAACTTAATAACTCCTTCATACTAAAATAAGAATATAAAAATAAACTTTCTTTGTACTTTAGGTAAAAATTATTTGAATTCCTGAATTTGAACCAATGGGGAAATACATTTGTTAGGCTTTTGTAGATATTTAGTTTTTTTTTTTTTTTTAAGTTGGATTTCATTTCAAAAATTAAAAAGTTAAAGACTTTATAATAATAAACTTAGGATCTACCTAGAAGTGTCAATTGTTCAACACTGTAAGATAATTAAATAATCTTCTTAAGATTTAACAGTCTAAGATTTAGGCTACAAAGTCCACATACTTTATGTTGGTTTGACTGCTAAAAAGAAATATTCAGCTGTATGAATGAGTATGTTATCTCCATCTTTATTTAATGATAAATTATTTTATTCTTGTTTTTGCTTCAAAATGTTTTTGTGTGTAATATTTTATATTTACTGCATTCTTATGAAACAAATAGAGACTAAACTCTCCATCATTAGTCAAAACCTTAGGGGCTTCCCTGGTGGCACAGTGGTTGAGAGTCTGCCTGCTGATGCAGGGGACATGGGTTCATGCCCCGGTCTGGGAAGATCCCACATGTCACGGAGTGGCTGGGCCCGTGAGCCATGGCCACTGAGCCTGCACGTCTGGAGCCTGGCTCCACAATGGGAGAGGCCACAACAGTGAGAGACCTGCGTACCACAAAAAAA
>NW_020175414.1:900401-932438 GCF_003031525.2 Neophocaena asiaeorientalis asiaeorientalis | reverse complement strand
AAAAAAAAAAAAAAAAAAAAAAAATTAGTGAATTTAAGCGGATTTTCAGTTGTGTTGAAAAAAGAATGTATGTGAATGACGGGAAGACGCTAGAGATCATGGTGAGGGAATGTGTATTAAATCTTAGCCCTAACAGCTAGTGAAAACCTGATAATCTTTCCATGCCTCTTTTCTTATTTGACAACACAAAATTACAATTAATATCTTCAATAAAAAGACTATTATTTTAAACTAAATTGAAGTGATTCATAAATTAATGTTTTTAAAGCATAAAAATATCCACCCAGTTGCCTTTGATTGTATTTATTACCCTGCTAATATTGACAAACACTGATTCCAGTACTAAATAATCAGTAAGTATAATGTATTTACCAAACCAAATATGGAAAAATAACCTAAACTACAGACAATAAAGAAGAGAGACGTGAAGTGTATAAAGACAGAGATAGGGCCTTACCTGAAATATACTTAGCGATCCCCTTCACAAGCTTTCACTCAAGTGTAGCTTCCTCTGCTGGCTCTAAGTTGTTAACCAGTCCTAAAGTATCCTTGAAGAATGGAGTACGTATGTTTCTTGAAGCTTATTAACTGACATTTATTGCCAATCTAGCTGTCTCCTCTCCTTGACTGACTATGTTGAGAGTAGAAATTGAATTGTTATCTATCCATCTATCCATCCATCTTTCATTCTTTCTCTCCTTCTCTCCCTTTCTCCTATCCTTTCTATCTTTCTACCTGGGTATATTTGGTAACTAATATAATGCTTAGCTCTGGGACAGTGGTTCTAAAACTTTGAAATTTATTGGAACCATCTGCAGGTAATTTTAATAAGCACAGAATGCTGGTCCCAACCAGCATTCAGTAGGACTAGAGTTGCACATCTGTGGGTTATCATTTCTAATAAGTTTATAGGTGATGCCTATGTTGCCTTTATGGGGAACACCATTGAGAACAATGCTCTAGCTTATAGAAAGTGGCCAAACAATGTTTACTGAATAAAAAATTAGACTCCTATACTAGTGTGCTCCACACTGCAATATCTTCCATTGATGATGGAGGCTTTTGTCAATTTGATCGTCAACTCAACTAATTGCTCTTAATGATTTTTGTGAGAAAGCGTTGAATTAAATACATCTGTCCTTTATGTGGATTTTACAGCACCTAGTAAGACAATATCAGACCTAAATTAGATTAAAAGATTTATGTTACAATACCGAGGGCAAATTATAAAAATTATCATCAAAAGTCTATGAGTTTCTTTAAAAATAGGCACAGAAGAAAATAAATTTAAATATATAATATCCACATTCTTGCTTTCATCAATGTGTTTCTAAATTGTCTCCCTATGAAACTTGAACATCAGGCTAGTAACACCTGCTGTAATTTTTTAAAATTCTTGTTTACTAAGCAAAGCTCTTGATCTTTGCCTTTTGAACAGCTCATTCAGTAATCCGAGAGAGAAAATGCGAGTTTTATTAGAGCAGGGCTAATATATTCACTGCTAATAAAGCAAGAAAATAAGCCACATTTCAAATTCTTCATTGAGGAGCCAATTGCTAAATATTCATTTCCATGATTTTGAAAATTCATGCATTTACATATGAATAGTAAAACTGGCCATCGATAATTATGCATAATCTGACCCAATGATTGAAGTCATGGTATTCAACAAGCATAGACTATCATGTGAGATCCAAAATTCAAATTCCCACCATGAATTTCATTACAATTATTAGTTCATTCTAAGGCATGGAGAAAACTAAACACATTTTGAAATTTCTAAAGGATTTTTCATGAAAAATGAAAATAAGCTCATCTTTTTCCCTCTGATTTTAGTTCTTTCTGTAAACTCTATTTTACATTCTCAATGAAATCTCTATTGACTTTTACTTACTCTTTGAGAATAGCTTACTTTCTCATTAAGAGCTGATTTATTATTTAAGACTTTGGTTCTCAAATTGTACTGGATAAGATTCACCTGCAGAACATGTTATAACAGAGTGCTAGACCCCAACAACAGACTTTAATTCACTAGCTCTGGGGTGGGGCCAGAAAACTTACACTTCTAACCAGTTCCCAGATGATATTGATTATGATGGTAGAGGGACTCTGAGAAACATTCACTGTTTATGTGTAAGTGAGGGCACTTTGCTTCATATTTTTCATTTTTGTACAAATCTTTGTACAAATTTTGTTACTTTAAAAACAACTCCCATTTACCATTGCAACAAAAGGAATAAAACACCTAGGAATAAACCTACCTAAGGAGACAAAAGACCTGTATGCAGAAAATTATAAGACGCTGATGAAAGAAATTAAAGATGATACAACTAGATGGAGAGATATACCATGTTCCTGGATTGGAAGAATCAACATTGTGAAAATTACTATACTACACAAAACAATCTAAAGATTCAATGCAATCCATTTCAAACTACCACTGGCATTTTTCACAGAACTAGAACAAAAACTTTCACAATGTGTATGGAAACACAAAAGACCCCAATTAGTCAAAGCAATCTTGAGAAAGAAAAACAGAGCTGGAGAAATCAGGCTCCTGGACTTCAGATTATACTACAAAGCTACAGTAATCAAGACAGTATGGTACTGGCACAAAAACAGAAAGATAGATCAATGGAACAGGATAGAAAGCCAGAGCTAAACACATGCACATATGGTCACCTTATCTTTGATAAAAGAGGCAAGAATATACAATGGAGAAAAGACAGCCTCTTCAATAAGTGGTGCTGGGAAAACCGAACAGCTACACATAAAAGAATGAAATTAGAACACTCCCTAACACCATACACAAATAAACTCAAAATGGATTGGAGACCTAAATGTAAGGTCAAACACTATCAAACTCTTAGAGGAAAACATAGGCAGAACACTCTATGACATAAATCACAGCAAGAGCCTTTCTGACCCACCTCCTAGAGAAATGGAAATAAAAACAAAAATAAACAAATGGGACCTAATGAAACTTAACAGCTTTTGCACAGCAAAGGAAACCATAAGCAAGACAAAAAGACAACCCTCAGAATGGGAGAAAATATTTGCCAATGAAGCAAATGACATAGGATTAATCTCCAAAATTTACAAGCAGCTCATGCAGCTCAGTATCAAAAAAAAAAAAAAAAAGCAAAAACAAAAAAACAGCTCAATCTGAAAATGGGCAGAAGACCTAAATAGACATTTCTCCAAAGATATACAGATTGCCAATAAACACATGAAAGAATGCTCAACATCATTAATCATTAGAGAAATGCAAATCAAAACTACAATGCTATGTCATCTCACATTGGTCAGAATGACCATCACCAAAAAATCTACAAACAATAAATGCTGGAGAGGGTGTGGAGAAAAGGGAACCCTAACTGATACAGCCACTGTGGAGAACAGTATGCAGGTCCCTAAAAAACTAAAAATAGAACTATCATGTGACCCAGCAATCCCATTACTGGGCATATACCCTGAGAAAACCATAATTCAGAAGGAGTCATGTACCACAATGTTCATTGCAGCTCTATTTACAATAGCCAGGACATGGAAGCAACCTAAGTGTCCATCAACAGATGAATGGATAAAGAAGATGTGGCACATATATACAATGGAATATCATTCAGCCATAAAAAGAAACAAAATTGAGTTATTTGTAGTGAGGTGGATGGACCTAGAGCCTGTCATACAGAGTAAAGTAAGTCAGAAAGAGAAAAACAAATACTGTATGCTAACACAAATATATGGAATCTAAAAAAAAAAAAAAAGTTGTCATGAAGAACCTAGGGGCAAGATGGGAATAAAGATGCAGACCTAGTAGAGAATGGACTTGAGGACATGGCGGGGAAAGGATAAGCTTACACAAAGTGATAGAGTGGTAGTGTATAGATGGGCATATATACACTACCAAATATAAAATAGATAGCTGGTAGGAAGCAGTTGCATAGCACAGGGAGATCAGCTCGGTGCTTTGTGACCATCTAGAAGGGTGGGATAGGGAGTGTGGGAGGGAGGGAGACGCAAGAGGGAAGAGATATGTGGATATATGTATATGTATAACTGATTCACTTTGTTATAAAGCAGAAACTATCACACCATTGTAAAGCAATTATACTCCAATAAAAATGTTAAAAAGTAAGTAAATAAATAAAAACAAAACAGAGAATAAAATATAACTTGTTGTTTTCTGTTATTTGTAAGTTCATAATTGATGCCAAACCACAATTTTTATTTGAAATTACAATTGTGAGTTTCAATTCATTATTCATGATTCTGTAACTATTAATCCCTAATGAAGAAGAAATTCTACATCTATAAAAATGACATAATATTCGAACGATGGTATTAATAAATGCAAAGATTGTTATATAAACATAGGTTACTTTTAAGAGATTTGCCTGAATGGATCAATCTCCCTTTTAAAACAGACTAAATTATATTTTTAATTATTCCAAAGCCAGGTTGGCCATAAAAAGGAAAATAAAGTTTAAAATAACACTTTTGTAAAATACATAATTTAAAATTACATGGAACATTTTTGTGACAAGTCTGTTATCGTACAATTCCATTTAAGTTCAAAGAGATGGGGGAGATGAAAAGAGCTAGTATTTGGAACTTACAAGGAGTTGTTCCATCAAATATCCTAGTAGGAAGTCTATTCTTGGATAGAACACTATTTCAGAGCATAATAAATGTCAATGGCCATGCCACTATCTTCGTAGAGTTCTATCAGAAGGTATAGATTATGATATTCCACACACAGAAATATTTCAAATACAGACTAGAAAGTTGTAATCTTAGGGGTAGCTGAAGCAAGGGGATGTGACTGAAACCTTAACAAATTTGCTAGAATGATTCAGGAAATCAGTCCTAGAGATATTGACAGGCAAATAATCTATAAAAGAAAATAGTTACACATAGACATTTATTAGTACTGGGAAACAAATAGGGAATTGATGTTAGAATAAAAGAAAAAATTCTTTAGTAAAAATGGTCTGGAAATCAAAGTTTTGTAGTAGGAAATATACTATTAGTGAATCCCTTTTTTTCCCTTTAAGTCAGTATTGGCTTTAGAAATTGAGCCTGGGTTAGATCTTTAAGGTAAAAGGTAAATGAATCCAAGAACATGGGCACTTCAGTGTCTGAAAACCAACTGGAACCCATATAGCTATATTTTAATGTTTTTAAATTATTTACTCTTTCACTGCTAGGAAATTTCTAGAACCAATTTTTCAAGCCAAGGAGCTTAAGATTGAGAAGATTTTTCTTAGCAATACAGAAAAACTGTGAAAATTACTGTGAAATAAAACATTTGTGCTATTTTAGGGAAATTATCAGTGACTTTTCCAGTTTCTGAAGAGAGGAAAAGAATGAAAAGATAAAATTAAAAGAAAAATGTTTAGGTCACCATGTGCAAATATTAGTAGCCTACTATTAATAGTGTCTGGTTTTGAGATATCATTTGAGGATGAAAATATAGTTTCCATTTTATCATAGGACTACCATTAGGAGAATAATACCAAAATCTGAGTAAAGTATTTTTCTATTTGAACAATGACTGCTTAGTAGTACAGATATAAAAGTATTAAATGCCTATATCATAAGATAATGCTGGCTATTAATAAATACATATATTATGTTAATTATAGTAAACTGGAAAACTCTCTAAATCAGGAGTTAGAAAATCTGATGTGTTTTCCTAGCTTTTTACTAACTCATTACTCAAACCCAGTTCAAATCACTTAATATTTCTGAATCTGTTTCCTCATCTTTAAATTATACACTGATATATTCAAGACCATTTGAGCTCCTTAACTCCATGGGTTCTTTTTGAGTATACTAGCTGCTTATAAATAATCTATCAATTAATGTAGAAAATACTTTCTATAAAGTAAAACACGATTGGAAATGCAGAGTTAAAACCTAACATGAATAACAGCAGAAGAGAAGTAGAGGAATTTCAGCTTAATTTCTGATCTGCTGAATGATCAATAATCTGAAGCTCTGAGAGGCTGAGAGACAGCATGAGAGCATTGCAGAGTCTGCATGAGTCCAAATAAAAAGGAGTTTAAAGAGAATGGGAGTTAGTAGCTGAGTGGGTAAACAGAGGTAGTGACTAGAAGAAGAGAGAGTTTAAAAGAAAGGCAAAGACAGATCAATGGAAAGTCAGCTTAACAATCAGGGACCAACTATAGGAAAGAGATTCTGAGGGAGTTAAAAGGCATTCTGTAGTTGATGTCCTTGACATTTACAAGATCCTGTAAATGAGGCAACTTACAGAAAAGAAGTTACTGAGAAACTGACAAGTCAGAACCAAAAACAAAGAGATGGGAAAAGTTCTTAAAAGAACCATTCCTGTAGAAAAAGAGCATGTAAAATGTATTCCTTTTTTTTTTTCTCTAATAAAAGACAAAAGGAAAAAAAAAATTAAGGTTATGGCCATTCTGGAGAACATTGAAGATGAAACCATTTTCAATAACAGTAACTTGAGAAAAAACTGTTGGGAAAAAAGGAAGAGTGTTTGTAGCATCTGGAAGTGGATCACTTTGTGTGACCAGCCTGTGAGTAGCTCCTCCACATGTTAAACCTTTCAAGAGTGGTTCCCTTCCTGGAGAACATATCGCTAATTAGTCTAAGAGCAATGATTTCATTCTTCAGAGCAACTTGTCTTCATGGATTAGACTTCTTGGTGTGTAATCATGTGCTCTGATGATAAACGGAATGTCTCTTAAAGTCCCATGCTTTAGAGGGGTTTATATTTTTGGGAGAGATTTGCATACCTCATGTTAGGTATTTTATAGAAGGAGGAGTTATTAGGAAAGAGTGATGAAACTGTGGTTTGGGGATATGTAGTAAGAGGAAAGTAACTCCTCCAAACTTCGTACACCCATGATCTTGATGAGGAAAGTGTTGCTACAGACAAGAAAATGACAATTGTGAGCTCATCACCTGCTCCCCTAGTTTTCCTATTTCTATAATTCCAATTTACTCTTCAAGTGTTAACTTATATTTTACCTCTCCCTGGAAGGTTCCCCTTCTCACTGCCTCCCTCAGAGATATACACATAATTTAGGTGTCTTTTTTTGTTTACGCTTGGCAACATGATGCCTACATTGATTGTGTCCAAAGCATCTGGTTTAGAGCTTGAAACAGAGTAGGTAATAAATTACTGTGTTAAATTAATAAAATAAAATTTCACTGAAAGTCTCTTTATTGAATTCAAAAATAATTTAATTATGCCAAACTTGCACAGAAAGCATATGTGTAAATAAAAGTTAAATCCATCAATTTTGCCCAGTAGTTTAAAGATTAGTTTGTATTTTTTTCATTTATAATATATGAAAGGGCAGGAAGTACTGGCCAAAGGTTCCTAAATATGATCTAATGATATGAAATTACACAAGTATATTGCTTTTCTTAAGCTAATTTAATTCTTTTTTAAATTTGTGATAAACAGATATATTCTCTTCAAAAACAGATATAATTATTCTAGACAACAAAGTAAATATGATGAGATAACAAATTGACTACTCTTGGTATCTACTCCCATATCAGAGAAGAAAAGGAAAATTAGAATAAAAACATTTGGGCATAGCTAAGACCTAAGTAAGGGAATCTGATAACTGGGATTTCAAATAGATTGATTCATTGTACCTGGCAGTGAAGAAAACATGAGCTGGGTTGGAAGAAACCTCTCCACAGTATATCAAAAGTTGTAAAAACATAATGCTTCAAATACAACCACTTAAATAGCTGTTCTTAAATAATAAAAGTATTTAAAGTAATATTAATATATATATATGTCAAAGGAAGTTCCACAATGAAAATTGACTATAAACCTGACAAAGGCAGTCAGAAACATTCTATAAGAAACGGTTGCAGTTAATAGATCTCTGATTTTTTTACATGATTCAGAAATACAGTTAAAGCGGAATTTCTTAGGCTTCTAAAATAATTTTGCTTTGTCATTTTGCTGTCATTTTAGGTCAAACAACTTTATTGTCTGAAGGTTTTCTTGTCAAAAGTGAGTATACTCATGAGGTCAAATAAATAGACAATGCCGATTGATTCATGAAACTGTAGAATCTTGGATCTTCATGTAATCTTAATGATCATTGAGTTTAGACACATCATTTAAAGGTAAAGATGCTAGAGACTAGATAAGGTGTGAGGCTTTGCTCATGACAGATATTATGATATTGAATTGGTGGCAAAATTGAAATCAGAACTTGGTTCTCCTAACTTCCATGACAGTGCTTCTTCTGCCTATTACTTTCAAACAAAACACTGTAGACAAAAATATTTCTAAATTAGCAAATAAAAAATAAAATGTAAGAGATTATCATGAAAAAAATCCCAAATAGTTATATAAAGTATTTGAAATAAAGTTTAAAAAAAGCTCTCTCAAAAATAAAAGGCATCATATACAATAACATAGCATATAAAATAGTTCTGAAAGTATATAGTAGAAATATATTCTAAACTATCAATGGTTCAATCAATAACCTAGAAAAATGGACATTTCCAAAGTACTTTAATTCCACCAAAGGTCAAAAAAGCTGTAAATAAGAAATTACCAAGTTAAAAATACAGTCAAGAAATAGGAAAAAAATAAGTTTAGAGCATCACAAGTAATTTATCAAATTGGGAAATAACTCAAAAAGCATTAAATGAGAGAGATAAATCATCATCATCATTATCATACAGTCACAATCATAATATACTCCATCTTCCACTGCTGAGAAGATGGAGTATAATTTTCACTATTCCTCCTACTAAGTACAACTAAAAACAATAGGGATTATAATAAAACAAAATAAAAATACAGCAGAAGAAAATAAGCCAGACCATCAAGGGAACTCAGGCCCTGAGGAACTACATGATCATGTGGAGGATTTCTTTTTGCCTTATATATACATGACTAGGAGCTGAGGAAGCTAGCAATCTAGAAGTGCCAATGAGCACAGACACTAGAAAACCAACAAAGGTGTGTTGGTAAAAGGTGTGTAGGTAAAAGACAAGGAAAGGGGCAGCCTAACAAGGTGGAAACCATGTAGACAACAACCAAACCATGTAGACAACAACCAATCTAATCTGTCCCCACAAAACAGAAAAAACTAGCCCCACATGCATCATACTAGCAAAGGCTGAGGGAAGAACCCAGATTTCCACCCTAGGAACCTGGAGCAAGGCATACCAATACCCTTGCATGGATGGTGTGAGAAAAGCCAAGTAGGGTGTTAGCAATTTCATCCCTGAAAACTCATAATGAGCTTTCCCACAGCAGTATCAGTGGAGATCATGGTGGTGGCATGGACTTCCAGCCCTCTCTTCAGCACTAATCAGAAACTCCCTCTCCCCATTTCAGATGTCAACAGAGGCTGAGTAGGAAACCCAGACTTCTACATTCACCTGACAGTAATGAGGTAATATCCCCCTTTATCCTGCCACAGCATTGTCAAAGAAAGAAAGCTAAGATAGAAGATTTAAATAAGATCCAGAGTCTCAAATAAAATTAAAAATGGCCAGGATTCACTTGAAAAATCTCGTCATACAAAGAACCAGGAAAAGCTCAATTTGAATGAGAAAATCAATCAACAGATGCCAACATCAAGATGACACAGGTGTTAAATCTAATTTAAAACCTCAATCCAATTTAAAATTAGATTTTTAACAACCATGATAAAAATGCTTCAATTAGCAATTACAAATACGATGGAAACAAATGAAAAAGTAGAAAGGCTCTGCAATAGTCTCATCAAAGACATAGAAAATATAAAGTAGAACCAAATGGAAACTTCAAATCTCAAAAATACAACAACAAAAAATCCTCAGTAGACAGGTTCATCACCAGAATGGAGGAGACAGAGGACAGAAACAGAGGAAAGTGAGTGGAAGACTGAATAATAGATAATATCCAGTCTGAACAAGAGCGAGTAAATACACTAAAATAATAAAAAGAAAAAAATGAGCAAAGTCTTAGAGACCTGTGTAAATGCAACAAAATATCTAACATTTATGTCTTCAAGGTCCAAGAAGGAGAGGAGAAAACATGCAGGGCTGAAAAAGCACCCAAAATAATAGCTGAAAACATCTCAAATGTGGCATGGTATGCAAACTTACAGGTCTAACAAGTTAAATGGTCCTTAAACCGGGTAAATCCAAAGGAATCCATGCTAATACGTATTATAGTTAAACTTCTGAAAACTAAAGACAAAGTAAAAAAAATCTGGAAAGCACCCAGTAAAAAATGTCATCTTATAGAAGAAAAACCATTAGAAACATGGTATCATTCATAAGAAACAATGTAGGTCAGAAAGAAGTGGTACAAGAATTTTCAAGTGCTAGAAGAAAAAAACTGTCAACCCACAATTCTATATCCAGTGAAAATATCCTTCAGAATGCTTCAGGAACATACCTTTTTAGAGCAGTGGTCCCTAACTTTTTGGCACCAAGGACCGTTTTCATGGAATAGAAATTTTGTGGGGGATGGAATGGATCAGGTGGTAATACCAGCATAGTTCAGGAGGTAATTTGAGCAATGCGGAGCAATGGGGAGCAGCAGATGAAGCTTGCTCACTTGTCTGCCCACTCACCTCCTGCTATTTGGCCCTGTTTTAGGGCACACCTTAAAATCACTAGAGAGAGAGGAAAAAAAAAAAATATATATATATATATTTATATATATATATATAAACCAGGTATATATATATATACCTGGTTTACTTATAAGGTTAATTTTCCTGTATTAAACATACTCCTGTGTCACCTGACCTAGGCAACAGACAGAAGAAGGTGAAGCTCCTGGTGGATGGGCACCTCACCCTGGTCTCACCTAGGAGGCAGGTGTGCTTTGTGCACAGTGGTGACTTCCAGGATGCCAGGCAGGTCTTCATGCCAGGCATTTCTGTACAAGATGGAGCAAGAGAAGTCTGAGCTCATCCCCTACTTTTACAATATCCAAGGACTCTCAGAGTCAGAAGAGCTGATGAAGAGTGGTCTTTCAGTGCTACGACACCTATGAGGGGCTGAACTCCCAGCAGCTCTGAGCCCCAGGCTGGCCCCCTTCCCACCTTGGACCTGTATGTCTGAATCCCTTCCAATTTCCCACTACCACCCCACCCCACCTCAGGAGGACTCTGAACCTTGGGCCTTCTCAGGTCTTGAGCCATCCTGCCCACTGCACAGCCCTGCTGCCCTGGGCGCAGCTACAAACATCAACCACCAAATGCTCAGGACTCACATCGCAGGCCTGCCTAGACGAGCTTCTGGCCGCAGGACTGAGCCCCAGTAGAAGGAAGGAGGAGAGCAGCCCTTCCATCTGTCCCTGGGCTCCTAGGCTTAAACAGGAGTTAGAGAAAATGGGGAGGGGTCCTGCATGGGCCTTAGTGTGTCACTGGCCAGCCCACATCTCCACTGGCTGTGGGCAAGCTCTTTGGAATTCGGGGAAGGGGGTGAGGGTCCATGTAGCAGCCTCAGTGCCTCTGGGCATTCCTGGTCACCAGCTGGAAGGGACCTCCGTGTTACCCAGCAATCCTCCATGTCCCAGGCCCCTGTTTGTCCCCCTGCCTTACCAGCTCCCTCCACCACCCCAAATCTGCATTTCACAGCCAACCTTACCCCACACACCCCCACCCTGCCTACGTGGACACTTAGCTGCTGGAAAAGCAGAAGCAGCAGATGGGATGCCCCAGCTCAGCTCCCTAAATCCCAGATCGGGAAAAAAATTAAGTCACAGTGTTTATTTAACTAATCTGTGATCCTCACTAGAATTTAAAGTTTATATTTGGTGTGTGTATGTTTTGTGTATGATTTTGTGTATACTCTGTATCAAAACCTTGCAAAGTGCTTGCCACACTCTTTAGGAGTTCAGTGAATATTAATTGAATAGGAACTTATTTAAGATATGTATTTATCTCTGCTGAATCTATTCCACATTTAAACCTTAGGTATAAACAATGGGTGCCTTCAATGCTATTGAGACTTGCACTGTTAAAGTCTCTGTCATCTTACAGAAGTGCTCAAGTGGGTCAAATGTTTCAAAGAATGATGCAAATTGTTTGTACCTAGTACTTTGTATCCTGGGAGTGGCTGCTCTTTATATGCTTAATACTAGTTTCAAAATTATCTCTCTTAATTTATCTATCGGTAGCTAAACTGAGTAATGACTCTGACAGGTATTCTGTTAGGAGCTACAGTTACAGTGGGAATTATAAAGTCACAACGGGGATTAAAACAACTGGCACTATCCCTCCCTTCATGGAGATGACCTTCCAATTGGGACAGCATGAATCAGAGAGTTTTACAAATAATAAAATATGGGTGTTCCCAGGCTTCTGTCCTTGCATAATTGTACCCAATGCACTACCTCCTCTAGTATTATTCCTTAGAGTAGAAACAATATTTGAATTTGATTTTCATTGTATAGAATCTAGGATGACTTGCATCTCTTGTGCTCACTATCATCCATCCTGCCTTACTGTATAACTAGCACTTGCTGTATTGTATCTTTGAAATTTCACAGAATCGCTCTGACATGTACAGAAGACTTAGAAAAGGATATCACCATCACCTTTAAACTACTTTTTCAGGACATCAATATCTATGTATATTATAAATGCTGAAAAATCATAGTCTAAGCTTTCGTCCTGAAATAATTATCACTATCTAGTGAACCCTGACTCTTACTCTAATATACCCTGATTAAAGGAGCAAATCTCTTCAAATCTATTCATCTATCTATCTATCTATCTATCTATATATATATATATACATATCTTTAATGATTATGTAAATTTTGACCATATCTCAAACTTAAAAATATCAATCTTTTTGCCTGACCTCAGGCAGCTTATCTGTAGCATATTAGGAAGGTAATTATACATCTTTTGAATTTCTCCAATTCTATTTTGCCTTTTTTGTCACATTCAGTGTGTTGAAACATCATGTTTGTATAAGGAGAGACTCAGAATTAGATTAACCTAGATTCAGATTCAGGCCACGTGATTTATTAATTTGTAGAAATTAATTGAAAAAGCTTGCTTCCCTTCTCTAATCCTCATTTTCCTCATCTATAAAGTGAAAGTAGTGGTAGCCATATTTCATCTAATCTAAACCACTGTGTATTGTAAGTGATGCTTTCCTCACCAATGAGAAAGAGTAAATGCTACTAATTAATTGTGATGAATCATCAGTAATAAAATACACTTTAATTTCAGAAATGTGCTTCTTAAAAAATTACAAAATAAGGTATTTCACGTGTTTGTTAAATAATACAGTATAATATACATAAAATATATAACATGGTTCTTTAGATCTTTGAATGTTAGTTTCTTCTCTGATTCACCTTCAGTCAGGCTCTTCTTATAGTGGTTTTGATGATCAGATTAAATGTGGTGAATAAGCATGATAAGATCCTACAAATCCATTGTCAATTCTCTTACTTACTGTTGCATTATATGATCAGAATCTATGAATATTTACTCAAGCACTACAGTTAATTTGCCTTTGATTTTAGAGAAGTAACTTAATTTTTTTACTCAATTTATTAATTAGCAAAATGGAAATACAAGCTTACAAACATATTATTAATTTTAAAATATACAGTTGATCCTAAAATAATTTCCAAATATGATATGTTAAGTAGTAGTGGAAAGAATGCCCAAAGCAAATAAAATCTATGTAGCACTGTTAATTCAAAAAACATTTTTGCCTGTGTGAGTGCCACTGAATGAGGAATCCTCTCAGGAAAAATACAGAAGCAAAGCTTGAAATATCCTCTCATCCTTTATAGGTAAAATCTCCAGAGCAGTGGTTTGGGCAGATGGGAAATTTTTACTCCCTGTGCTGTGTCTGTTCAGTTGATAAAAGAGAGGACTTTGATCTCAGAGACTGTCAATCCAGCTCTTTTTATGAAAAATTTGCTTAAACAGTAAAAGTAGCAAAGCAGTAATTAAAATTCCACCCAAGTTGGCTATGCTCCCAGTTCCAAAAACCCAAAACATAATGCTCACTGATTATTCAGATTATGTTTAAGGCTTTGTGTGTGTGTGTGTTTTAAAAAACACTACTATAAATAACCAAGCTAGTTGAGAAAATTACAAATCTTCCCTTTCAAATTCTAATCATATTAGGTGAGTTAAAGTAAGATCCAGCAAAAATCCTTTCAGTGATATTTCTATTGATACAAGCTCTAAGTACTAAATTCTGAGCTGCATCCAGCCACTAGAGTTTTATGGATAACTATAAAATATTACACTCGAGTTTAAATCCACTGCCTGTCAATCATCTGAAAAGCACACTGATCTGTAAAATTTGTGTGTATATATATATATATATATATATATATATATACACACATATTTTAAGTTTGATATATTAATCTATTCACTAAGGCTGTATTTTCTCACTGCTGGTTTCCTTCAGACATATTTTGCTTTTTGTAAAGAGATGCCTGCTGAGATTTTCAAACAAATTAGCAATATACAATAGAATAAAGCCTCCACCTAAGATGTCTGTTTATTTGACAATCTTGTTAGATATAACTGTGTGGTAGATATATTAAATTTTATCTTTCTGTTTTTTGCTATTTAGAGAATTTAGGAAATATAAAAACTACGTTTCTTAGTGTCTATTGGAGCTAAGGTTCTGGAAATGAATGAATGAAATCACTTGTTTACTTACAGGAGACAGAGATATAGCAGGGACACCCCTTGCTGCTGTTTTAGTAAGTAGCAAAGCCAGAAGTGAGTGCTCAAGGCATCCAGACTCAGCATTGTAGCCTCTGAGGACATCTGGAGGCAGAGCTGCTGTACTCAACACGGCAACAGAAGGAGCATCCTCACCTGTGAAGTGCACCTTGGTGATTCTGACTTCCTCTTTCTAAACTTCTAGTACTTTTAAGTCCCCTGTATTGAATTCCTTTCATATGAAATACCTAAAGTGGTTTCTATTTCTTCTATGAAATCCTGACTGCAAACTTGTTAATGAGAGTACATTTAATTTCACAGCACTTTTCTAATGTATGTAGACTTAAAGGGAAAATTAAAGATGCTGATGTATGTATTTGAATCGAGAATAAAAATCTAAGGGATCAGCTGTATGTTTCAGAGGAATTAAAACTACTGTGTAACTCTGAAAACTTTAGTTATGATTAAATAATGTAGCATAGTTCTTGACCCCAAACTGAACATGTCATTTCAGAGGGAAAGAGGTTATACTATCAAATCATTTCCATTAGATTTGCAAAAATTCTGAGATCCAAAGGGTGGTGTGATTGTCTCAATATTATACAGTTAGTGTCGCAGGCATGAGTGAAAAATACCTCCCAACTTTTCTTTTTTTTTTTTTTGCGGTACGTGGGCCTCTCACTGCTGTGGCCTCTCCCATTGCGGAGCACAGGCTCCGGAAGCACAGGCTCAGCGGCCATGGCTCACAGGCCCAGCCGCTTCGCGGCATGTGGGATCTTCCCAGACCAGAGCGCGAACCAATGTCCCCTGCATCGGCAGGCAGACTCTCAACCACTGCGCCACCAGGGAAGCCCCCTCCCAACTTTTCTTAAGACTCACCAGGACTCTATAAAGATGCTCAACTTTGAGAGTTTCAGCTCACTTCAGTTAAAAAAAAAAAGAAGGAATAGGCAAAGAGCATGGAGATACTTATTAATTTAGTTAACATCTGAAAATGTATTCATTAAGTTTCTTCTAGGTGAAAGGCATTTTGATAGGTGCCTTTTTACAAAATAAGAAAAACTGAAAGCAAATGAGTTATACAAGTAATTTTAAAACTTTGTCAAAAGAGTAGTAGTTCAAACCCAAAGAGGAGGGAAAAAGAAAAAATGAAAAGAAATGGAAATAATCATGGAAATTTGAAACAAGAAAAATAGACTATAAACAAAACCATTAATTATTTACAAATTAAAAGCTAGACAGCTGAAAATAATTATCAGAATAAAAAGATGCAAAAATTGAAATACATAAAAAAACAATAAATAGCTACAGACAACAGAGATTTAAAAGTATAAAAGGTTGTGTTGTAAAAATACCGACAATGCTTACTTTGCACAATATACATGACCATAAATATGACTGCAAGCTGAAACCATGCAAAGTAATTTTAGTAATCAGTGGGGAAACTTACAATCATCCTGTGACCTTTCAAAGTATTGTTAAAACATTTAAAACTCTCATATGGTCAATTATAAATTGTATAGAAAAATGTAAAACTAGAAAATTTAATATATTTTAGTACACTATAATTTCAAATATTGTAAACATTGAGAAAATTTGGGAAAAGCTATGAAAAGTATTCTGATTATTGCTTACCTTCTAATTCTCATTGTACAAACTGTGATATAGGGGAACATTTTTTTTTATACTTTAGCAAATTTTCATACTCATTTACAAGTTTGGATCAGCTTCCAACATTTTACCCTTTGCATTTTCGATATTGTGAACCATCTCTGAGTGTTTCTTTAAGTATGAAGTTTTCTATGGTGACTCTTCTAAGACATTTTTGTTCCTGTAGCCATAATAATTTTTCTCAATTATGTCAAGAAATTTAACCTTCATTAGGTCCCTGTGTCTTCATATCTAGTTTCTGGAATGGTGACAGTGTCAATATTCCCAAGGTCAGCAATTTTTTTTATAGCAACTCCATTTAGATTGAATTCAAATTTCACTTTTCGCATTATCATTTTCCATGTTTTTGCTGCACTTCTGTCTTTTTTGGCCAACTCCCTCTTTTGATTATCTGTTTTGTGAAATGTCATTTGGGTTTATTCCTGGGAACCAAGGAGACAACACAACTACCTCCTTTACTGTCTGTTTGAGAAAGTAATGAATATACTGTCACCAATCACTGACAGACTTGGACAGAAGTGATGATTGTTCACTAATTATGATAGACATCTGTTATTTATGTAGTGATATATAAATTGAAGAGCTAGCAGCAAAGTTCATTCTTTATGTGACTACTCAAAGTTAATAAACCATACTAACTGAAATTTGAACCATGTGGTTGGGGGACTAGTGTTATATCACTAAGCCTTGCTAAGTAAAATTTGTACATATCAGAAACATGCAAAATGAAGATTTCCTGTATGTATTAGTCAACTTGAATATTTGGGAAAAGTGGAAACATTTCTGAAAAAAAAATAAATTGTTAAAAGTGGCACATGAAATAATAAAAAAAAATTGTCTAAGCAAATAGGTATTAAAAGAGTAAAACCGTATGGGCCCAGAGGCTTCTACAGTTGCATAAGACACCTGCTTTCATGTGGTAGCCAAAACTACAATGAAACAAAAACCATAGTTTTCTGTGGAACTAGCAAAGAACATTGTATCCAAGAAGATCTTGATGAACTGAATTACAAAAAAGAAGAAAAGCAAGCAACACATAGGTGAGAAGAGACTGACAGTGCTCTCCTACCCTGCCACTTGTCTGGGTGTGAGCTGGCTTTGGACATACTGAGAGACATTCCAGGTTATAAGAGACACAGAATTTATTTTATTTATTTATTTATTTTGCAGAAACTGAGAAGCTAATTCTCAAATTGTATAGATTTAAAAAGATCTACAATAGCCAAAACAACTTTGAAGAAGAAGCAAAATAGTAGAGGACTTATATTACCAGATTTCAAGACTTATTATAAAGCTACAGTTTCAAAACAGTGGGTTTTTGGTAAACATAGACATGTACTTTAACAGTGAACCAAATAAGTCTAAAAGTAAACCCACAATTATACGGTCAGTTAATTTTCAATAGTCTTACCAAGGCAATTCAATGATGAAAGAATAAACTTAAAACACATTGCCCTGGAAAAATTGAATAGCCATAAGCTAAGTAGTGAACCTTACCTTTTCCTTATACCAAATTCAAAATTAAATTGAAATAAATGATGGAAATAAATACTAGAAGTAAAATGCTAAAACTTCTATAAGTTAAACAGGAGAATATCATAATGATCTTGGGTCTGGAAAATATTTATTAATTATTACTCAAAAACAAGACAAGGAAAATTAATAAATTTGACTTCATAAAAATGTAACTTTGTTCCTCAAAATACACTGCTAAGATAATGAAAAATGAAATAATGAATGATATCAAATGACAATAGACAGTCAAAACAATATCTCAGAACATATATCCAACAAAGACTTGTAACTAGCATGTGCAGAAAACTTTCACCCAATTATAAGAAGACAAACAGACCAAATTTTTCAAAATGAGCAAAATTTTAAAAAGCTGTAGATTCAGATGGACACTTTGGTAAAGAAGACGCTTGAATTAAAAAAAAAAAATACAAGATGTTAATTAACATTGTCAGACATTAAGGAAATTGAAATTAAATCTATAATGCAATCTGACTACAAACACACAATGAAGAGATAAAAGTTAAAAGATTGACCAACCGTAACATGTTAGGGGAAGGATTTGGAGAATCCAGAGTTCACATACACTGCTTGTAAGATTGTAATAGGTACACCTATTTGGAGAAAAACAGCTTGAAAGATTCTTAAAAATTTAAGCATGTATCTAACATACAACCCAGCTGTTTTATGTCAAAGTAATTATTGGAGAAAAATAAAAACATTTGTACACATGCAAACTTATTTGTATTAATAAAAACTGGAAATAACTAAAATGACCACCAATAGTTGAATAGGTGAAAAAATGGGGATGTTCAAACAATTTAATATTGCTACCAATGAAAGGAATAAACTACAGATGTATGCAACAATATGTGTGCATTTCAAAAGAATTATGCTGAGTAAAAGTAGTCAGGAAGACATGAGTTCATACTGCGTGATTCCACTTAAATAAAATTCTAGAAAATGCAAATTAATCCACTATGACAGAAAGCAGATGGATGCCTAGAAATGTGAGAATTAATAGAAAATAATTAATTACAATGGCACTCAAGGAAGCTTTGGGGTTGATAGATAAGCTCATTCAGTTGTATACTTTTAATATATGCAGTTTGTCGTCATATGTCAACAATACTGAAACCAAGGGTAGGCATCACTTAGATCCGTTAACCTATAAACTGCTTAATAAATGAAGAACTGTAAACTGCCTTGACTGATCAAGCTTGTTTTAATTGTTTTTACAAAAATTTGTATGTCCTCCATGCTTCATGCAGCTTATACAATAAGATGTTTGCCTGAGTTGTTTTTCAGGACCTTGGGTCCAGTTCAATTTCAAGCCAGTTAAGACAGGTTGGGACAACCCACCCTCCAACTGGGCACACATGAGTGTCTGATCTGTGACCTTCCAATGTCAGAGGGCCAAAACTCTCCCCTCAGAACATGCTAATGCCACCAATTTCTGACCATGCCCCATGAAGGAGCCTGTAGCTTAATTGCACTTTCACAGAAAGATGATTATCTCACATTTTTCTTGTCTCTAATTACCTTTCCCCATGCTCCCTATACCTCAGATTTATCCCACAAATACCCCCAACCCCTTCACATTCAGGGACATGGATTTGAGATTTGTTCTCCCTTCCCCTCACTTTGCTGCCTTGAGAATAAGCCCTTTCTCTGCTGCAAATCTCACCCCCCACCATTTGGCTTCCTGTGTGTTGGGCAAACAAACCTGGTTTGGTAATATACATCCCCAATATATCTGCTTAAAATATAGACTTTAGTTTGTAAAAGAAGAAGCAGAATGAGTCCTGTAGCAGTGTGCTATCCATGAAAATAAAAATCAATTTCAAAACAATAATCCATAATCTACAATAATATAAGAAAGACTGATACACAAATAAAACATTAAAATGACTGCAATGATTGCTAATACGAAGGAGAATGATGTAAAAAGTTTAAATTAGTAAGTTTATGACAATAAATATATATAAGTTCATGTATAAAAGAAGTTATTTTACAGACCAGAACAACAATTTTGACAAATAAAATATTTTCCTCAACTCAAGGTCCAAAATTAAAATAATAGCAAGGGTACTTATCATAAGTAAATTTTCCTAAATCTAAAAATTTCTATTCTCCTCAAATGTTAAAGGGAGTAGTTACGGTGATGAGCTTTGAAGTATTTCCCAGTTTATTTAAATTTCATTCAACAAATTTTTATTAAATACCTTTTCTATAATGGACACCATGCTGGGGGCAATGGTGCATGAAATCACTGTGTTCTTGCTCATAGTGAGGTTTTATTTAAGGGCAAAAAAGTAGAAAGTAAATACATTCTTTCCTGTTTCATGACCTTTCCCACTCCTGCTCTTCTTTCTGCTTGGAGTTGTATTTCTTTTGCTTTTTGCATAGATCTGGCAACAGCAATCTTTATGGTTATCATTTAAATATTATCTGCTCAAAAAAAATGATCCTGATGACCCAGTCTAAGGAACATATGCTACACTTCCCCTTCTCCTTCCTCTTGTCTCTAGCACTGCCCCTCACTTACTTCCTTACCTGCCTTTCTTTACTTGATTTCAAATTCCACAAGAGAATTACATATTTGCTAATATACAATACCCAGTGCCTTAGAAACTGGCACACAGCAGGCAGACAATACATTCTTAACATAAATACATTAAGTATATCTAAACACATAAAATTAAGTAGGTATTGATAAACTAATCATGAAGGGAAAAACAGTAAATTGTGGTTCTCGCCAATGTTAGAGAAAATAGTCAAGTGGTCAAAGGACGTATTTGGGGAGGCACACATTCATTTTCAAAACAGGATAATCCCTGACCAAAATGTACATTTTTCTGAGTTCAAGATTAATTTGAGGATAAAAGAAAAAAAAATCCTGTAAAAGCTTAAAAAACACAGCATTGAAGAATTCCAATGAGTGGCATCAGACATGCAAGACCTTTTATCTCAGATTATATAATAGACCAAAATGCACTTCTGATTGCTGAGGGTAAAACTCCTAAATGAGGAAATGCTTATACAGAACTAAGAAACTGTCCCACACAAATATTTTGATATTCTTGAAACTTTGAGATTGTTAGAATTTAAAAGTACGACCATATGTCAATTACTTCTCAAATTAAATAGCATTAGGTTAGAGATATTTATGATTAAAATATGAAACATTAATCTGTAGACTGAAAAAAACAATGCCTCTGTGGATACATTTCCATCAAGTGTCTCTAAATGCCTATGTTTTTAGTTCCTGCACAAATAAAATAGCAAAAGAATTCTAATTTTTATATACAGTGATTGTGACCACTAAGGTTGTGAATTTTATTTTAATGTATTTTTGTTGTACTATAGCAATGACATCTATAAATGTGGCAGTCATTTCTTTTTCAAAAAGAACATAGCAAATTCTTCTGTAAACTTAATGTTAGAGAAATCTATTATACTCACTTTACATGCAAGTATTAAATATACATGAACATGTTTCCATGTACAATACTGAAAACAATAGATCTATTTGTAAATTAGAAATAGTAACGAACCTAAAAACTGAAAGCCTGTGTATACACACAGGCTCACCCCTGCATTCACAGTTATATCCAACCTGTGTAAATTAGTACTTGGTCAGTAGAAAATTCTCTTTCTTTGGAAAATAAATAAGAATGAAGATTCAAAACCGGTGGAAAAATAAATGATTTTAAAAACTAAACTTCAAACAGTGAAAAATACATTTGCTGCACATGGTTCATTTGCTTTCCTCCCTAAGGCAACCAAACCAACCCTAAACATTATCAGATAAATATAATTTACAATTTCAATTCAGTACATATGTGGCAGTACTGTCATGAGTCATAATTATCATGTAAATGTATTCCAACATATATAATGTTTAAAGTTCATTAAGAACAATTAATAAAAGATAAGCCTATAACCCAACTAGTCTTAAATTGGCTTTACTTCAAGAGGGTAAGTCATATAATCATGAACAGTTTGGAAGAATAAAATATATAGGTACATATTTTTCATAAAGAGACTTTTAAGATTATTCATTTGACAGCAAAATCTTAGTGTTTCATATGGCTTAAAGGCATGCACATTTATTTATCCTGTGTAGCTGGATACATTTTAATTGAGACATATGGGAAGTTTCTGATTGGGCACTTAATAGTCCTAACAGCTTGCTATTCTACAGAAATTCAATTACAGTAAATATAGCAGTGTTACCAGCCTAGCACTGGTACTACCTAAATGGCTGGGACAGAGATACTGCATTTTACAAAATGAATACTTAGTGATTTTCACTTTATAAAGATGAAAAGATGTATCTCAACAGTGGCAGTTTGCATTATAATAAATGTTGCCTTTACAGGTGGGTGAGTTGGAGTAGAAATTAGATAGTTTTATACTTATTTCTGTGTAAGCACATGGTTCAGATGGCTTTAAAAGTAAAATGTTACCTATGTTTTGTCTTATTTCCAAAATGTACTTTGAAAGATTTGGCCTAATAACAAGGACTGAGAGCAAAAATATCCAGATTCAAGCATTCAGGACAACAACCTATTTATTTTATATTTAAAGAACTCTGGCTCTAAGTAAGCAGAAATCACTTGCTTTGTATGCAGGGAATATGAATTTTAATTTGCTTTATGTAAGGAGTTTATGTGGCAAATAAAATAGCCCTTGGTGGGGAATTATAATTAGGTGGAGGCCCCAGAATAAAAAAAATAAGATGGTTACCAACAACTAAGTTATAAATATAACAGCTTGGAATGTATATGCACATATCTCATCTATTTCCCTAGGTTGTGAATTCCTTGAATACAGGAACTGTGCTTTATTTATATTTATGACCCCAGCATTTTATGATTTTTTTGTATTAGGCATTAGGAGGTATTGAAAACTTGTTTGCCTTAAATGATCTATGCAATTTGGATACCATGATTTTTAATGTAATAAGATGTCCATCTAGTATTAAATATTTAGTATCTATATAAGAACCTGGAGTATTTGGCTAGTGATATTAATGAACATTTGTTGAACATCCATTATATATTGCTGATGCATTACTGATTCATTCATGTAAGAAACATTCATTGGGTAGTCATTGATCTAGGTACTGAGGAAGCAGAAATTTACAAAACCATGTACAAAACTGTCATAGGGCTTATGTTTTAGTGAAACAAACAGGCAATAAATTGTATGTCAGTGGTAATCAGTGCTGTGATGATCAGTAAAGTGGGATCAATGATAAATGATAGATTGAGGACGCTTGTTTAAGAAAAATTGTTGCAGAAGTCCTCTCTGATGAAGTGACATTGGAGCAGAGGCCTGAATGAAGTGAGGAAGCAAGCAAGCTACATGGATATTTTGTTCAAAATCATTCCAGATAGAGATAACATTAAATACAAGTGCTCTTGAGTGAGAGTGAGTTCGGCATGTTTTGAGGAAAATCAAGAAGAAAGCTGGATGGTGCCAAGTGAACAATGGGAAGAAATTTTGGAAAAGAGGTCAGAGAGTTGGGGTGGCCACATTAATCTACAGTAAAAATATAGCTTTGGTCTAATTTTGGCATCAGTATTGTATTTTCCTCTGAAATTGAACTTATCATAGAGTCAAATAAAAGCTTGAATTCTTGAGTCAAAAGAGTCTGTCTTCTCTACTACTTCAGAACATCACAGGGATTGGACTACTAAACAAGAGATGAGAGTCTTTATAATGTTAATTTTGTAAGACAGACAAGATTTTTGTACAAGATGCTACTGAAAAACACAATAGTTATACTTGACCCAGCTAGAGAAAGATATTCATGTAAAAGAAAAAAAATAAAAATAACAAAGGTTGTAATGATAAAATGTAACCACATAAAGCAAAAGACACCAAGATAAATGGACAAGTGAGGAAAAAGGAAAATGCTTAAACATATTACTAAATCAAAAACAATATGCAAATTTAGTGAGAAAATAGACACCAATGCTACAATATATATTTATTTGTTTTATAAAAGTTTTAGAGGACAGGAAAGATCTTTTCTTCCATGGAATTGCAGTCTAGTGTGGGAGACAAAATTTAAAAAATGGTAAAGGGTTTCCCCGGTGGCACAGTGGTTGAGAGTCTGCCTGCCGATGCAGGGGTCACGGGTTTGTGCCCCGGTCTGGAAAGATCCCACATGCCGCGGAGTGGCTAGGCCCATGAGCCATGGCCGCTGAGCCTGCGTGTCTAGAGCCTGTGCTCTGCAATGGGGGAGACCACAACTGTGAGAGGCCCGCATAGCACACACACACCAAAAAAATGGTAAACATGTTGACTTTAGATCAGCCAGAAATAAGATTTTAATATGTTGAGCCATACTTTTTGATCAATTTGTTGCAGTGGTTTAGTTACTTTAATTTAGTCAGAACACAATATAGTGTGATAGGAAATATCAAAGGGAAACTATTTAAAAGAAAGCAGAATATAAAAAGAAGGATCAGACCTAAGACTAAACAAATGTTAGTTTAATAAATGTAAATAAAGTTATCTATTGCCAGGGAAAAAACATCCATTTTGGAGTATACATTCTCAAAGGTGATATAATAAAATAATTAAATTAAAACATAGACAAAGACAGCAAAATGCAAGCAAAATGAGAGCATGGGCCATGATACTAATATTAGAGGGAAAAAAGATAAAATTAAATTTATGAATTAAGAAAAATGTATTATGTAGAAATACAGAGGTAAACACTAAGGAGAAACAATTTATAAGAATTGAAATTCATTCTATCTGGGGAGTGTGAATTAGCCAAGAGTTTTGTATTTTTCATTGTAAAATCTTGTATACTATTTGATACTTTTAACAAAGTTCAGTTATTCGTTAAAAAAATAAAATTGAACTGTTTGTATATTTTGGATATTAACCCCAAAACAACCCAATCAAAAATGAGCTACCTAAATAGACATTTTCCCAAAGAAGACATACCGATGGTAAACAGACACAAAAAAAGATGTTCAGCATCCCTAATGACTAGACAAATGCAAATCAAAACAACAATGAGGTATCACCTCACACCTGTCAGAATGGCTATCACCAGAAAGTCCATAAATAAATGCTGGAGAAGGAACTCTTATACGCTGTTGGTGGAAATGTAAATTGGTGCAACCACGATGTAAAACAGTATGGAGGTTCCTTAAAAAAGTAAAAAGCTACATGTGATCCAGAAATCCCACTCCTGGGCATATATCTGGGAGAGATGAAAACTCTAATTCAAAAGCATATGTGAACCCCAATGTTCATAGTAGCACTATTTACAATAACCAAGACATAGAGACAACCCAAGTGTCCATCAACAGATGATCAGTTTAAGAAGATGTGACATATATGGAGAAATAAATTAGGCATGTAGGATTAACATATACAAAGTACTATACATAAGATAGATAAGCAGCAAAGATTTACTCTATATCACATGGATTTTTATTCAATATCTTACAATAGGCTTTAATGGAATATAATCTGCAAAAGAATAAAACCAAAAATGTATCATTATGCTGTACACCTGAAACTAACACAATATGGTAAATCAACTGTATTTCACTGAAAATATAGAAATAAATTTAAAATAAATAAAAAAGCAAAGTTGAAAAAATGTTTCATTTCAAAAACTTTCACTAAGCACCATCAATATACCATGACAAAAACATGGAAATATTTAAACAAATTTAAGAAAATACTTTATTCATGTATAAAAGTTTTTGCACAATAAAAGTTTGGGACTTATATTCTCTGATCAAAATGAAATAAAATAGGAATTACTTCTTTAACATCTTTATTGGAGTATAATTGCTTTACAATGGTGTGTTAGTTTCTGCTGTATAGCAAAGGGAATCAGCAATACATATACATATATCACCATACCTCCTCCCTCTTGCATCTCCCTCCCACCTTCCTTTTCCCACCACTGTAGTTGGTCACAAAGCATCGAGCTGATCTCCCTGAGCAATGCATCTTGTTCCCACTAGCTACCTGTTTTACATTTGGTAGTGTATATATGTCCATGCCACTCTCTCACTTTGTCCCAGCTTACCCTTCACCATCCCCATGTCCTCATGTCCATTCTTTATGTCTGGTCTTTATTCCTGTCCTGCCCCTAGGATCTTCAGAACAATTATTATTATTATTTTTTTTTAGATTCCATATATATGTGCTAGCATATGGTATTTATTTTTCTCTTTCTGACTTACTTCACTCTGTATGATAGTCTCTATGTCCATCCACCTCACTACAAATAACTCAATTTCCTTTCTTCTTATGGTTGAGTAATATTCCACTGTATATATGTGCCTCATCTTCTTTATCCATTCATCTGTTGATGGACACTTAGGTTGCTTCCATGTCCTGGCTATTGTAAATAAAGCTGCAATGAAGATATTCGTACGTGACTCTTTTTGAATTATGGTTCTCTGAGGGTATATGCCCAGTAGTGAGATTGGTGGTCGTATGATATTTCTATTTTTAGTTTTTTAAGGAAACTCCATACCGTTCTCCATAGTGGTTGTATCAATTTACGTTCCCACCAACAGTGCAAGAAGGTTCCCTTTTCTCCACACCCTCACCAGCATTTATTGTTTGTAGATTATTGATGATAGCCATTTTGACAGGTGTGAGGTGATATCTCATTGTAGTTTTTATTTACATTTCTCTAATGATTAGTGATGTTGAGAATCCTTTCATGTGTTTGTTAGCAATGTGTATATCTTCTTTGGAGAAATGTCGATTTAGATCATCTGCCCATTTTTGGATTGGATTCTTTGTTTTATTGATATTGAGCTGCATGAGCTGCTTTTATATACTGGAGACTAATTCTTCGTCAGTTGCTTTGTTGGCAAATATTGTCCCCCACTCTGAGGGTTGTCTTTTCATCTTGTTTATGGTTTCCTTTGCTGTGCAAAAGCTGTTAAGTTTCATTAGGTCCCATTTGTTTATTTTTGATTCTATTTCCATTTCTCTAGAAGGTAGATCTAAAAGGATCTTGCTGTGATTTATGTCATAGAGTGTTCTGCCCATGTTTTCCTCTAACAGTTTTATAGTGTCTGGCCTTATATTAAGGTATTTAATCTATTTTGAGTTTATTTTTGTGTATGGTGTTAGGAAGGGTTCTAATTTCATTATTTTACATATAGCTGTCCAGTTTTCCCAGCACCATTTATTGAAGAGTCTGTCTTTTCTCCATTGTATATTCTTGCCTCCTTTATCAAAGATAAGGTGACCATATGTGCATGGGTTTATCTCTGGGCTTTCAATCCTGTTCCATTGATCTATATTTTTGTTTTTGTGCCATTTCCATAATGTCATGATTACTGTAGCTTTCTAGTATAGTCTGAAGGCAGGGAGCCTGATTCCTCCAGCTCTGTTTTTCTTTCTCAAGATTGCTTTGGCTCTTCGGGGTCTTTTGTGTTTCCATAAAAATTGTGCAATTTTTTGTTCTAGTTTTGTGAAAAATGCCATTGGTAGTTATAGGGATTGCATTGAATCTGTAGATTGCTTTGGGTATAGTCATTTTCACAGTGTTGATTCTTCCAATCCAAGAACATTGTCTATCTCCCCATCTGTTTGTATCATCTTTAATTTGTTCATCAGTGTCTTATAGTTTTCTACAGACAGGTCTTTTCTCTCCTTTGGTAGGTTTATTCCTAGGTATTTTACTCTTTTTTTGCAATGGTATATGGGAGTGCTTCCTTAATTTCCCTTTCAGATTTTTCATCATCAGTAAATGGGAATGCAAGTGATTTCTGTGCATAAATTTTGTATCCTGCTACATTACCAAATTAATTGATTAGCTCTAATAGTGTTCTGGTAGCTTCTTTAGGATCCTCTATGTATAGTATCATGTCATCTGAAAACAGTGACAGTTTTACTTCTTCTTTTCTGATTTGGATTCCTTTTTCTATTCTAATTGCTGTGGCTAAAACTTACAAAACATGTTGAATAATAGTGGTGAGAGTGGACAACCCTGTCTTGTTCCTGATCTTAGAGGAATTGGTTTCAGTTTTTCAGCATTGAGAAAGATGTTGGCTGTGGGTTTGTCATATATGGCCTTTATTATGTTGAGGTAAGTTCTCTCTATGCCTAATTTCCTGAGGGTTTTTAGCATAAATCAGTGTTGAATTTTGTCAGGAGCTTTTTCTGCATCTATTGAGATGATCAGTGTGTTAATATGATTTATCACATTGATTGATTTGCATATATTGAGAAATCCTTGCATTCCTGAGATCAACCCAGCTTGGCCATGGTGAATGATCCTCTTTATGTGCTGTTGGATTCTGTTTGCTAGTATTGTGTTGATGATTTTGGGGTCTATTTTCATCAGTGATATTGGCCTGTAGTTTTCTTTTTTTGTGACATCTGTATCTGTGGTGTCAGGGTTATTGTGGCTTTGTGGAATGAATATGGGAGTGTTACTCCCTCTGCTATATTTTGGAAGAGTTTGAGAAGGATAGGTGTTAGCTCTTCTCTAAATGTTTGATAGAATTCACCTGTGAAGAGATCTGGTCCTGGGCTTTTGTTTGTTAGAAGAATTTTAATCACAGTCTCAATTTCAGTGTTTTTAATTTGCCTGTTTATATTTTCTGTTTCTTCCTGGTTCAGTCTCCAAAGGTTGTGCTTTTCTAAGAATTTGTCCATTTCTTCCAGGTTGTCTATTTTATTGGCATAGAGTTGCTTGTAGTATTCTCTCATGATCCTTTGTATTTCTGCAGTGTCAGTTGTTACTTCTCCTTTTTCATTTCTAATTTTATTGATTTGAGTCCTCACCCTCTTTTTCTTGATGAGTCTGTCTAATGGGTTATCAATTTTGTAGGTCTTCTTAAAGAACCAGCTTTTAGTTTTATTGATCTTTGTTATTGTTTTCTTTGTTTCTATTTCATTTATTTCTGCTCTGATCTTTATGTCTTCTTCCCTTCTACTAACTTTGGGTTTTGTCTGTTCTTTCCCTAGTACGTTTAGGTGTAAGGTTATGTTGTTTATTTGAGATTTTTCATGTTTCTTGAGGTAGGATTGTCTTGCTATAAACTTCCCCCTTAGAATTGCTTTTGCTGCATCCAGTATGTTTTAGGTCATTGTGTTTTCATTGTCATTTGTGTCTAGGTATTTTTTGATTTCATCTTTGATTCTCTCAGTTATCTCTTGGTTATTTTGTAGTGTATTGTTTAGCATCCATGTGTTTGTATGTTTTACAGTTTCTTTCCTGTAATTGATATCTAGTCTCATAGCATTGTGGTCAGAAAAGATACTTGATATGATTTCAATTTTCTTAAATATACCAAGGCTTAATTTGTGACCCAAGGTATGATCTATCCTGGAGAATAATCCATGAGCACTTGAGAAGAAAGTGTATTCTGTTGGTTTTGGATGGAATGTCCTATAAATATCAGTTAAGTCCATCTTGTTTAATGCATCATTTAAAGCTTGTGTTTCCCTGTTTATTTTCATGTTAGATGATCTCTCCATTGGTGAAAGTGGGGTGTTAAAGTCCCCTACTATGATTGTTTTACTGTGGATTTCCCCTTTTTGGCTGCTAGCATTTGTCGTAGGTATTGAGATGCTCTTATGTTATGTGCATAAGTATTTACAATTGTTATATCTTCTTCTTGGATTGACCCCTTGATCATTATGTAGTGTCCTTCTTTGTCTCTTGTAATAGTCTTTATTTTAAAGTATATATTTTTTCTGATATGAGAAATGCTACTCCAGCTTTCTTTTGATTTCCATTTGCATGGAATATCTTTTTCCATCCCCTCACTTTCAGTCCCTAGGTCTGAAGTGGGTCTCTTGTAGACAACATATGTACAGGTCTTGTTTTTGTATCCATTCAGTCAGTCTGTGTGTTTTGGTGGGAGCATTTAATCCATTTGCATAAGGTAATTTTCTATGTGTATACTCTTATTACCATTTTCTTAAATGTTTTGGGTTTGTTATTGTAGGTCTTTTCTTCTCTTGTGTTTCATGCCTGGAGAAGTTCCTTTAGCATTTGTTGTAAAGCTGGTTTGGAGGTGCTGAATTCTCTTAGCTTTTGCTTGTCTGTAAAGGTTATAATTTCTCCATCAAATCTGAATGAGATCCTTGCTGGGTAGAGTAGTGTAGGTTGTAGTTTTTTCCCTTTCATCACTTTATATATGTCTGGCCATTCTCTTCTGGTTTGCAGAGTTTCTGCCTAAAGATCAGTTCTTAACCTTATGGGGATTCCCTTGTATGTTTTTTGTTGTTTTTCCCTTGCTGCTTTCAATATTTTTTCTTTGTATTTAATTTTTGATAGTTTGATTAGTTGTGTCTTGGCATGTTTCTCCTTGGATTTTTCCTTTATGGGACTCCATGTGTTAGACCCAAACGGTCTACGAGGGATTCCAACTCGCCCAAGAACCGCCAAGAGTCGAGAGCCGTTGCAACACGCAAGAGGTTTATTAGGAGCTGATGCACCGGGGTTCCCTGAACCTCACGCAGGAGGCCGATGGGGAACCCCTAAAAGCGGAATCACATACTTTTTATAGGTTTATTTACTCATAGGGCGGGTATATTCTCACAATGATTGGGTAAATGTGGTGACTTTTGAATTCATTGGCTTAGGAACTTTTGCCCCACCTTCTGGCCGTTACAGTGGTTTGTTCATTGTGGCGGTTAGGGTGTATACCTGTTACGGGCAACTGGAAAATTACCCGCTGGCTGGAAAGTCCCCGTCAACTGAAAAACTCCAAGAATTGGTTTCGATAGGGAGAAGAATTGGTTTCGATAGGGAGAAGGAGTGGCGCAAGAGGTTGGTTTACGGGAACAAGTGAGGGGGTGGAAAGTCCCTAAAGGCCCCACATATGCTTCCTGGACTTGACTGATTATTATTTCCTTTCCCATATAAGGGAATATTTCAACTATAATCTCATCAAATATTTTCTCAGTCCCTTTCTTTTTCTCTCCTTCTTCTGGGACGCCTATAATTCAAATGTTGGTGTGTTTAACGTTGTCCCAGAGGTCTCTGAGACTGTCCTCGATTCTTTTCATTCCTTTTTCTTTATTCTGCTCTGCAGTAGTTATTTCCACTATTTTATCTTCCCAGTCACTTATCTGTTCTTCTGCCTCACTTATTCTGCTATTGATTCCTTCTAGAGAATATTAAATTTCATTTATTGTGTTGTTCAGCATTGTTTCTTTGCTCTTTTGTTCTTCCAGGTCCTTGTTGAACGTTTCTTGTATTTCCTCCATTCTATTTCCAAGATTTTGGATCATCTTTACTATCATTACTCTGAATTCTTTTTCAGGTAGACTGCCTATTTCCTCTTCATTTGTTTCCTCTGGTGGGTTTTGTCTTGCTCCTTCATCTGCTGTGTATTTCTCTGTCTTCTCATTTTCCTTAACTTACTGTGTTTGGGGTCTCCTTTTCACAGGCTGCAGGTTCGTAGTTCCTGTTGTTTTTGTTGTCTTGCCCCAGTGGGTAAGGTTGGTTCAGTGTGTTGTGTAGGCTTCCTCATGGAAGGACTGGTGACTGTGTTCTGGTGGATGAGTCTGGATCTTGTCTTTCTGGTGGGCAGTAGCGTGTTTGGTGGTTTGTTTGTGAGTGTCTGTGAACTTTGTCTGATTTTAGGCAGCCTTTGTGCTAATGGGTGTGTTTGTGTTCCTGTCTTGCTAGTTGTTTGGCATAGGGTGTCCAGCACTGTAGCTTGCTGTTTGTTGAGTGAGCTGGGTCTTAGTGTTGAGATAGAGATCTCTAGGAGAGCTTTCACCATTTGTTATTATGTGGGGCTGTGAGGTCTCTGGTGGACCAATGTCCTCAATTGAGCTCTCCAACTCAGAGGCTCTGGTCTGACACCCAGCAGGAGCACAAGACCCTGTCAGCCACACGGCTCAGAATAAAAGGGAGAAATAAAAGGAGAAAGAGAGAAATAAAAATAAAATAGTGTTATTAAAAATTTAAAATATATATTCTTAAAAATAAAAAATGAAAAAGTAATAAGGAAAAGAAAAAAAGAAAGAAAGAAGAGAGCAACCAAACAAAAAAATCAATCCACCAATCATAGCCAGCATTAAAAGCTATACTAGAAAACAACAACAACAACAAAAAAATGGACACAGAGAACTCTAGGATAAAGGGTAAATGCAAAGCCATACTGAGAAAATCACACAAAGAAGCATG
>NW_020175414.1:808311-899939 GCF_003031525.2 Neophocaena asiaeorientalis asiaeorientalis | reverse complement strand
AAAGGAATAGAGCAACCAAATCAATAAACAAACCTACAAATGATTTAAAGCTATAAACACTAAGATAAAAATAAAACCAGAAACAAATTAGATGCAGAAAGCAAACCCCAAGACTTCATTTGCTCCCAAAGTCCACTCCCTCAATTTTGGGATGATTAGTTGTCTATTCTGTTATTCCAGAGATGCAGTGTACATCAATTTGACTGTGGATATTTAATCCGCTGCTCCTGAGGATGCTGGGAGAGATTTCCCTTTCTTTTCTTTGTTTGCACAGCTCCTCATGTTCAGCTTTGATTTTGGCCCTGCCTCTTTGTATGTTGACTGAGGGCGTCTGCTTCCCACCCAGACTGGATGGGGTTAAAGTAGCCGCTGATTAGGGAACTCTGACTCCCTCAGGCCTGGGGTAGGGAGGGGTATGGAATGCTGGGTGAGCCTGTGGCAGCAGAGGCCGGTTTGACATTGCAACAGCCTGAGGCACACCATGTGTTCTCCCAGGGAAGCTGTCCCTGGATCACAGGACCCTGGCAGTGGCAGGCTACACAGCCTCCCACGAGAGGAGGTATGGATAGTGACCTGTGATTGCACACAGGCTTCTTGGTGGCTGAAGCAGTAGCCTTAGCATTTCATGCTCGTCTCTGGTGACCATGTTGATAGCTGCAGCTCGCGTCCATCTCTGGAGATCGTTTAGGTGTTGCTCTGAATCCCCTCTCCTCACGCACCCCAAAATAATGGTCTTTTGCATCTTAGGCAGTTCCAAACTTTTTCCCAGACTCCTTCCCAGCCAGCTGTGGCACACTAGCCCCCTTTAGGCTGTGTTCATGCAGCTAACCCCACTCCTCCCCCTGGGATCTGACCTCTGAAGACACAGCCTCAGCTCCCAGCCCCCACCTGCCCCAGCCGGTAAGCAGACAAGCCTCTCTCAGACAGCACTGGTGAGGACTGATCCTCTGTGAGGGAATCTCTCTGCTTTGTCCTCCACACCCCTTGGCTCACGGGTCCAGCCGCTCTGCGGCATGTGGGATCTTCCAGCACTGGGGCATGAACCCTTGTCCCCTGCACTGGCAGGCAGACTCTCAACCACTTAGCCACCAGGCAAGCCCCCAGTCCCTATTCTTTTGACTCTGTTTTTTCTTTTGCCCTACCCAGGTACATGGGGAGTTTCTTGCCTTTTGGGAAGTCTGAGGTCTTCTGCCAGTGTTCAGTAGGTATTTTGTAGGAGTTGTTCCACATGTAAATGTATTTCTTATGTATTTGTGGGGAGGCAGGTGATCTTCACATCTTACTCCTCCGCCATCATGAAGGTCCCCCCGGAATGAATGATTTAAATGTAGTATTATAATAAAAGTCATAGCTAGCAGCACATTAAAAAGATAAATAGAAAATCCATTTAATGCTTAAAAAATGCTTAAAAATAAGTAAAGCAATTGACACTCCAATAGAAAATATGCACATGGCAGTAATAAGCTATTTACAGGAAACATATGACTAGCTTATAATCACTTCTAAAATTATTATGACATTCATAAATAAACACGAAGTTAAATAATAATGATGTATTCTTTCTACCTATTAATATTCAAAGTTACAAAGTTTTAATGCAGGGAACTGTTGAGGTAATTCTCATTTGACCTCATGGGAATGAAAATGGGTTTGATATATTTTTGAGAAAAATTTGCCACTATTTTTCAAAATAAAATCAATAGAAAATATTAATAAAATGAAGAGATTTTTTGAATAGAAAAATAAAATTGATTAGCCCTTAGTCAGACTCATTAATTTAAAAAGAGAGGGACCAAATAAAGAAAATTAGAAGTGAAAAAGAGAGTTACAAATGATATCATACAGATGGCCAGTAGGCACATGAAAAGATGCTCAACATCACTAATCATCAGGGGATTGCAAATTAAAACAACAATAAGGTATCACCCCCCCCACACCTGTCAGAATGGCTATCATCAAAAAGACAACAAATAAGTGTTGACAATTATGTAGAGAAAATGGAGCCCTAGTACAATGTTGGTGGGATTGTAAATTGTTATAGTCACTATGGAAAACAATTTGGAGGTTCCTCAAAAATTAAAAATAGAACCACCATACAATCCAGCAATTCCAGTCCTGTGTATACATCCAAAGAAAACAAAAACAGTAATTTGCAAACATATATGCACCCCAATGTGCATAGTAGCATTACTTATAATAACCAAGAAATGGAAGCAAACTAAGTGTCCATCAACAGGTGAATGGAAAAAGAGGATGTGATAAATATATACAATGGGATATTATTCAGCCATAAAAAAGAATGAAATTTTAACATTTGCAACAACATGGATTGACCAGGAAGGTATTATGCTTTAGTGAAATATGTCTGACAGAGAAAGACAAATATTGTGTGTTTTCACTTATATGTAGAATTAAAATAAGTGAACAAATGTAGCAAAACAGAAAAAGAATCTCAGATACAGAGCACAAAGGTGATTATTATAAGGGAGAGGGATGGAGAGAGGGACAAGATAGGTGAAGGGGATGAGGAGGTACAAACTGCTATTTATAAAATAAATAAGTTACAAGGATATAAGATACAGCACAGGGAATGTAGCCAATATTTTATAATTTTATATGAAGTATAATCTATAAAAATTATTGAATTACTATGTTGTACTCCTGAAACTAATATAATAGTGTAAGTCAACTATATTTCAGTAAAAAAGAAAAACAAATTCATTTCATTTTCTTTGTTTTATAATGCATGTCCTTACATCAAACCAGTTCAGGAGAAAATTGGATATTTATATCACAATTTATGGAACACCAACAGAATTTCTATTATAAAAAGCAAATTGCTTAATTTGGGGGTTGATATAAGTGAGATATTCAGTGTTTACTTTACTGAAAATTCTGAGAAAAATCCAATCATACATTGTTACAAAATATATTTCTCCTGAGAAACTTTACTTTTTTGTTGTTGTTATTGTTGCTTTTAATCACATATCATTTTGCATTATTTGACTAATAAGTTTAGCCTTTTTGATTTTCCCGTCAGAGGATAAATCTGTGAACCCAAATTTAGTATACATGAAATCACTATGTTTGATAATTTAAGCCTTATACAGGGCTTTGCTTTTTACCACTGTTATTTTTATTTTCTCATTCTCCCCACTTTCAACCCATTTCATAATGAGGTAATGAAAGATGACTTCTTGAAACAAATCTGGGCATGAGTAAAATATCTTAATAAAAATATACAAAAAATAAATAACAAATTAAATGTATATAGGATTCTCTAACAGATTAGCATAATGGCAATGGCATTCGCTATTTAGGATTCTCAATATTTAAAGCAAAAGCATTTTCTTTTAAGACATTTTATTTCTGTTAAATATGCATATTGGTGTTTAATGTTCATTATTACTCATCAGTATTTTTCTATAAAAATATATATAAAAACAAATGACCTGTATTGCTTTTTCATATTCCAGTTCTGTGTGAATTTTAATAAATATATCTATAATAACTAAACTTAGATGAATAATTATGTTAGAAACCAAAGATAATATGCCCTCAGTAGTTAAGGCAGTGCCTTTAGCTATTGAAACATGAAAATCAAAATGATATTTATTTTATACCTGTCAGTTGCTTCTTAAGTAAAACAATGAAACAATTTTTGCTAATAAGAACCATCTAATGAATTCTAATAGAGATATCATTAATGTGTCAAAAAATAATGAAGGCATTTCTCTCTTATTTACTTTATATTCAATAGCCTTCACAACAGCATCTGAATACTTTCTAAAAGTTTTCTCTCCCACAACCTTTTTAACATGTCTAATCATAGGCCAAAAAATTAAATATTTTTGGCTTCTTAAGATTTTCTGAACATTTTCTTCATTATTTACCTCTTCCCTTTACTCAGTTATTTCTTTTTTCCCAGTGTCATGTAGTCCCTCATCTACTGGGAAATATTCTACTCACCCTTAGAACTCAAAGGTGTAACTCAAAGATCACTTTTATGAAGTGTTGAAAAATTACTTTTCACACTCTAATTCTGTCCACAGAAAATCACTAAATTCATATATTAGAGTATATATTTAATATTAAAAATTATATTTTTATTTGATCAAAATACTTTTATATCTCTAAACTCATCTAATATCACACACTATATTTGTTCTTTATTTGGCTGAATGTTCTACCCTCCCATCCCAAACACTACTTGAAGACATGTTTAGATGTTAAAGTTATCAACAGTTCCTAGCATGGTGCCTGGTGCAGGTAAATATTTATTGCATCTGTTTAGTATTAAGAAATAATATATTTAACCTTAGCTTTGTAAAATTAATAATTTTCTTTCATAAATTAGAGAATTCCTCTGCATCAGGACAAGCAAGTATGCAGAAAATTCTTTATCATAAAACTCTATAAAAATAAAATCAATCTGCTACTATAGAAGTCAGTAAAGTCTCAAAAATCTCAGATTGAACTACAGAATAACTGATGACTTTGTATGTAAGAGCCATTGTCGACTTAGAGAAATGGAAAATTTAGCTTTGTATCTAGAGGCATCGGAATTGAATCAAGACACAAAGAGCTTAGTAATCAATTCAAAATTATTATTAGAAAGTTCGAAGACATATCTACCACAGAATTATACAGAATGTCTCTAAATTCCCCCATTCCTTTAGACTTACTCTACTTTTTAAAAAAGAACACTTTTTTCTTTCTTAATCATTTCCCTACATTTTACTGAAAATCTCTAACAGTATTACAGTTTGAAGCACGCATTCACAATATATAGATATTTATTTCCTTATATTTAAATTATTAATAAACATAACTACACTCACACATTACCTACTTCTTGCTGTTGGACAGGGAATAGCAGCAGACCTCCAGTTAAGAGCTTATTAGGCGTGACTTAAATGTCCATCAACAGAGGAATGGATTGTGGTACTTATATACAATGTATTATTACTCGGCCATAAAGTGGAACAAAATTGGGTCATTTGTAGAGATGTGAATGGACCTTAGAGTCTGTCATACAGAGTGAAGTAAGTCAGAAAGAGAAAAACAAATATCATATATTAACACATATATGTGGAATATGAAAAAATGGTATAGATGATCTTATTTACAAGGCATAAATAGAGACATAGACATAGAGAACAAAGGTGTGGATATCAAAGGGAAAAGTTGGTAGGTGTGGGATGAATTGGGAGATTGGGATTGACATATATACACTGTTGTTACTATTTAAAATAGATAACTAATGAGAACCTGTTGTATAGCACAGGGAACTCTACTCAATTCTCTGTGGTGACCTAAATGGGAAGGAAATCCAAAAAAGAGGGGATATATGCATATGTATAGCTGATTCACTGTGCTGTACAGTAGAAACTAACACAACATTGTAAAGCAACTATACTCCAATATATATATTTTTTAAATGTAATGACTAGAAGAAACTGTAAGAAAGAAAAAAAATAGAAGAAAAAAAAAGAGAGCTTATTAGGCCAGACTCCAGACCTACTGAATGAAATTCTGCAATTTTTCATGATCCCCAGGTGATTTATATGCACCATAACTTGTAAGAAGCAGTGGTTTAATATAAAGTCTGAAGCTTAGTTTATATTTAATTAATGTTATTTTACTTCTTCCCCTTATCATGTACTTACTTGGACTTTGTAGCCTTCAGATTTAGAGGAGGAAAAGGGCTTGTATTCCCCATCCCCATGGTCATATGACCTGGTTATTTGATATAATGAATGTAAATCTAAGACAAAATTTTCCCACATAAATAAGCTTTATTAGCAATCAAAGAAAAAACTTCCAATTTTTGTTGCATGATTAACTACATCTCTAGTTGAGCAAGTGTGTGTCTCCATCTTAGTGTCGGAATACAGGATTGAATGGAGTTCTTGGCCTCAGGAGTTACTGCAATGTGTGAAACTGCTGGGGGTGTCACATTATTATATAATATACATACCACTCTATGGACACTACAGTATCTCTAGTCAATCTCTGTATCTTAACACCTATTAGGATTGTCAGTGGTGAATATTTTAACATTCCATTAATGTTTGGGACCATAAACTCCTGTTTAGTCTCTCAAATATTACAAAACCATTCCTGAGACTGGTGATGCTAATTAGAGTGCCTCAAAGTATAACCTCTGTGTAGACTCACTTTATTAAAACCAAGGCAAAAATATATATCACACTGTGTATGACAAAACAATTTTAAATAAATTATAGTACCACTTTCAATCTCTAATATATTTCCTTAAGGAATGTGTACCTTAAAGTGAAAATGCATTTTCCTCTCTTTACACCAAGTTTTCTGTCGAAAATTGAGGTAGGCTCAGTAAGGTTGCTTAAAGAGCCATTTCACTGGATTAGATTTGACCCATGATTCTTTTTATTAACTCTAGACAGGAAACTGCAGATAAGGGATTGCCACGGATAGTTGAAAAATATTTTCTGCTTTACTGGAGCAATGGGTCTTTAGTAGATTTTCAAAATAATAAATAATGGGGATCTTCAGAAATGCCAAAATTTTATGTGTTGGTACTAAAAATCATCTCCGGAAGAACTTCAGTGTCTTCAGGGATTAAGAAGGCAACTTGCTGGTAAAGTGGCTTATTCCAGGATTGTTCCAGGAACAGAGCACAGTGGAGAATAATGAGAGAGAAAGAGAGAGGAAGCCTCAAAGATTTGGACATAAGACAACCAATTTTCTGGTGAAATACATAGTGGAAGAAATCCTCAAGAATTTATGGGGGTTGGGAGGATTCAAATTGATTGTGATATTCCTTTCCAAATGTTACATTTGTTGTGGCAGTTGACTGCACCCTGCATTAGTTTCCACAGAAAGATGTTAAAGGTTGTTCTTGACCAGAAATATGTATTTTATGTTTTTGGCATAGTGTACCACAGGTGGATGGATACAGAAATTTGAATGGAACAGAGCAGTGGTTACTCTAAGTGGTTGGTTCTGCAAGGTAACTTTTACTTTGCTGAATTTGTAATATTATCTAAGGGGACCAAACTATAAGACTTGTCAGTTCACACTGTTGACTGTAATTTTAATGTATGACTTTCACCGATTAAAACTCACAAAACACAAAGTATGTAATCCAGAGAGGCAACCAATTAATTTACAGTGAGAGATATTACAGGAGGTAGGTCACATTTTTGTGTTTGCCTAAGTAACTAATTTGTTTTCCTTATAAGCAACCTACATGGGAAGAAACTGAATGGGCATGAAAAAAAAAAAAAAAAGGCAAAGGAATCTAGTTATTGGAGTCAGATATTTAGTAACATAAAGTCTGGCAGCTTTATGAGTTCATCTCAACATGTTTTAACACCAGCAACTCATATGTTTTTACTTAAAACTTTGGCATGATCGATCATCCTTCCATTCTTCTTTATAGCCCACAACACTTTCACTGTCTTTTCAATTTTATCTCTAATATTATTCACGTTCCTTTTTACTTCTCACTATTTCATTATTCAACCTTAGTCAAATCCACTCTCAGCTCTAAAATGAACCATTACTATAGACTAGTAACTAGTCTCTCATTTACCATTCTTAATCTCCATTCTTATCTCCACAGCTTATTTTTATTGCAGCTGGAGTGGTTTGTATAAAAAGTAAAACAGATCAAAAGATGACTGGGTATGTAAACTTCAAGTGTGTCTCATTCTCTGTACCATAAAATTTAAAAAAATTTACAAGAAACTCTTTAAATTCATGTTTTATCACTCACACCCTCATTCAAGATGCTCAGACACCTCCCCTTGCTACTCTCCTGTTACTATATTACCTTGGACCTGGCTCCCTGTCCAGTGCACTGATTACAGAGGTTGATAGTATCCATAGTGTTTGTTGGAGGAAACAAGCACCAGACACGTGGTCAGACTCCTCCAAGCCAAGATGAATGTTTCTACCTTCTTCTAACTGGACTTTTAACATAAGCAAAGCAGTAGGGGACAATCAGTCCTTACCTGCAGTTCTCTTCTCTTACTGGTTTACCCGTGAGACTCAATGTAATAAATTTGTCAAATTAACACTATCAACTAGAGGCCAGGGTGCCTGACGATGATATTTGGTTCAATGACAGATCCCAAGAGGAAATAAATTAGAGAATTTTATTACAGGTCCTGGAGGAAGTAACTGGCACACTTTGAGGGGCTACAGGGGCAACTCAAGGCAGAGTGCAGAAAAAGATAGGACCTTGGGCACAATCCTTTATTAGGGTTCATAAGAGGAGTGTTTTGGGGTTTCTAAGCTGAAGCTAGATTGATCTATTTAATCCAAAGTTTGAAGTTTGGTAAGCTCCATGGGAGTCTTATCTAAGAAAAATATGTCATACAATTGCTAGGAGGCAGGCGAGACTGTTCATCACAAAGTCTACTGAGGAAGTCATATCAGAAAGTTACATTTGCTTGTGACTCTGTAGGCTGCTATCTCAGGCATTCACCTGCATGAAGGGACTAGTGTCAGTTCAAGGTCACTACGAAATGGATGCAATGTCGTGGAGTAGGTTAACTAAACTCTTAAAGCTCAAATTTTTCTTCTTCATCCTGTATGGTTAGAATCTATGCCATAATTTGTATCAGCTTGATGGCTTTATTTTATAAACTTTATAGTCTACAGGAATCCAGACTTGTCTTATACTTTTAGTATCCTACTTTGAGTATTCTGTCTTAGTAAAATCATACTTTTGCAAATTAAATGTGTTTATTTGTTTTCAAACTACTATCTGCAAAGGACATTAAAAGAAAAACAAAACTCTATTAAAAACACCCCAGTATGACTTTATAATAGGCTATTTCTTTCTAACTCTAGAAGCACTAAATGCCATATATTCATTGGGGGAAAAGATGTGGGGGTAGTTAAGAACATTTGACAGTGGGGGCAGTAAGGAAAAATCAGAAGTATTATCCCTTTATTGTTGCATGACATCCAAGGTGTTAAATATCTTTGTTAGTGGACAATATGAACATGTAAGAGAAAATGTGTTTATGTTGATTTCTGAAGCTTCTGAAAGCTGCGAGTGATATACACTGTCTAAGAAGTAAAGGGCAGATATGCAAGGTAAAACCAGAGTAGATTATGGGTGGTTTACTTAGATATATCATGAACCAAGTAGTGCTGGCAAGAGAACTCTAAAGGGGAACATGGAAGGTGATAACCAAGAGTCACAAAAGCACATGAAATAATAGTGAATGGTATTTTAGTATCTGAAGAAGCTAGTATTCTTTTTCATTGGAATATCATAGCTTTAGTCAACTTTCCAGGACTGTATGCAAAACTATTCATGTTATGTAGTGTCTTAAAGCTACAATGTATATATGCTAAAAAAAAGTTCAAAGTTTGTACTCTAATCTGAACTGTTCTTTTATATTTCTAATTTTACCTAAATGAATTGCCAAACCAAAAAAATACATAATCAAAACCTAACTCATGCTTCTGTCCCCAAACATTATTCTTTCTCTAATAATTCAATTTTTGTTAACACCATCACTTTTTGTCACCCCAGCTTGAAACCTAGGACACTTGTCAATCTCCCCCTGATTTTTGTTACAATATCAGTCACCAAGTCCTGTACATACTCAGCCTGAGAATATATGAGCTCTCTCTCTCTCTACCTCTTTCTCTCTCTGGAGTCAAATTGTCTACACTTGAATTCAGGTTCAGGCACTTACTAGCCACATGACCTTATTTTGGGCATGCTACTTAGTCTTTTTCAGAATTATCCTCTGTAAAAATGAACGATAACAATAGCGTTATTATGAAACTCGGATGAAATAATTTATGCAAAATGCTTAATATCCAGTAACCTCTTATGATATTTCTGCTGTTATTATTTATGTATTTTCTCTAGAAATAAATACTTTCTTTTCATGTCCATAGATAACACGCCAAGTATCCTCATCGCCTCTTGCCTGGAATACTGCAATACCTGATTTTCTTTGTGTCCATTTCTAGTTTCATTTCTCATTGCGGTGGTTTCTCTTTGTTGCAGAGCACAGGTTCTAGACACACGGGCTTCCATAGTTGTAGCACTCAGGCTCAGTAGTTGTAGCACGTGGTCTTAGTTGCTCCACTGCATGTGGGATCTTCCCGGACCAGGGCTCGAAATGTCCCCTGCATTGCCAGGTGGATTCTTAACCATTGCACCACAAGGGAAGTCCCAAGAAATGTGTTTATAATAGGACATTCAGAAAAATGTGCTCTATGCAGGAAAACTGGAAATCCATACAACATTTTCTCAGTTTAAGTTTTAAATTCAAGTCTCTGAGTAATACAATTGAAATTCACGTTTTCATACCTGAATAGATCTAAAACTACACATGCATTCTAGAACATATGAGACTGGAATATTCAACATATGTAAACAATTATCTCCCACTAGTTGAAAAATTCCTGAAATTCTAGCTATTCCTATAAGAATTTCTTTGACATAAATTTTACAAATTTGGGGGAGAATTTTTGAGTTTGCATGTTATTATTCTATTCTTTATACTCACATAGTATTTTGCTCTTACCTTTATTTTAGCATGTATCACATTACAGGAATGTCATTATATTGGATTAATTACCCTTCATTAACTTGGGGGATACCTAAGTTCATCAGGAACATATTTTTCATTTGTTTTATCCTAAATGATGGCAAACTCATGTCTTGGTTCATATTACCACCTCAGTAAATATGTGTTGAATGAGCTTTTACTCTCATACATTTTAGACATCACACACACACACTCACACACATATCTATATGTGTTGTGCCCAAATATTGAAGTTATGCCTATTGTTAGAGTCCTATAAATATAGGTATCAGAAATGTAAAAAAATTTAATCACTATTTTAGTCACAGACACTATCCTGTGTCTATAGTTTGTAAATTTGTTTTTAATTTCCAGAATTTGTTTAAATTATTTAAATATTTCTTTAATGTTAACTGAATTATCTCTTACTCAAATTAAACCACAGAATAAAACAAAATATAACAAAACCATTGTCTTTTACTCAAGTAGTATATTCATCCTTCTCAAACAAATATGCATTATTTTAAGAAAAACTGTAAATGTTGACACACATCCCTATTTTAAAATGTGTCTACTCTAGTGAGGAATTACATAATATACCTTTTAATGTGTAGAAAAAGATGCAGCCATCCATATATTACTTCAGGAAATGTAACTAAATATATATTACTCAGTCGATTTAAACGTTTTTAATATAAATGACAGGAAGAACCTTGAGGATATATGTATATTATCTCTAGAATAACAAAGATGTTGTGAAAAGCAGAAGTAAGCTATATTGACAAACTAAATATCAGACAAGAGTGAACAAGTTAAGAAACTAGTTTAAATTTTCCCTGAGGAAGAAAAGCCTAGAGGCAAATTTTAAGGAATGAATAAATATGGAACAAGTTTTCTATTATTTTAGACATCATAAAATTTCTAGAAGTCTATTTGTCCTTTCCATATGAAAAACATGTAAGGGCCATCATTAATGTGAGCCCCTCTCTGAAGAGATGTACCACATTTCACCAAAGTACAGTTTAAAGAAAAGAAAAGACAAGCAGGGAGTGAGCGATATTTCTCTACCAGATATCAAGACATAAAATTTTAGTAATAAAGGCAGTTGGTATTGGTGCAGAGATAGATCAATGAAACAGAATAGAGTATCCAGGGGGGAAAATGCATATACAAAAACTTGATTTATCTCAAAGTGAGTTTATATATTTGTAAGGAAGTTGATGGGCTATTAAAAATTATGAAATATTTAGTTATATAAAAATATAATTAGACTCCTATTTCATACCATATACAAAAATAATAATTTAAGGTACATTAAAGGTCAAAATGAGAAAAATAAAGCTATCAAACATTTAAAAAATATTACAGAGGAAAAATTTCACAATGTAGTTTTAATGGAATAACTACAGACTTAGTCTAGAACCTGTCTTACTTTTTGAATAGGATGCAGGCAAGAAAATATAAAGAAAGTTTGACAAATTTTATTAAACTAAAATTAAAGAACATTTTTATTGAAGTATAGTGATTTACAATATTGTGTTAGTTTTAGATGTACAATAAAGGGATTTAGGTATATATATTATTTTTTTCAGTTTATTTTCCACTATCTGTTATTACAAAATATTGTTCCCTGTTTTATACAGTAAATTCTTGTTGCTTATCTATTTTATATATAGTAGTGTGTATCTGTTAATCCCATACCCTTAATTTACCCCTCCTCCATCTCTTTTCCCTTCGGTAACTATAGGTTTGTTTTCTATGTCTGTGAGTCTGTTTCTCTTTTGTACATAGATTCATTTGTACTATTTTTTTTAGATTCCACATATAAGTGATATCATGTACTATTTAGTTTCTCTGTCTAACTTACTTGACTTAGTATGATATTCTCTAGGTCCACTCATGTTGCTGTAAATGGCAATATTTAATTCTTTTTTATATATATATATATACCACATCTTCTTTATCTATTCATCTGTTCATGGACACTTAGGTTGCTTCCATGTCTCGGCTATTGTAAATAGTGCTACTGTGAACATTGAAGTACATGTATCTTTCCAAATTAGAGTTTTCATCTTTTCCAGATATATGCTCAGGAGTGGGATTGCTGGATCATATGTAGCTCTAATTTTAGTTTCTTAAGAAACCTCCATACTGTTCTTCCATAATAGCTGCACCAATTTACATTCCCACCAACAGTGTAGGAGGGTTCCCTTTTCTCCACACCTTCTCCAGTATTTATTATTTGTAGACTTTTAGATGATGGTCATTCTGACCAGTGTGAGGTGATTTGCATGTCTCTAAGAATTAGTGATGTTGAGCATCTTTTTGTGTGCCTGTTGGCCATCTGTATGTCTTCTTTGGAGAAATGTCTATTTAGGTCTTCTGCTCATTTTTCGGATTGGGTTATTTGTGGGGGTTTTTTTGTTATTGAGCTGTACGAACTGTTTGTATATTTTGGAAGTTAACCTCTTATCAATCTCATTGTTTGCAAATATTTTCTCCCATTCCTTAAGTTGTGTTTCTGTTTTGTTGATGGCTTCTTTTGCTATGCAAAATCTTTTAAGTTTGATTAGGTCCCATTTGTTTATTTTTGCTTTTCTTTTGCTTTGGGAGACTGATCTAAGAAAATAAAGAACTTCATTTTTTATAAATAGACCCTGTAGAAAAATGAAACAGCAATCCATAAACTAGAAATTACTTACTACAGATATAACTGGGAAATAATTGATATTCAACATTTATTTCAAAAAATCTCCTAAAGTAAGAAAAAGAGGACTTCCTCAATAAAAAATGATCAAAAGACTTCAATATGTACTTTAAAAAAAGAAGAAATAAGTTAATCCATATTTATCAATGTGACACAAACTTTTAAACTGTGTCAAAGGATAACAGGAATGTGGAGGAATGTTTACATTAATCCACATTGAAGTGCAAAATAGTAACATCGATATATTAAACAATTTTGTGTTGCTTAATAAAATCAACTCTATCCATAGTTTATGACTCATGAATTTCACTCTTAGGTATATCCTCTAAAGAAATTTTCTGTGAACATGTACTATTATTCATGTTCAAGAATATGTTTAGATTATTGTTCTCCATAACAACAGCAGAATAACTGGATAAAACAAATGTCCATTAACAGTAGAATGGATACACTAATTGTGGCATATTCATAAAATGGATCACTGTAGAACCCTCTAAATAAATGAAGTACAGGTACTTGTAACATAAGTAGATATCAAACATGCAAGTAGATTAAACAAACATAACACAAAAGAATACTCTTAGTATGATTGTATCTTCAGAAATTCTTAAAGCATGAAAACAATGCAATTTATTGTTTAGGTGTACGAGTGTAACACAGTTATAAAGAAAAACAGGAAAATTCTAAAATTAATAAAAAGCAAGCCAATAGTAAATAAAATATTCAAGTTAATAATCACTTCTGGAGGTGGAGAAGAACAGTATATCATTAGAGTGGAGCACACAGAAAATTCCTGAGACAATGCTAAGGTTCAATTTATTGTCCAAGTCTGGAATAATAATAATTTAAAAAGTAAATGTGAGCACTTACTATGTGCTAAGAAAGAAACTATGAGCCATATATGATTCTCTTATTCCAGATGAGGGAAATGTGACACAGACTGATTCACTGGTTTGTCCAGCTGCACATCAATAGTAATCTAAGAGGCATAATTCAAACCAAGGCACCTTAGCTTAGATACCCTGCTTGGATCTCAATCCTGGCTTTACACAGCAATCACCTGTGAAGTTATAAATATATAAATGTCTGGGTCTCACTCTCAGAGATACTGGTTTAATTGGTCTGGCATGCATCTCAGGTATTTTTTAAGAACTACACGGGTGACTCTTTTCTTCAGCAAAGTCAAGGAACCACAGCTTAAGAAATGCTTGTTCACATTGCATACCTAGGCACTTATCTATTCTCAGATCCATCAGAGAACTGAGGTAGCAGGGCAAACTGCCACCTCAAAACCTTGAGAGGCTGTTGAATAAAGAGAATTACAGCCAAGATCACATTACCTGAAACAGAAGACACTAGAGCCAGTGGGAATACTTAACCAGAAGATTCAAAGAATTGCTGGAGGCTAAATGTGGACAATCTTGAGAGTTAAAAACTACTGGGAAGGTTTCCAGTTTCACATGTAAGGTGCTTAGAAGTTGCCACTCTGCCTAACAACAAGTCAGAAGCTGAGCAGCCTGAAATATCTACAACTCTTCTTAGATCCATAAGAGAGGGAAGGATGGAGGGAAAACTGCTGCCTGCAAGACTGGAGGGACAGACAGGTGGATACAGAACTCACTGCTGACCAGAGCAGAGGATCATGGTTGAAAACCAACACAGGAAATAATGCCAGGAAAGGAAAATTTGAACTGTAATTGACAAATTGCTGGAAGCTCAGTGCAGACAATACTGAGAGTTAAAAACTCCAGAGGGACGCAGTCACAGTGTGAGTCCCCCACAATATTGCAAAATTTATCACTAAGACCTTGAATAGTTTCCTAAATTAAATATCACAGAATAATGCCCTTGTGCTTCTGTCAGAGAGAAGAGGAAAAAAACACATTTTTTAATATATCAGGTCCCTCTGTTCTTTTCAACAAGTCCTGCCCTCTGGGATAATTTGTTAACCAGGCCCTAACCTGCTGGGGTATTATCAGAGCTTAAGTGACCTGGGATAAGGAAAAGACCCAACTTTGGCCCACTACAGCAAACTTGTCACACCTAAAGGAGGAGAAAATACTGAGAAACTCCCATGAAAATTGCAATCCAGAGGCATAGGTTCACTGAAATTCTTAGATCTAATCATAGGACTATAGAACACTCCACCTCTCTTCACACCTCACCATCACATTACTAAAGGCTTATTTACAGCAGTTTCTTTTATGTGGGACATCATGCCCAGCTACAAAGAAAAAATTACAAGACATAACAAAGGAGAAAAATAAAATTAGAAAAGACAGATTAAACATCATAACCAGACATGGCAGGAATGTTGGAACTATCAGACAAGGAATTTAAAATATTTATTATTAATATGTTAAAGTCTTTAATGGATAAAGGAGACAGCATACAAGTACAGAGGAGTAATGTAAGCAGAGAGATAGAAATCCTAAGAAGGAATCAAAAATAAATGTTAGAGATCAAAAGCACTGTAACAGAATTGAAGAATACCTTTGATGGGCTTACTAGTAGACTGGACACAGATAACGAAATAATATCTGAGCTAGAGCACTTATCAACAGAATCCTTGGAACCAAAAAGCTAAAAGAATAAAGACTGATAAAAACAGAACAGTATTTACAATACAATGTGCAACATTGTGGTACTATACAAAAAGGAGTGACTTACTTATACTGGGACTACTAGAAAGAGAAGAAAAAGAGAACGAAAAAGAAGAAATATTTGAAACAATAATGATTGAGAATATCCTCAAATTAATGTCAGACACCAAACCAAAGATCCAGGAAGCTCAAAGAACACCAGGCAAAATAAAAGCCCAAAACACCACACCTAGGCACATCTCTTTCCAATTACAGAAAATCAAAGATAAAGAAAAAAATTCAGGAAGAAGCCAGGGGGTGGTGGGAGGGAACACTTCAACCAGACAGGAATAATATTAAGAATAACATCAAACTTCTCCTCAGAATCCTCGCAAGGAATAAGAGAGTTACAAAAAAAAGATATTACAAAAAAAGAATACTACAGACCAATATATCTCATGAACATAGATGCAAAAATCCTTGAGAAAATATTAGCAAATCAAATCCAATAAAGTAAAAGAAGAATTACATGCCATGACCAAGTAAGATTTATCCAGGGAATACAAGGCTGTTTCAACATTTGAAAATTAACTAATGTAATTCATCACATAAAGAGGCTAAAAAAAACCCACATGCATATCAATATATATAGAAAAATCATTTGACAGAAACACATCACCCATCAATGATAAAAATTTTTAATAATATAGAATAGAGGGGAATTTCCTCAACTTGATAAAGAATATTTACCAAAAAAAAAACTACAGGTAACATCACCCTTAGTGGTGAGAAACTCGAAGCTTCCCCACTAGGATCAGAAAGAAGACAAGGATGCACTTTCTTACACTCATTTTCAACATTGCTGTAGAAGATCTAGTGAATGCAGTAAGAAAAGAAAGGGAAATCAAGGGTATACAGATTAGAGAGGAAAACATAAAATTTTCTTGTTCACAGATGACATGATCATCAATGTAGAATATCTGAAAAAAACCACCACCAACAACAACAAATTCTGGAACTAATAAATGATTATAAGAAGGTTATGGGATGCAAAGTTGATATAGAAAAGTCAACTGTTTTCCTATATACCAACAATGAACAAATTAATTTTGAAATAAAAAAAACACAATGCTATTTACATTAACACACCCCAAAAATACTCAGGTACAAATATAACAAAACATGTACAACACATATGTGAGAAAAACTAAAGAATTCCAATGAATAAAATCGAAGAATTAAATTAATGAAAATGTGTTCATGGATAGAAACTAAATATTGTCAAGGTAGCAGTTCTTCAAATTTGATCTACAGATTCAAATCCCTTTCAATCTAATCCCAGCAAGTTACTTTGTGGATATTGACAAACTGATTCTAATTTTTTTTATATGGAGAGGCACAAGACCCAGAATAACCAAAACAATATTGAAGAAGAACAAAGTTGGAGGATTGATGTTACCTGATTTCTAGATTTACTATAAAGCTACAGTGATCAAGAAAGTGTGGTGTGTGAAAGAACAGAAAACAAATCAATGCAACAGAACAGAGAGCCTAGAAAAAAGACCCACAAAAATATAGCCAAATGATCATTTACAAAGGAGTAAAGGCAATACAATGGAACAAAAGTAGTCTTCTCAAAATGGTGCTAGAACAAGTGGACATGCAAATTCCAAAAAAAAATTAATCTAGACACAAACCTTACCTTTCACAAAACTTGACTCAAAATGTGTCATAAACCTAAATGTAAAATGCAAAACTATAAAAATTCCTTGAAGATAACATAGGAGAAAACCTAGATGACCGTGGGTATGGCAATGACTTTTTAGATACAAAAGAAAAGACATGATCTACAAAAGAAATATTTTGTAAGTTGTATTTTATTAAAATTGAAAACCTAAGCTCAAGAAAATGAGAAGACAAGTCACAGACTCAGAGAAAATATTTGCAAAAGACAGATACAATAAAGGACTGTAATCCCAAATATACAAAGAACTCTTAAAATTCAACAGTAAGAAAACAAGTCCCCTGATTTTAAAAAGGGCTGAAGACATTAACAGACATTTCACGGGGGAATATTTACAGATAGAAAATAAGCATATGAAAAAATGTTTCACATCATATGTCATCAAGAAAATATAAGTTAAAGCAACAATGAGATACCACTACACACCTATTAAGATGAACTAAATCTAAACACAAATAACATCAAATGCTGATGAGGATGTGAGGCAATATAAATTCTTATTCATTGCTGGTGAGAGTGCAAAATGGCTCCAAAAGACAGTTTGGGGGGAGGGCTCTTACAAAATTAAACATATTCTTAACATAATTTTCAGCAATCATGCTCATTGGTATTTATCCAAAGTTGAAAATATTTCCACATAGAAACCTGCACAAGGATATTTATAACAACTTAATTTATAATTGCCAAAACTTGGAAGCAATCAAAGTACTCTTCAGTAGGTAAATGGATAAATAAACTGTGGTACATCCAGACAATGGAATATTATTTGGTGCTAAAAAATGAGCTAACAAGCCTTGAAAAGACAAGGAGGAAATTTAAATACATATTACTAAGTGAAAGAGTTGATCTGAAAATGCTACATACTGTATGAACCCGAAGTATGACATTTTGGAAAAGGCAAAAGTATGGACACAGTAAAAAGATCAGTGGTTGCCAGGGTTTTTTGGGGGGTAGAAATGAACAGGCAGAGCACAGATGATTTTTAAGGGTGAAAATATTCTGTATGGTACCATAATGTTGGATATATTTATTAAAATCCATAGAATTACAACATCAAGAGTTAACTTTAATGTAGACTATGGACACTGGGTGATTATGATGTGCCAATTTAGGTTTATCAACTGTAACAAATGCACTACACTATTAGGGTACATTTATAATGATGGAGTCTATGGATATGTGGGGGTAGGGCTGTATAGGAAATCTCTATACCACCCCTCAGTTTTGCTATTAACCTAAAACTGCTCCAAAACATAAAGTCTTAATAACAATATAATATAAAACAAAACAAAAACCACCAGAAGAAATCTAATAGAAGCCCCTAAACGATTGTGGGTCTGGCCACCAGTTTCTCATGGAAACAATTGCAGGAGAATCTCCTATATTTTATCAGGGGAAGGATAAAGTCACTTTTAAATACACTAAAGTTTTTTTAATAATCAAAGCCTGACTTCCAAGGATATCAACATTACCAAAGACATTTTATGATCTGGGGAAGGGTAATTAGTAAACTCCAAATTAGACTTTCTATCTCACTAAAGAATAGAAGAAAATATAAGAAACAAGTTTAAAGATCATAGTCAAAGCCCTCTAAAAAAACAGATTTAATCATGATAGAACACTTTTCGTCTCTTTCCCAAAACTGTATCATCACATCAGCAAGCTTCAGCATAATTGCAGTAGATTGCAACTGAGAGAGTACAAGACATAGAGACTAGTAGTATTTCTTAAAGGAGCCTAAAAATGAGAAGCAAAAGAAAAAATAATTAAGCAAAAACAAGTAAACAAGGAAAATAGAGTAAAATGAAATTTCTGGCACAGACAGCTATAGCAAACAGTAAATAATGCTCAGTTCCTAGCCAAATGAAAATGAAAATTCACACTAAACCTCAAATTATATCAGTTCTTATTACCTGACACATCTTGTGCATCTTTCAACAAAAAATTACAAAGCAGTCTGAAAATTAAGGAATAAAAAAAAAAAAGAAACAACTCAGTGTGAAGAAATAAAGCAAATATTAAAACCAGACTCAGATAAACAACATATTTTTGAATTGTTAGGCAGATAACTTAAAATAACTGTGGTTGATCAAAATTTATAAAGTTTAGCCAAGATGGTAGAGTGAGAAAACCCTGAGCTCATCTCCTCCCTCAGGCACACTAAAATTACAAGTTATAGAGCAATTATAATTGTGAAGTCTAATAGAAAAGATTTTCCACAACTAAAGATATAAAGCAGGAACCACAACAAGATGGGTAGGAGCAGCAGAGACATGGTATACTCGAGACCCACTTTCTGGGGTAGGCAACCCACAAACAAGAAGATAATCAGAACTTCAAAACTTCTCCCGAAGGAGCAAGGAATTTGAGCCCCATATTGGCTCCTCAGCTCCCCAGCTCAGGAGTCCTGCACCAAATGAGTCCCCAGAACTTCTTGGTTTTGAAGGCCAGCATGGCTTGCTTTGAAGGTCAGAGAGCAGAAGAGACTTCACTCTTAAAAAGAGCATGGCACTTCTAACATCCTCTGAGACCCAGCATAAAGGCAGTAATTTGAAAGGAGCCTGGGTCAGACCCACTTGCTCTCAGAGAGGCAGGAGGTCACTGGGACAACCCCTGAGGACATACATGCTGGTGGCAGCCATATTTGGAGTTTGTTATATCACGAGGACACTGGTGCTGGCAAGGACTATTTTGGAGTCCTCCTTTAGACTATTAGCACCAGAGCATAATCCTGCCCACCAGCTAATCCCAGGACCCACAGACCAAGTAACCAGTCTGCTGGGGAGCCAGCCCTGCCCACCACCAGAATAACACCAGCCCTGGGTTTCCCCAGGTCTCCCAGCCAGCCACTTCAGGATAGTATCCACCCCCACCAGGATAACAACAGTCCCAGGACTTTCAAGACCAGGGCCTCATCAACCAGTAGGCCAGCACTAATCCCAGGACAGCTGGGCCCAGAGCCAGCCACACAGGCCTCACCCCACCCACTTGTGAGCTGGCAGTAACTCCGGAATCACCCAGATCTGCACCCATCCATGCCAGGATCCAACACTTTCAACCAGCTGGCAGACAACTGCCTCAGAAACCTTGGACTCTGCAGCCAGCCACACTGGAGCTGGCCTTGCCCCAAAGCAGGCCAGCAATATCCCAAGGACTCCTCAGGCAAGACAGCCAACTATTCCTTTATCAGGCCTTGCACACCAGAGACTCTGCACAAGGCACAAGGCAGAGACTGTAAGCCAACCAAGCCAAGGACTAGCCCAAGCTACCAACATACCATAGTAGTCAGCCCTGTCACAACAGAAGACCCCATTCAGCCCACATACAGGTCAGTTTTAGATCATATATCTCTGGTGACCAGAGAGGAGTGTGCTGCCAGGCCCTATAGGACATCTATTACATACGTTCAGTTCTCCACATTGGAAAATGTAAACAACTAAACTAATACATATAAATAAGACAGATAATTAGGCAAAACTAAGTGACAAGACAATATGTTTCAAAGGAAGGAATAAGATAAAGCCCCAGAAGAAGAAATATATGAAGTGGTGTTAAGCTATCTACCCAATAAGGAGTTCAAGGTAATGATCATAAAGATGTTCAACAAACTCAGGAGAAGAATGAATGAACACAGTGAGAAGTTTAGCAAAGAGTTAGAAAATATAAGGAGAATGAAACAGAGCTGAAGAATACAATAACTGACAAAAAATACACCAGAAGGATTCAAAAGTAGATTAGATATTACAGAAGAATGGGTCAGTGACTGGAGACAGACAAATGGAAATCACCCAAGCTAAACAACAAAAAAAAAAAAAAAAGAAAAAGGGATTAAAAAAAAGAGGACAGTTTAAGAATCCTCTGAGACAACATCTAATGTACAAGCATTGTCATTATAAGGGTCCAAGTAGGAAAAGAGAGAAAGAAAATGGCCAAGAACACATTTGAAGAAATAAAGACTAAAAATTTTCCCAACCTGTCAAAGAAAACAGACATCCAGGTCCAGGATGCACATAGAGTCCCAAAGAAGATTAATCCAAAGAGGTCCACAAAAAAACACTTTGTAATTAAAGTGGCAAAAATTAAAGATAAAGAGAGACTATTAAAAACAGAAAGGGAGAAACAACTAGTTACATACGATGGAACTCATAATATTGTCAGCTGACTTTTCAGCAGAAACTTTAGGCCAGAAGTGAGTGGCATGGTGTATTTAAAGTGATGAAAGGAAAAAACAAAAACTACAACCAAAAAAATACTCTATGCAGCAAGGCTATCATTCAGGTTCGAAAGAGAAATAAAAAATTTTACAGACAAACAAAAGCTAAAAGATTTCAGAACCACTAAACTGTCTCTACTACAAATATTCAAGGGACTTCTGTAAGTGGAAAAGAGAAGACCACAATGAGAAATAAGAAAATAAGAAAAAGAAAAATTTCATTGGTAAAGAAAATATACAGTAAATGTAGAAGATCAATCACTTATAAAACTAGTAGGAAGGTTAAAAGACAAAAGAAGTAAAATAATCTATATCCAAAATAAATAGTTAAGGAATAAAGAAACACAAAAATATGTAAAATATAATGTCAAAACAGTAAAAGTAGTGAAGGGGAGTAAAAACACAGGGTTGTAGAATGTTTTACAACTTGAGAAATCAACAAATTAAAGTTATATATATATAACTATATATTACTATATATAAGCTACTACATATCAACCCTGTGGTAGCCACAAAGAAAAAACCTATATTAGACACACATGCAAAAAATTAAAAAAAAAGAAAGGAATCCAAACATAAATGCTAAACAAAATCATCAAATAACAAAGAAACAGAGTGAAAGAAAAATAAAGGAACAAAAAAGAACTACTAAAACAAACTGAATATAATTAACTAAATGGCAGGAAGTACATACCTATCAATAATTACTTTAAAAGTAAACAGATTAAGTGCTCTAATCAAAAGACATAGAGTGGCAAAATGGATACAAAAAGAGGAACCATATATATTCTGCCTGAAAGTGACTCACTTCAGCTCTTGAGAAACATAGACTGAATGTGAGGGAATGGAAAAAGACATTCCATGAAAATACAAAGAAAGCTGCAGTGGCAATACTTATATCATACAAAGTAGACTTTGAGACAAAGACTGTAACAAGAGACAAAGGAAGACATTACATAATGATAAAGGGACTGATCCAGGAAGAAGATATAACAATTGTAAATATATATGCACACCCAACATAGGAGCATCTAAATATATAAAGCCAATATTAACAAACATGAAGAAACTGACATTATCATAATAATAGTAAGGGGACTTAAGAACCCCACTTACATCAATGGACAGATCATCCAGACAGAAAATCAGTAAGGAAACACCAGACTTAAATGGCACATTAGATCAGATAAACTTAACAGGTATATACAGAACATTACATCCAAAAGCAGCAGAATACACATTCTTTTCAAGGGCACATGGACGATTCTCCAGAACAGACCACATGATAGGTTGCAAAGTAAGTTTCAATAAATTTAAGAATGTTGAAATCACATCAAACATCTTTGCCTACCACAATGCAATGAGACTAGAAATCAAGTATAAGAAAAAACTGCAAAAAACACAAAAATGTGGAGGCTAAACAATATGCTACTAAAGGCAATAGGTCAGTGAAGAAAACAAAAAAAGAAATTTAAAAATGCCTGGAGACAAATGAAAATGAAAACACAATGATACAAGATCTATGGGACACAGCAAAAGCAGTTTTAAGAGGGAAGTATATAGCAATAAAGTGGATCTCAAGAAAGAAGAAAAGAAAAATGTTAAATAAACAACCTAACCTTACACTTAAAAGAATTAGAAAAATATATTTAAAAAAAAACCCTTAAGTTAGTAGAAGGTAAGATAAAATTAATATTAGAGTAGAAATAAATAAAATAGAGCTTAAAAAATACAAAATAAATAAGACTAACAACTAGTTCTCTGAAAAGAAACAAAATTCATAATCCTTTAGCTAGACTCATCAAGAAAAAGAGAGGAGCAAAATATGAGTTAGAAAAGAAAAAGGAGTTACACCTGAGAGCAGAGAAATACTCATACAATAATCAAAAATAAAACTAGAAATTTAAACAACAACAACAGCAACATTGTTATAGAAATGAAGAATGACTTTGATGGACTCATCTGTCAACTGGGTACAGCCAAAGAATGAATCATCAACCTTGAAAATTGAGCAATAAAGGCTTCCTAAACTGAAATTCAAAGAGGCAAAAATAATGAGAGAATTGAACAAGGATACCCAAGCACTGTCAGACAATTGCAAATGGTATAATATATACTTAATGGGAATACTAGAAGAAGAAGAAAGACAGAAGCAGGAGAAACATTTGAAGCAGTAATGGCTGAAGCCTTTTCAAAATGAGTAACAGTCACCTAATCATACATCAGATAAGCTCAGAGAATACCAACCAGGAAAATACTAAGAAACCAACACATATTAATTTGATCATGTTGATTCTTAATAATAAAAAAGAAAAAGAAAAAAGCTAATCATAAAAAAAGAGAAACTAACACCTAGGCATATAATATGCAAACTTCAAAAAGACAAAGAAAAAATCTTGAGATAAACCAGAGTTAAAAAAAACCACTTACTTGTAGATGAGGTAGAAAGTACAATAGGAATCACAGTGCACTTTGCATCAGAATCCACACAAGCAAGATGAGAGCGGCATGGAGTTGTTAAATTGTTGAGAAAAAGGAATGGAAAAAGCAAAAAGCAAACAAGACCTTGGAATTCTGCATTCAGAATAATTATCCTTCAAAAGAAGAGAAATAAATACTTTCTTAGACAAGAAAGACTGAGGGAATTTGTGACCACTGGACTTGCCTTGCAAGAAACGTTAAAAGAAATTCTTCAGAGAGAAGGAAAATTACATAACTGATACATACACATTGGATCTATACAAAGAAAGGAAGTACATCAAAGAAAAATAAGTGAAGGTAAAATAAAAATGTATTTTCTCATTTTAATTAACCTAGTAGACAATTGTTTGTTCAAAGTAACAATGACAACAATGTATTGAATACTTATAGTATAATAAATACTAAATAAAACAAATGACAACACTGTTGTAAGGGATAGGAGGGAGGAATTGGAAACAGTCTGTTATAAATTACATCTACTATCCATGTAATGGTAGAGTGTTATTTGAAAGTGTATTTAAATTAGTTGTAAATGTCTGTTGCAAAGTCTAGGATAACTACTAAAAACAATAAAGCGGAAGTAAAATTAATATGCTAAGAGAGGAGATAAAATGGAATCATACATAATGCTTACTTGAAATAAAAATATTAAGTTTTTATTAAAATTACAACTTTCTCTGTGAAAGACTGAGAGATGTCAAGAGTATTAAACGATAAGGCACATAATGGCAGAAAATATTTGCAAAACAAAGATCTGATAAAGGACTAGTACCCAAAATATACAAATAATCCTTAAAAAGCAAAAAAAAAAAATAATCTAATTTAAAAATGGAAAAAATATCTAAGCAGACACCACATCAAAGAAGATAAGCAGATGGAAATTAGCAACTTCATGTCATTAGGAAATTGCAAAAATCATGAGATAATATTGTGCACCTATTTGAAGACCTTAGATAGGAAAAACTGACAATATCAAATGCTGGAGAGTATATAATGGAATAGTCATTGATGCTGGTAGGATTTCAAAATGGTGCAGCCATTCTGGAAGTGTTTGGCAGTTTCTAAAAGACTAGACAGTCTTACTATATGATCCAGCAAATCTCCTCCTAGGTATTTACCCAACTGTGTTGATAACTTATGTCTACACAAAAAACTACACACAGACATTTACAGCAGTTTTATTCATAATTGCCAAAACTAGAAGTAACTAATATGCTCATAAATAGGTAAATAGATAAACAAAATGTGGTGTATATATATATATATAATGAAATATTCCGTAATGAAAAGAAATAAACTACAAAGCCATGAAAAACATAGGAAAAAACAAACTCAAATGCATATTGCTAATTGAAATAATCCAATCTGACAAGGCCACTTACTGTATGATTCCAACTATATGACATTGTGCAAAAGACAAAACTACAAAGACAGTACAAATATTTGTGATTACTAGGGATCTGCAGGAGGAAGGAGAGATGAATATATAAAGAGGAAATCTTTAACTTACACAGAATGGTAAAACTATTTTGTATCACACTGTCCTGCTGGATACATAACATTATGCATTTGTCAAGACCCATAAAGATTTATAAAACAAAGAGTGATACAATGTAAATTACGTATTTTAGTTAATCATAATGTACCAATATTCATTCACTCATTGTAGCAAATACACCATATTACTTCAAGATGTTAATAATGGGGAAAACAAGGTATGAGGATGGGAGATGAGGCATATGGGAACTTTGAACACTGTCTACTCTGTTTTTCATTACATTTTAAAGTGTTCTAAAAAATAAAGTATATAAAAATAAAACAAGTAGCAAATCAAGCTTGCTTTCTAGAAGGAAATGGTCAATAGGCATAAAATTATTATTTTTAAAAAGAAATTAAAAATGCTTATAATTAGAGTAACCAGTTAATTCATTTTATAAAAAAATAAAATGCAATAATAGGATTTATTTCTGTCATGAACCCTTTCCAGATTTTTAGTAACTTCTTTTGTTTTCCTTCTCCCTGACCCAAGATTTTGGTGGCTGTGGCTTCCTTATAATCTTGTTACATCATGGTCAATAATCTGTATACTTGCATGAGTTGAATACTATTCTTTACATTTGGATGTATGTATTCTTCTCTGCTCCTAATTCATATTCCACAAAATGGGCAACACCTAGTTAGTAAGGCTCATGTCTTTACAACCTCACTGATGTCAACTATTGCTGAAATAATGTCCTTGGTTAATGGGTTATCTCCTCCTTGATCAATTATTGCTATGTTTGGCTCTTCCTTCTCCTTTCATGAGTAAATTATGACTTGTAGATCCCTATCATTCATTTCCATGAGAAGAAGACATTTTATGCATCAAGGAGAAGCTATCAGTATAGTGGTTAGGAGTAGGGATCCAGTCTCTGGAACCAGAATTTCTGCTTTACCCCTTGTTGTCTCTGGTATTGACTTTGGACAAGGAACTAAATTCTTCCAAGCATCAGTCTGTGCCATCTGAGAATAATGAGTCAGTGGTAGGCAAGTCGATATTATTGCATATTGACATCCTTCATAAGATCATATCCTGCTACCTCCTTAATCTCTCTAGGTCGCATTTCCTTCAATAAAGGAAATAGTATAGTTTGACATTTAAAGCATAGTGGGCACTTCTTAAATTAGATACACACTCAGATGAGATATGCCTTACTCTTTTTGATTTTTTAAAATTATCTAATGGTTGATATTTATTTTTGGAAGTTCTCTGAAATTCATACATTCTTTCAAACTAAAATTTGTTTGTTGATATTAATTTCCATACTCTTTCAAAAATAATTAATTTGATTTTATTTTTATAAATTAATTAAATTTCTTTGTTTTATATCCTCGAATTATAAAATATCAACTCTTGTGTAAAACTCTTATATAACAAAAAAATATGTTTCAATTATAAAAATAGTAATTCTCAATTGTTCTTATACTCTAATAATTAACTCTTCAATGCCTATTTTCTCTATGACTTAAACAAGATCATTAAGATAAGATGGAGGACTACCCTGGTAGCAAAATGGTTAAGAATCCACTTGCCAATGCAGGGGACACGGTTCAATTCCCTGGTCCGGGAAGATGCCACAGAGCAACTAAGCCCATGAGCCACAACTACTGAGCCTGAATTCTAGAGCCCGCAAGTCACAACTATGGAGCATGCACACCTAGAGCCCATGCTCCACAACAAGAGAAGCCAATTCATTGAGAAGCTCACACACCACAATGAATAGTAGCCCCTGCTCAACACAACTAGAGAAAGCCTGCACACAGCAACAAAGACCCAAAGTAACCAAAAATAAATGAATGAATGAATTTTAAAAATTAAAAGATAAGATGGAAAATTGAACATTTTATTCTGAAGAATGAAACTTTATTAAAATGTCTCTTTTGTTATTGATTAATAATTTCATAATAACAAGAGACACTTTTACTTTTTAGTTTATAAAGAATAAACAGAAAAAGGAAATATTACAAAAGGTATTTGAGTATTCACTAAAATGAGAGATCATGTTAAATACTGTTATACTTATCTCAAGTAAAATATAGAAAACTGCAACTTCAAGAGATAATGAATTCTAAGTAATATAAATAATTTATGCCCCAATGTAATGTAAAACCTAAATATATACTGAAATGATTTTTTTCTAGAACATTATATTTATATTAGTTAATTTTATATATAAAATAAATATATTCAGTTTATTTTATATATATTCAGTTTATTTTATATATAATATTAAAATATTTTATTCAAAGATAAAGATGAATAAATGAGAAACAATCAAGCGTTTTTGTGAAATAAATAATAAAGCATTATAGAAAAACAAAGTTATTTTAAAATATATCTTTAATTATAAAATGTATTACTTTGTTAATAGTGACATCTTTTAAGAATAGCAGAGTTAATAATTTTGAGGTATGGAGTGTGAGTACGTTTTAAATAAAATGAAAGGTTTTCAATACATAAATACAAATTAAGATTTTTCTTGTTTTCAGTGTTTGAATTTAGACATATGTAGGTTTTTAATTCTAGTTTTATTTTCATCTAGGAAAAGATACACTACATATGAAGTATTCAATCCTTTCCAAATGACATAAATTCATAAGAGATATACATGCATACCAATTAAGGATTTTCTATACAGCAGCAATCTAAATCCACAGATCCTACATCCAAAAGTACAAAGAAAATGTGACATATTATTTTCCATAATCAATTGTAGTCCTCTTGAGGTCCTCATCTTACTTATTAGTATTGAAATAAAATGCTAAATAGAGATCAATCTAGTAATCACAGTTCAATTCAATAATCTATTCTCCTTGAGTAATTTAGCCTCATTAGTTTAAATATCCAGGCTTTCCAACATGCTCCTCTTTCTCTTTCTTCCTGACATAGTGAAGGAGGGCTTGCACAACCTCCAGGGGTTGGCAAAGAGGTGACCTCCCATTTTAGATCCATATTAGATGTTAATAGTGTCCTTCAACTACTCTGGTCTCTATAGCAATAGCCCTTTTCCACCTGCTACTGCTCCTTCTTCAGAACTTGATGGTTTAGAGGTACTGGGGGGCTGTTTTTACCTTGGCTCTACTCTCTCTCAACTCAGTTAGGCCTAATGATTTTCCCTGAGACTCCACTTCAGCTATTGTTGGAGTTTCCTACACCTTGGATATACATCACATTTTCCTATACACAACTGGCTTGCCCTGAATTCTGTGACCACTTAGCAACTTTGATACCTGCTGGAAAGATCCTCATTCAGGTTCAGCCAGCTGTCACATAAACTCCTTGAGGGCATATGGCAGTTCTGGATTCCAGTTGTTTGCTACATCAGATTGTTACTAACACCAGCTAGACGTGGGTGGGCTCTCCTTTCATGTCCAAATTAGAACACATTTGGGGGTCCTGGGACTTTACAGAGCCCACATTGTTTTTATATGAGCATAACCTACCTTGTTGTTTTCTCATAATAAGAAATGTAAACCTTCTCTGCTCTAATGAAACTACTTTGGTCATGCAAAAGCAATTTTGGTGCTGTTTAGGGAGTGAATTGGTTTGGGGAGCAAAAGGATGGCCTTTTGAAGCCAACTTGGGAACTTAGGGAAGGCTCCCTGGAAGAGATGGTGCTTGAGTTTTTTGAGGGTTGAAAGGAAGTTAGCCAAGCAAAGAGGAGGGAAAAGGTATTCCAGAAGAAGAAAACAAAATTAGCAGAGTTGGGAAATAGAGGCACAACCTGGAGAGGTATGAGGGTAGCAAACTTCAATGTTTGGAATGATTAAACAGGAGCCAGAATGTGGTGGGAGGGGAAGTGGACAGGCCATCATTAAGAGTTTCATGTCCAGGAAAAGGGAGCTGAGATCTATCCTGAAGGTAATACAGAACCACTCATGAGTTCTAAGCAACAAAGTAACAGCCAGATTTCTAAATATTTTACAATATGAACATGGTGAACTGTTAAGAAAGCAGCCTGTCATATTAGCACTCCCTGTACTTGTCCCAATATCAGAAAAGAGACAGAGATGTCTTATGCCACAAAATTATAGAGTAAAATTTCTATCTACAATGGAAAGTCCATCTTGAGTGTGATCTGATCCCAGGAACCAAGAGTTGCCAGCTAGAGGTAAAACCAGGCCCTAAATATTCTCTTCTACTGAATTTATTCTTATCCCAGATTGATTTTTATACATTTCCTAGGATGTTACATTATTTTTCCTAGAATTACCCTCATTTTTTTAACCACTTCTCTCAGAAGTAAACAGAATGAGAGGACTGCAACACGTCTCAACGTGATCCTATCCTATTTCTGTTTTCCTAAAACATTCCGTAATAGGCTGGATCAGAAAGGACAGGTATTTTGCATAGTCTGTGATATGAACTTTCACTGGATTGTTTTGTCTATTTCTGCTGAACTAATGTTAAAGCCAGAACTTTTAATGATTGGAGAAACTGGCAGCATCATAAGCAATAGAACATTATGTCACAAAGACAGACTAAAAAAGCAGGACTTCGAAACTGTAAAGTTGCACTGTTTTTTGTTTTTTAATTTATTTTTGGGTGTGTTGGGTCTTCGTTTCTGTGCGAGGGCTTTCTCTAGTTGCGGTGAGCAGGGGCCACACTTCATCACAGTGCGCAGACCTCTCACTTTCGCGGCCTCTCTTGTTGCGGAGCACAGGCTCCAGACGCGCAGGCTCAGTAGTTGTGGCTCACGGGCTTTGTTGCTCTGTGGCATGTAGGATCTTCCCAGACCAAGGCTGGAACCCATGTCCTCTGCATTGGCAGGCAGATTCTCAACCACTGAGCCACCAGGGAAGCCCAGTTGCACTGTTTTTAAATGTCATGTCTATTGTTTATTTTTCCACAAATGTAGAAGAAAAGACATTGTGTAAGCTATTTTTAAAATTATACGATCAAGTACACCAGACTTGGAATTGAAACTATGGCTTCAATTTCTACATTGAGGCCATAGTTTTAAACTATGGCCTCAATGTAAAAATTAAAATGTCATCAAAATAGGATGATTTATTTCACTTCTGCTATGCCTATCTCATTGAAAATTTCCCCTTCTCACATCCCCAATGTGAGAGACAGATGTCTTAAGATGTCCAGAAAGGAAATTCTTCCTGAAAAAAGAAATGCAGAAAAAAAGAGAAAAAGAAATCATAATCACATATTTTTAAAAACATTACTCTGTGACAGTTTCAAAGTGATTTTTTATTAAATACATTATATACTGAAATTCCTCTACATTTTAAGGGTAGAACTGACAAATGGAGTTAGTATAACAGAAAAATAAAACAATTAATCATTGTTAAAATCATGTAAAGTTTGAATTTTTCTATATACTTCATTTATGCATCTGTTGCTTTAGAGTAAGAAACTAAATAAAAATATTTACATACTGAACATTTTTCATAATTAAGCTGAAAATATTGCTATTCATAATAGAAGTAGTCTTTGAAGAGAACTAAAATGATCTCTTAATTTAACTTTTTATTCTTCTATAAATATATACTACTGTTCAGTTCATACTGATTGATTCCCCGTAACATATTTTCCATTTAACATACATTTGGGTTCATTATATACAAAGCTTTTGGTTTAGATTGAAGAGAAATTTTTCAGTCTCTAGAGAGACACAGTAAAGAAGAGATTTGTATTCAAAATCTACAATATAAACTAAATGTTTTGTGTGATATAGTCACAGGCAAGCATTATTTAATCAAGAACAGAAGATTATTTTTACTAATTGAGTTAATCATTTAACATTTGTTTCCACAAATGTGTAATATCACATACAGACACACATATACATAAAACAAAATTTGAAAACTCTCTTGCTGTAATTTTTCATCTGTATAATTTTTAAAACTTAGAAAAGTCTTCCCTTTAACATAGTTGTGTCTATAAATTTTCCTTTCCTTCAAATCTCTAATATGCTAGAATACATGATCTTTTTACTAATCTAATGCAAATAACCCAAAATTACTTAAAATACTGTCTTATGTGGATGTATTCTTAATAAATATTAATATTAAAAATAAAATAAGTATATTTAAAATAGGAATAATGTAACACAATGTGATGAAATGCAATATAATATAAAACAAAGGTTTATAAATGAACCTTTGGATCATAAACCAAATCTGTCTATTTAGGGCATCCTGAATATTTTTACATTTATTCTTATTCATGTTTACTTATCTTAATCTTTATTTTCAAATTCTTGGAGGATATGATATCACCCATGTAGTAATAATACCTTTTAATTGTAGCATTCTAAAATTCTTTAAGTTCTTGAAATTGTAAAATGGCAGTTGAGGAAAAAAAAAAAGAGTTTAATAGAAGGAACATACCTAGGCAAAACCTTACATGTAAAGTATAGAGGAGAATTAGAGGCATTTTTAATATAGGAGAAAAGTAAAGAAAACTACACTCTTTGAAACAGAAAAGCAAAAATTGAGAAGAAAAGTGTTGATTTAAAAATAGTTAAAGTATTAAAGGTATACTCAGCTGGAGATGTTTCATAGCATTTAAAAATATATGTCTAGGGCTTCCCTGGTGGCGCAGTGGTTGAGAGTCCACCTGCCGATGCAGGGGACGCAGGTTCGTGCCCCGGTCCGGGAAGATCCCACATGCCGCGGAGCGGCTGGGCCCATGAGCCATGGCCGCTGAGCCTGCGCATCCGGAAACTGTGCTCCGCAATGGGAGAGGCCAAAACAGTGAGAGGCCCGTGTACTGCAAAAAATATATATATGTGTGTGTGTGTGTGTGTGTGTAATCCACTGTTTCTCAAAGCAAGAATAGCATCTGTCACCAAACAACCTGTTAAAAATGATAATTTCTGGTCGCAGATCAGAACAATAAACAGAAATCCTTTAGTATGGGACTTAGAAATATGCCTCTTAAACAAATACCTTAGGTGATTATAACTCATATTAAGCTTTGAGATTCATTGGGAATATACATTTAGAAGTTATTCAATGAACAAGTGCAAGTATTGGGTACGTATTATATCTGTGCCAGGCACTGTTGTTGGGACATATGAGTGGAAAAACACAAATTTATGCTCTGGTGAAGCTTACATTCTAAAAGAAAAGAATCATATGCAGAAAGAAGTTAGACAAAGCCATGATGTGGTTGAAATCACCAAGACAGAAGCAAATTAGATAGATGAATTGATGGAGAAGAGAAACCATGGAAACACTCTATGTGTAGTGTGGTGTAATAAAAAATACTGAACAAAAAGAGAGAAGTAATCAGAGAGTAGGAGGAAAGCAAAATGAAGACAATTCCATACGATTTAAAGGAGGAAAAGTTCAGACAAAAATGTGACATGCTGGGCAATCTTACCAAAAACTGTAGGACAAAGTGGATACAGACTGAAAACAGATCACTGATAAGAGCAGAATAGGAGAGATATGGAGACGTAATTATTCCTACAGCCTTGACAGCAAGTCTTGTGCTTTCTCCACAAGAGAGTAACAAATTATATCTGAATGATGGTGTGCACAGTCATGCTACAAAATTGGGTGGTGGTGTGGGGAAAATGAGTGAATGAATGAATCAAATAATACCCCAAACACTGAATTTAGAAAGCTGTCCCTTTTTATTTTTTTATTTTTTTTTTTATTTTTTTTTAAACATCTTTATTGGGGTATAATTGCTTTACAATGGTGTGTTAGTTTCTGCTTTATAACAAAGTGAATCAGCTATACATATACATATGATCCCATATGTCTTCCCTCTTGCGTCTCCCTCCCTCCCACTCTCCCCATCCCACCCCTCCAGGCTGTCACAAAGCACCGAGCTAATATCCCTGTGCCTTGCGGCTGCTTCCCCCTAGCTATCTACCTTACTACGCTTGTTAGTGTGTATATGTCCATGACTCTCTCTCGCCCTGTTAAAAAAACTCACCCTTCCCCCTCCCCATATCCTCAAGTCCGTTCTCCAGTAGGGCTGTCCCTTTTTAATGGGGGCTTTACCTAACACAGGGAGGAAACATGTAGAGATTAAACACTGAGACTGATCTGCACACCAGATTCTTCCTTTTGACATTATCATCAACAGCATAAAGTGAAAAATCTGGTAGAAAACTATGATTTGGATTTTAGTAGCATACCTGAGAGTAATAGGGAACACGGGGAAAAAGAACAATGAAAAATATCATATTAAATTGATGTCATCTTGTTCAACTACATTTTTTAAAGAAAAAGCATGCTATTAGAATTGAAATGAATAGTATATATCTGCTTTGCCTTCTCATATAATTAAAAACAATGGACTTCCCTGGTGGCGCAGTGGTTGAGAGTCTGCCTGCCGACGCAGGGGACACGGGTTCGTGCCCCGGTCCGGGAAGATCCCACATGCCACGTGAGCGTCTGGGCCATGAGCCATGGCCGCTAAGCCTGCGCGTCCGGAACCTGTGCTCCACAATGGGAGAGGCCACAGCAGTGAGAGGCCCGCATACCACAAAAAAAATAAAAAGAAACGATAATAGACACAAGAAAAAAATGAGATGAATAGATAGTACACACAGGACTTCTGTTTATACAGATTACTGAGCTCATCCCCTCCTCAAAATCATTGCACTTTCTGTTTATTCTGCCTAAAACACATTCCCAATATTCTTAGATGCCTGGTAGTTTTCTCCCTCTCATTCAGGACTCACCTGAAATAATACCTTCTCAGGTAAGCTTACTCTGACCACCTTATGTGAATTTTATGTCTTTCTAAATTTGTCCTAATTTCATCTTGTTTTATTTGACTCTTTAACATGTTATTATTGTATTCATTGTCTGTCCCCCCCCCCACCAAGTAGAACACAGTGTCTTAATATGTTTTCTAGCTTAACCACCACACGTCAGAAATTCTTTGAGTAAAAAGGCTAGTTCATTTTTACAATTAAAAATAGCAAGGAATATAAAGAAAGAACACTGAAATAGAGGAAAGGAACATTAAATTTTGGAATGAATGAACATAATAGAGACAATATGTTCTTTTAAAAAAAGTGACAGAGGAGAGTGATGTCAGAAAGATGGGAGAAATAGGAGTTTTCTATAGTCTTCCCCTGAAAGAACACCGATTTTGACAATGACCCATGAATGAGAGTACTTTTGTGAGAGCCCATGAGTCCAATGGAGAAGCTCCAGTAACCTCTGGAGCAAAAAATGCAAGAATTGATGCATTGAAGAGGGTAAGAAGAAAGTTTCACCTTACTCACATCACCCTTCCCCCAGGAAAACACAGCTCAGTGCCAAGAGAGACCCTTTTGGTGGTGATTTTTCCAACAGAGGACAGTAAGTGTATTGAGTGAATGCCTGGCTTCCCCAGCTGTGTGGAATGCTGCCAAAGAGAAACATTTCTTTCCCACCCAACCCAGAATACTAAGGTGATCTGCATAGCTGTAAGGTGGGGAGAAGCTAGCACAGCAGCCAAGGCTTGGAATATATCAAAGGGATGGAGATCTTATTATTTCATGGAGTCAAACAAGAAGCCCGCCAGTGACGTGCTGGGGACGCCTAGCCTGTGCACACCCAACTGGTCCACAGGCACGCCCAAATACTCCTTATGTCTCACCCACACATTTCTCCTTTGGCCAGATCCCTGTGAGCACCCTCTGTGGGCAATAGGTGCAATCCTTTGAAGATGACTATTGAGCCTACATAGAAAATCAGCCCAAGTCAGCGGGACTGGGAGAAAACACACAAACTGGAACATTCAGAAATACCCTAGGTTTCATGAACAGGAGTCGTACAGCATCCAGCCTGGCTTTGCAGCATCGAGAAGGCACGCAATTTTAAAAACCAACTACAATCAAGACAGAACAAAAAGCGGGAAGCAGACACATCAATAGAAGAGGTCTGAGAAAGCCATCAGAATCCTTAGCAGGGCTCCCAGGTGAAGGTATTTCTCTCCCAAAACTAGTTAGGAAAAACTGGAAAAGGTGGCTACTTTTCACTTACTTGAAATCACACAATATGTGGCCTTTTCAGACTGGCTTTTTTCACTTATTAATATACATTTCAGAGTCATCCATATCTTTTCATGATTTAATAGTTCATTTCCTTTTAGCACTGTGTCATATTCCATGGACTACAGCTTGCTTGTCCATTCACCTATTGAAGGATATCTTGGTTGTTTCCAAGTTTTGGTAATTATGAAGAAAGCTGATATTAATATCTGTATGCAGGCCTTTGTGTGAACTTAAGTTTTAAACTCATTTGGATAAGTATTAACGAGCGCAAGTGTTTAGTTTTGTAAGAAACTGCCGAACTGTTTCCCAAAGTGGCTGTACCATTTTGCATTACCACCAGCAATAAATGAGAATTCCTGTTGCTTCACATCTTCACCTGCATTTCATTTTGTCAGTGTTCTGGATTTTGGCTTTTCTACAAATGTATGGTGGTATCTCATTGCTGTTTTGTTTTGCATTTCCCTAGTAATACATAGCATAGAGCATTTTTCCACACGTAACTACTTTAAAATGTACTTTTTAAAAGAATTGGTTTGAGTAAGTCAGGGATTCTCCTTCTATACCTGAACTTTCTGATCTTCATGAGATGACTTGATGATTTCATTATTATCAACTGATAAATACAATCTGTAATTCTAAATCCACCTTCCTCATTCCAATCTTACAGCTAAGTCATTTTTCCCAATATTTTAATATTTTATCTGCAATTCAATTACGAATCATTTTTAAAACATGAGCTTGGTAAGATCTGTGTTTTTTCAAATGTTTGCTCTAATTCTTATGAAGAAGAGATGTTCATAAAACTTAAGTAAAATAATATATTTAAATGTTTAATGTAGTTTGTGACCTGAGTATATGATCAATGAATGGAAGCTTTTATACTTAGCATTGCTATCACATCCAACATCATCATCACTTCCAACACCACCATCATCACAATGATAATTTTTACACTTCATGAATTTTAACTTGCTAAAAAGTTTCCATCCACTATCTGGCTCTATTTCCTGTAGTTCTGAGCTAAGGATTTCAACTTTATTAATAATACATTTCATGTGTCCTCTGATTCTGCACCTTGTTCTCACATGAATCAGAATTCTGTCACAGTGACCAGTTTGATAAGGTTTTGACAGGTTCTGTTGCTCCTGATACCTGTGATGAAGAAAGGTGGCCCACCTAGCTATTAGCCATCCCAGGTACTCATCTGACCCTTACAAAGCCAGAGGTTACTTGAAACTGTCACTCATTCTTTGGGTGTTAAAGATTTTCCACCACTGCCTAGGAATCCTCATCAGTGTTCATCTGTGTTCACCTGTTTCAGAAATTTCAGATTTACATTCCATTGATGGAGCCTTATACCTATTTTAGAAAGTTACTTTGCTGTTCTCTGCTTTCAACTCTATAATCCAATTGAAGTTAAAAATCAAATTTAGAAGGACATAGTATAATTTCCCCTATATTTCTCCTTGGTTTGGGCTCAAATCATGTTTTCATAATTTATTAGCTGTATAATTTTGAACATTTACTCTCTTCTACTTTTCTCTGATATCTGAAAAGAGGGAATATGATATTTTCTATCTTCAAAGTTTGTTGTAAGGATTAAATGAATTTATAGATCTGAGAGACCTTGTCAAATAATTAGAACAGGAAAGAAGGAATTAACACATCCCCTCTGGAGTCTGGCCAGAACCAGGAAATATTTGCAACGACTTATCAGATTTTTAACTTTACCTTCTCACTTCCCCTTCCTTGTTCCATGAAAGAAACGAGCATCCAAACCCAGGCAAGATTGTTCTTTGGGACTTTAGTCCACTATCTTCTCAGTCTGATGGCCTTCTGAATAAAGTCACTATTCCTTGCTCCAACAACTCGTCTTTCAATTTATTGGCCTGTCATGTGGTGAGCAGTACAAGCTTGGACTTGGTAACAGTTTCTCACTCTTAACCAATCAGCCTCCAGCAATTTGTCAGCAATATCAGTGTTCTTACCGGTTAATTGCCTCATTGGCTCCTGCTCCTGGTAATCTGATCTCTGACTGTATTTCTCTGGATTTGCCTGTATCTCCAAATTTTAGGGTGGCAGTTTACCTGAAAGTTCAATTTTCTTATTGGTCCAAGAAATTTTAATTATTAATTTACAAGAAATTATTAATTTACAGATTATTTAACTATGTATTCTTGAAAGAATGGAGTGATGACTTCCAAGCTCTTTAAATATCAGAGCTGAAACTGGAAGTTCTCTGTTACCTTTTTAAGCGGTATTTAAACATTACCTGGAAGTGATTTTTTAAAAGACTTATATTTTTAGGAGCAGTTTTAGGTTTACAACAAAACTGAAAGGAAGTTACAGAAATTTCATATATGTCCCCTATCCTCCCAAAACATGTATGGCCTCCCGCGTTATCAACAAACCCTGGCAGACTGGGACATTTGCTGAAATTGATAAACCTACATTGACACATCATAATCACCAAAATGTTGGTGATTGGATTTCACTCTTGTTGTATTTTCTTTGGGTTTTGACAAATATAAAATAATATGTATCCATCCTTGTGATATCATACAGAGTATTTTCACTGCCCTAAAAATATCTGTGTTTCACTTATTTATCACTCCTACCATTACCTGCAAGTATTTTAAAATAAATTTTATAATTTTTAAAATTTACTTTTTAAAATTTTATAATGTTATACCATTTCATACTATGGTCATATAATTCAGATTTCATCATAGGAATAGATACTAAAGCAATTATTCCATTTCTGAAATGCTTGAAATTATGCATCAATTTATTTGCTGATTTATAACATTAATTTAAATCCATTCTATTTAAAAAATTAATGCTCCAATGATTTGTTTTTCTGATATTTTCATAAAGCATTTGTCCATTCTCATTATACAGTCATCAGAGAAGTATATTTGGCATCCTAAGCCAATTTTATTTTCAATTTAAAAAAAAGTAAATTTGAAAAAAAAATAGGTAACTCAGTCCCATAAACATAGTTCTAAAAAGGATTGCGCTTTTTTTTCTTGTTCAGATATTTTTTCAAATAAAATGAAACAATTGAGAAAAACATGTTTGGATAACAGCTGCTTTCTTCAACTTGTATTATATGAAACAAAGGGTGTGCTACAGTATTTCCCATTAATTATTTCCATTGTGTGTGAATTACCCTGAATATCTAATACATTTTATTCTACAGTCTCTCATTAAAACCAAAGCAGCTAAAGTTTGTAGACCATCATTTTCTATGCTACATTTAATATGCAAAGTAATTTTGAAAGGCATGAGGCACCTGCACTACAGATTTCAAAAGAATTTGCATAATAAACATAGTACAGACTCAAAGCTTGCCTGTAGAGGACAATGACAGATGTGTAAGCAGTTTTGTGTGAGAGTCCTGCATAAAAATTTTACTTTAGAATTGAATTTCAGGGTCGAGGTAGGACAAGCAATCTATTATAGGATAAACATTTTGTGTAAGCAAACGTCCTATATTAAAGCACCCAAGGCTTATTCTCCATGAAAACAGGGGAGAACTTTTCTTCTATCAACAAATCTTGGATTCTGTACTTGAATATGTGACTGGCTCAAATCTGAAGAGCATGTAACCTCTGTCCAATGTGCCAGGAGAAATGTCATTAAATTCTGATATTGTTCTTTTTCCCACTTAGTGTATTGACTGTGTTTACTGTTATTTAATATTCCTGAAAATTGTATCAAATATTTTTGGGTGTATGTGATTGTGATGGTCATAACTATTAATAAATAAATAACAAAACATAACTAATCAATAGGAAAATAATCCTGTCTAAAAATTTGTTATATCACCTGGTTTTTCCTGCCCCAGAAAACTATAAAAATGCACAAAACTAATTAGCTAACAAAGTTAACTTTCTGGGATAGCTCAGAAGAAAACTTTCTCTCAAAAGAGATTTGTAAAGTGATTGACTTGTGATTCAGAGATTTATTAACTCCATTTTTATAAGCACTGAATACCTGAAATAAAGAATAAACAATATCCTACGTCTGCCTAATGGTAGCCCCAGATAAATTATAAATTATAAGCCAGAAAAACTGTGGAGAAAACATTTGCTTTTCCAGAATAATGTCCGTGTATATTATAATTTATTGGTGTCTTACAAATGGAGTGTCATTACAAAACAGAAGTCTTCTTCCACATAGCTATATCCGAGAACCCCCAAAAGTAAAATGTCTGACAACAAAGTTCAGAAGAAGACAAATGAAAGAATATTATTTTATGGTTCTTATACTGTGTGAAGTGGTATTACACTTGAAGGCAGACTATGATGAGTTAAAAATCTATACTATCAGCCCTAAAGCAAAAAGTAAGAGCAAAAACTAAGATAAAAAGGGCTTGTATCATTTCTTTTTAGATTCTGCATGTAAGTGGTATCATATGATATTTCTCTTTCTCTGTCTTACTTCACTCAATGTGACAATCCCTAGGTCCATCTATGTTGCTGCAAGTGACATTATTTTATTCTTTTCATTGGCTGAGGAATAGTCTATTGTATGTATGTATGTATGTATATATATATATATATATATATATATATATATATATATATATACCACATCTTTATCCATTCTTCTGTTGATGAACATTTAGGTTGCTTCCAGGACTTGGCTATTGTAAACAGCACTGCAATGAACATTGGGGTGCATATATATTTTCGGACCATGTTTTTCTCTGGATATATGCCCAGGAATGGGATTGCAGTGTCATATGATAGCTCTATTTTTAGTTTTTTAAGGAACCTCCATACTGTTCTCCATAGTGACTGTACCAATTTACATTCCTACCAACAGTGTAGGAGGGTACTATTCTCTCCACACCCTCTCCAGCATTTGTTGTCTGTGGGTTTTTTGATGATGGCCAATCTGATTGGTGTGAGGTGATATTTAATTGTAGTTTTGGTTTGCATTTCTCTAATAATTAGCAATGTTGAGCAACTTTTCATGTGTTTCTTGGCCAAATGAACTTATTTACAAAAGCGAAACAGACTCACAGACTTAGAAAAAGAACTTATGGTTACCAGGGGGGGAAGGGGGAAAAGGGATAGTTATGGAGTATAAGATTGACTTGTACACACTGCTGTATTTAAAATGTATTACCAACAAGGACCTACTATATAGCACAGGGAACTCTGCTCAATATTATATAACAACCTAAATGGCAAAATAATTTGAAAAAGAATAAATACATGTATATGTATAAATGAATCACTTTGCTGTACACCTGAAACTATCACAACATTGTTAACCAACTACACTCAAATATAAAATAAAAAAGTAAAAAAAAGAGCAAAGAGTTATGCAGACACAGAACAGACTTGTGGTTGCCAAGGGAGAAGGGGAGCGGGGGAGAAATGGACTGAGAGTTTGGGGTTACCAGATAAAAAACTATTATAAATAGAATGGATACAAGACAAGTTCCTACTGTGTAGCATAGAGAACTAAAATTCAATATCTTGTGATAAACCATAATGGAAAAGAATATAAAAAGAATGTACATATATGTATAACTGAATCACTTTGCTGTACAGCAGAAACTAACAGTAATCCACTATACATCAATTTTTTAAAAAGCAAAGAGTTATATCTAATAAGTCAAAAAAAGGAAATAAACTGAAATTATTTTTAAAATAGCGAGAGAAGGCAGAAAAAGAAGAAAGGAGAAACAAAGAAGATGGAATAAATAAATCAAGCTGATAGCTTTAAATCTAGTAATATCAGTAATTACATTAAATGAAAATTATTGAAAAGTGTACAGAAAGTGCAGGTTGTCTTTACATGTAGGGCAGCAGACAATTGGCTTTCACTCAGCTACTTCAGTCAGCCCAATGCATGTTTTAATAATTCTACAATAACTAAACTCCTAGGTTCAGGATATACTGGTTAGACTAATTCTTTGATTAATATTTCTCTTTCTCTCCTTTTCCTTTTCCCATGGAGATAAGAACACTTTTGAGAAATACAGTAACCAAGCAGAAAGTAAATAAACAATTTAATTTAAAAATCTAACCATTTGTCTACCGCACGTTCCAAACAATGAAATGATGAGAGTACAAGAACATTTCAGGTCTGCCATTAATTTCTACTCACTTCACAATCTTTCTTTTAGTCCATCAGTCATCAAATGAGGATATGAACACTATCTGTAAGATCACAACACAATATTGGAGCCACTTTAGTTTTACCTTCATGACTACACAATTTAGCAAAGGAATATGCCAAGTAAGATAAAAAATTATGAACTGACACCATAAATATAATATTTATTTTAAATAACTAAAGAGATATTATTGAAAAAGTGAGAAATATCAGATAAGGGGGAATCATATGGGAATATAATTATTTTCATAAACATATGTATGTCCTGAGCAATTGTAATAGAATGTCAAGTGACTCCTACTGTAGTTTGGCACTGAGTCTAATAGTTTGCATGTTTGGGTTAGGTGAGTGGCAACTTTCATGATAGAGCTGCATCACATAATGACTAAGCCATTGCCTATGAAATCCTATTACTATTTGCATAAGCACCATGCCCTTTTCCACAAGAAAGAGGTTGAATCTCATTGTCCCTATCTTTCCCCAAACATCCAATACTACTACTCTCTCTTATGTGCCCTGTATATTGGCCTTTATTTTTTTCAGTCTCTCTTTGTATCTTTATGGTCTTGAACTTTGTAGAATGTCTACCTAAAATGCCCATCTTCAAGATTTCCCCATTATTAGCTTTCTCTCCTCTTTCAAATCCCAGCTCAAATATTGCTTCTCTCAGAGACCAGCCCAGAGCTGCTTTTGTAAGTTTCAACTCCATCATTCTTCTTACATTACCCTGTTCTATTTTATCTACATCACTCATCTCTACTTGAATAATATTTTTTCTTTAGGGAGATATTTTTACTCACCACAGAGAAAGCAGCAAAAGAATAAAATCTCACACACCTTTAACAAGCATGTAAAACAGTGCTTAGCATAGAGTAGATATTCAATAAATGCCTGGTTAATTAATTTTTAGCTATAATCTCTAGCATTTTATGATTTGGGAAGTTTATAAGAAATTGTTAAATTTTGTAGTATTTATTTATTTGTTAAATTTGGGGATTTTTTTTTAAACCCTGGAAATACATTTAAAAGGTCAAGAAGAATTGTTTCACTCATAGATTGACCACTATGCTTGAAATACTCTGAGGTCTTTCTAGAAAAATTATCATGTAGTCGTGTCCACATCCAATACAGTTTAAAGTGGACAAAAAAAATTGTCTACCTTGAAGCATCTCCAAAGCAATGTAGGATATATTAGTTATGCCTACAATATATAATTATGCACAAGTAGACTGAAAGCCAGTTGGCTTTTAGAGTCTAATAGACAGAAAATAGTATCTCAGTTCTGTGAAAATCAGTATAGAGACGATTATCACTGAAATTCCTGAGGATAGTTATTAGCTAGGAAACTTTAGAAAATAAAATAAACATGCACTCTAAAGTTTCAGTTAAAGAACATCAGTAATAAGAAATGTGGAAAAAATTCACATTCAAAAAGTTTGAATCCAAACATTTCAGGTAAAACATACATACATAAAACATAAATATGGGTGCATATATGCCCATTCCTTAAAAACTTTCAGTGTAATATACAGAGCTTTACTTTAGGAAATGAAGATGGAATGCCTTAAGTCAACACACATTCTCTTCTATGACTCATAGGTTTATGTCATGTTCATGTGTTCAACATGTAAAATAAATTTTAAACTTACTGAAATGAAATAATTTATTGAGCCTGAAAGCATATTTGTATCATAAATAATGGAATGTTAAACAAAAACTAGAAGGCCTGAATAAATTTGGTGTGTAATAGGGAAGAACAAATCTGATTCCATGTTGGATCTGTTTCTTTACCTTTAACGTTTTTCCTCTGTTGCCTGTGCTTAGTCATGCTGGCCTTTCATCTTTTGTAAAAGAGTGCCATCGATAGCCCGAAATATATAGGATAACCCATTCTCAAGGCTCTGACCTTTAAAGGTATGACAGTTTACCATTCATATAGAGATAAAAAATTGCAGAACAAAGAATAACATTTGTCTTGTTGGAGGTTTACAGGAACATCATGACCTGACCTAAGTGCACAGATGCAAGAACAAAGGATTCTGGCACCAAGAAATTTACAACAACCCACTACAATGCCCCTTCTTTTAGTACAAAAGAAGCCTGAATTCTAACTCGGCTAATATGGTTCTCTAAGACATTTGTCCACCATCTTCTCAGTCTGCTGGCTTTCCAAATAAAGTTGTGGTTCCTTGCCCCAACAACTACTTGCCCCATTTAATGGCCTGTTGTGTGGCAAGCAGAATGAGTTTGGACTCGGTAACAGATGTGCTAAAGATCCATATATTGATATAATTTCAATTTTATATGTATTGGCGATTCAACTTTAAAAATGTAAAACCTTCATGCATTTGTATTACAATTACTTTTACACATATATATGTGTGTGCACATGTCTGCAATCTATTAATTTATTTTTTATTGGATACCCTAAAAAATTGTGTGAATTGAAAGGCCAAGTGAAATAGTTATGTATTTGTTCCAGGATATACTCATTTTAGATAATTTTCATAATCAAAACTATTTGAATGATATAATTCAAAGCATTTGGTGATAGTGTAATTATACAACTATATTAAATATTTGATTTTTCCTAGAGAAGAAAGCATAGTAAAATATATGGACAAAAATGTGAAACAAAGTATTTGTTAATACAAGCAGCTCTTAATTGAAACTGAAATTTAACTAAAAGGATGCTAAAACAGTTACCACATTCTTAATGAAATCCTGGAGATTTTAAGCATAATCAAATGAAAAAGAGATGGCAAAATTAAAAGTACCTTTACTTAAGTATAAAAGTTACATCCTAGGCATGCAAATTGAGCTTTAGTCACTTGGATTACCTTTGGATAAAGAATTATTTCTAAAATTAAGTGCTTAAATCTTTGGTGTTTCTTTCACTTGAGTAAAAGTCCTGATTGGATTCTAACTCAGGACAAACTAAAGATTTGCCAGATTAAGCAAATATTACAATAGGGTGTTTGAGGCAAAACTTCTGGTATCTCATCTGAGAGAATTTGGAAAATGGAATCAAAAAATTCCATGGTATTGAATTTAAAAGGCAAGATAATTGGGATGCATACCTGACTGAAAACTCTGACCTTTAGGGGGTCAGATAGAATCTTTGGTTCTTAGCAATAGGAAAAATCAAGATGCTTAAACAGCAGTAAACCACTGCAATTAGTATTGCTAGTTTTATGAAAGTTTAATTTATTATGCAGAGAAGAAACCACCTCTAAAATATTTATCCATGTTTGTCTTTCTTGTTCAGTGATAAGCTAATTTATTCTGAATAGATATATTTCAATTGTTCAAACATAATTATATATTTTTTTTATAAAATAGTTATATAGAATGGTGTTAGATTAAAGGCAAGAAATAATAGAGGATTGAACAAATAAAAGATGGCCATATAATACCAGCAAAGGAAGAAGTAGTAGTTAAATGTAAGAAGCGATGTAACTTATTCTATTTCTATGTAATGTAATATCAAGTAGTATTCTAGAATTATAAAAATAACTGCCTACAAAACTACAGAATTTTCCAGACACAAATTTATTGAAATTCTGTAATGTGTTTTATGGACAACCCTTATGTAAAAGAATGACTAATGTAAGAGAAAACCATGAAAGCAATTGTTCATAATAGACATTTTAAAACTGATGAAAATAATAATGATGAAGCATGGGAATTTCAGTACCCAATATTTGTTTAAGGAAAAAAAAAATGGAGTGTAAAAAATACAAAGTTCCTCTTTTTAAAAGATTTTACAGAGGTATTTAATTTGCTTCAGAAAATCTTTGTGTGTTTGCCTAATAGGTAAGTAGGGATTATTCTGTTTTAGGCAAGCACATTTGGTGACTTGTAAAAAACAAAATGCTTTGTGTTTATAAGTTATTATTGAGACCTTAAAACAAATTGAGAACTTCATCAAACACAAACAAAGGTGAAATAAAAGCTTTCATTTTGAACAACCAGTGTTGTCTCATTAGTGTACTTTGAGAATAAATAAGGGATTATTGATAAAAATCTTTATAAAAACCATTACAACAAATCTTGACATCTGTGGAAAATTTCCAGCAGTGATACTTGGGAATTATCTGTGAGTTGAAAAGTTAAAAGTATTTCCTGTATGTTTTTCAATTATTCCATTTCTAACACACACACTCTTTTATTTCTGCTGAGAATGACCAGACGCATAAAATAATAAAGTAAGAGGGAGAGAAATAAGAAGGAAGTGAACATTTTTGGATGAGAATTTTAATATGTAATGTATCGTTTTATGTTTAAAATAATACTTATATGTAAATAGTATACCATAACACTATTTTTTCCCAAGAAGGAATTTATGGATTTGGAGTTTAGGGAAATTTCCAAAGACTGGAATCCACCTACGGACATCTACAAATTTATCCATAATCTTTCCTCAGTATCAGAGTGCCTCACATTTTGCATTATTTAAAAAGAATAATTTGATTTTTTTGTTTTAATAATACTAAGTCATCTTCTAGAAAGTATTAACGTTATTTTAAATACACCCATTATTTAAACCAAAATCACATAGAAATGAATTTTGTGAAATAAAAAGTAAAATGCCCTATCTTCCCGTCCTCATGAAATACATTATAGAGAAATTTTTTTTTTTTTTTTTTTTGCAGTACACGGGCCTCTCACTGTGGCCTTTCCCTTTGTGGAGCACTGTCTCTGGACATGCAAGCTCAGTGGCCATGGCTCACGGGCCCAGCTGCTCTGCGGCATGTGGGATCTTCCCGGACTTGGGCACGAACCTGTGTCCCCTAGTATCGGCAGGCGGACTCTCAACCACTGCGCCACCAGGGAAGCCTTAGAGAAAATTTTTGACATGTTGTCTACATATGTAAGATTATAATTTGCATATTCACACAGACAATTCTTATTTTCAAAACACAAAGTAAATTATACTCTATACATGTCTTCTTAATGTATCTATATAAAACATATACTTCTATGACATTAAATGAAGAAACAAGTCATTCTTTCTCATTTTTAGTGATTTCATTGTATGGCAACAATAATTGAATTAATCTGTAACTTTCTGTTTTTTGGTTTTTGGTCAATTTTATTCATCTATCAAATCCATCAAATATAAGTGCAAAATACATCAGCTTTTTAAGAAAATAAATATTATCCTGTAACAACTAAGAAAATCATGAGACAGAATATTTTCAACATTCAAAAGAGTTCCCTCTTGCTTTTTGGAATTCAGTCCTTCCCCACACAACCTGGCCTGTGATAAAACTGATCTGCTATCATTATCATTTTGCCTTTCCTAGAATGTCTGATACATGGTATTATATACCATGTAGTCTTTTGTAAGTGACTTCTTTCACTTAGTGTAACACTTTTGAGATTTACCCATGTTTTTGTTTGACTTGGTAATATATTCTCTTAAATTTCTGAGTACTCCATTGCAAGGACAGTCCACAAATTATTTATAGGTTCATCAGTTAATAGAAATATGATTCTTTCCAAATTGAGTAATATTGCTATGAACAGTTGAGTACATCTTCACATAAACATGTGTCTTTATTTCTCTTGAGAAAATATTTGGGAGTAAAATTACTGAGTCACATGGTAAGTGTATACTTAACTTTATACAAAAATGTCAAAACATTTTTTACATGTGCTTGTACTATTTTGTATATGGACTAGCGATATACAAAAGTTCAAGGTGCTTCAAAACCGTAACCTTACCAAAACTTGGCATTGTTAGTGTTTTTAAGTTTAGTCATTCAAGTGAGCATGTAATGGTATTTCATTATGGCTTTAATTTTCATTTTCCTAATGACTAAAATTTTTTTAGCAGCTTTGTGGTGATTATGCTTTCCATATATCTTCCTTGGTGGATGTCTGGCCAAACCTTTCACCCATTTTTATTTATTGAGTTGTTGTTATTATTATTATTGATTCATAGGAGTTATTTATATAATCTGGATACAACCCTTTATTAGTTATATGTTTTTCAAATATATTCTCCCAGTATATGGCTGGCTTTTGTAATGCTCAAAACATTGTCTTTTGAAGAGAAAGCAGTTTTTTTCATTTTGCTGAATTTCCATTTACTTATTTATCACTCAATTACACAGTCTAAGATTTGAAGTATTGTGAGTGGATATGTTTCTCCTTTTCCCAATCTTTGGGAGAAAGCATTAAACCTTTCACTATTAAAAATTTTGTTAATTTAAAGCTTTTCATAGATGCCTTTTATCTGATTTAGGTATTTCCTAATTTTATATAGCTGATTTTTTTTTATTACAAATAGGTGAATTTCTTTCATATGCTGTTTCTGCATGCATTGGGTAATTTCTTTCTTTCTTTCTTTCTTTCTTTCTTTCTTTCTTTCTTTCTTTCTTTCTTTCTTTCTTTCTTTCTTTCTTTTAATCTTACTGTCTTTGTCTGGTTTTTATAGCCTGGTAGCTGAGTAATTCTAGCCTCATGGATTAAATTGGGTATTGTTCTCTTGTCTTTGATATTTTAAAAGATTTTGTGTAGAACTGGTATGATTTTTTCCAAAATTTTGTAGAATTCATAAAGGAAGCTATCTAGACTTGGGGGGCATTCATTTCATTAATAGATAGAGGGCATTCACTTCTTTAGTAAGCTTTGATAGTTTGTGTATTTCAAGGAAATTTGCTCACACTGAGCAAATTAACCAGTATAATTGTATCATATAAACTGCCATAAATATGAACACTGAAGGAATGAGGACAAAAACAAAACGTATTTGGTAGAGAAAAGTAGAATTTGTCTTTCTGTTTGTATTTTGGGAAGTTGTATGTACTCAGCCAAGAGAGAACAGAAGACCACCTTCTGCCTAAAGCAGAGGTGAATTATGAAGTCGACTGAAACAAAGCTCACCTCATTCACAATTTTATTAAGGGTCAGCAAGCCTGTGCCTGAGAAATTGAGTAGTCATCATTTTTGTCCAGGTGCCACTGAAACCATCAAGTCCTCTTGAAGCACATAGTGTTGCCTTATCTAAAGAGTTAAAAATTATTAAGTATTACATTTATTACAACCTTCTCACAATATAAATCTCCAAATGATTAATAAGTAATTTTCATATCTGATGGAATCACTGAGTAATGACCCAAATGATCCAAATCGTAAATGATCCAAAACTCAGAATTATTTAAAAATGTTGAGCATAAGTGTCATAAATTTTAGCTACAAGTACAGACAGGTAAATGAAACTTAACACCATCCATGCACAACAAAGTTGCTCCTTTAAGAGATACACTGCTGCATACCTCCTTCTCTAATATGTAATAATAATAGTCAGTCATCCCTTTTACGGAACACAGCAAAGTAATGGGAACATACAGCCAGAAGTATAGTCTGGTTACTTTGGAGCACTTTTTTATTTATTATATTTTTAATTTAAAAAATATTTGCCTATGAAATAAAAGCATTTCCTCCACCAGTGGCAACTGAAAAGTGCCTCAATTTAACGATAGTGTTAAATTCTGTATAGTTTTCCATCGTATCTGAAACCTTTCAACAATATGAGATTGTTTCTGGTGTCTGTTGAGAACAAACCTTTGCTCGTGAACCAGGTAAATTATAGGTTTAGTAGTGTGGCACGTTTACTGTAGAGGAAAGCTGGGAAATTCAGCCAGCCTTTCAGAGAGAGCTCTTAGTTTGCTGTTAGCAGTGTGGGCAACAGCATTTTACCTGGCAAGCCTCATGTCATTAGGTACATAATTCTTAATTACAAAAAATCATCATGGAGTTAAAAACCTATAGGGAAATTAAAGGACCTGCAGCAAAAAACCCTGATAGGGAGATCTACTTTACACAACTTAAATTGACTTATGTTACCCGAACAGTCCTGATGATTTAGAAAGTCTGTCTTTTTAGCATTGCAGACTAGTTGTAACTATATAGTTCATTAGCTTAAAAGATATAGGCATGTTCAAATTGAAAAAATGCAAAGAGCACCTGATTAAGAGATTAAAAATAATGGTATATCAACTTTCTTTAATTAGACTGTGAATTCCTTGAGAAAAGCAAACTTTCTCTTCCTAACTTTTTTTCAAGTTTTTCTTACCTAGTGTTCTCGAATATTCAGAAATAAAAATTTCCCCTTCAATTCAGAGAATAAAGTTTCCGTTAGGCATTAAGAGGGTCCTGCAAGTAATGTTTTGTGTTAAAGTCACCAAAGAAAGTGGAAAGTTAATGGCATTTTGAAATGCATTTTGGTTTTTTTTTTGTGCTACCAAGTTTAATTTTGTGGGCATGGGTACAATTATAACACAATTCCTGATTATTTGGCATACTGTCAGGGATGTATAAATTGAAGTAGTACTTTACTCACTAAGAAAAACATTTATGTATGATAGGAAGATTGAACTTTGGGAGAAGAAAAAAGAAAGAATATCACTAGTCACAGGACTTAGTACAAGGAAAGATGTAAAATTAAGTACTAATAAGTGTATCGAGGCAATAATGGACAAATAAATGTGACTCAAGGTTTATGGAGCTTTATGAAATTTGTCACCAGTTCAATGCAAATTGTTTTGCGCATCAGAGAGACCATTAGGACACTGTACCCATAATGGAGAACTGAGCTCCTGTTATTAATAGGCATTAAAATATATGGAAAAATACAGAAATGATTGAAGTAGAGGAGTAGGTTTAAAAGGGTGGATTCAAATCCTGGGAAGTTTTAGGCCTTGGTCTTGAGAGACAGTCAACTCCATCAAGCTGCTCATAGAAACTTAACTTAGTACAAAGACTCAGCACTAAGGAAAGAATCCATGAATGAAGAGCAGAGCAATGACTGAGAATCAAGTTGGTTGTGGGATATGGTGGAGTTGGGTTGGAAGGAAATAGCCTAAAATGTTCTTCTTCACAATATCCATCGAATATCATAATCAACCTTAAAACAACCTCAAATATCACCACAGCTGTGAAGGGTTTGCTTCTTTCCCAGAAGCTTACTTAACACTCACTCCTCAGTATTTGCACTGTTTTTCCCTTCTGTTTATCAACTGTTCACGTCTGTTTCCTGCATTGGGCTATGAGCTCTTCAAGGTTGGAGACGTCTACTTATCACCCAACCACCATGAATACACACATAGTCACTAGCATTATATCTAGGAAATAGTAAGCCCTAGTAATATAGATATTTGTTGAATGACTTTTTTTAAATGTTTGAAAAAATTACCATAAAAAGTGAGGTCAGAGTTCAGGTTTCTTACAGTCACTTTTTGTAGCCTACATAATTACTAGTTTTGGGGAGGCTTCTTTTTGAAAATTTCCCCCAAACTACTATGCCTGAATCTTTCAGACTATTACCTGCCAACCAATCTTTACAAATAGTGAAAACAGTCTCTCCTTATCCATACTGTATATTTATGTCATTCACTTAAACTGAAGAATATGGGCAAATACTAGAGTTAAATAATTTCTGAGACTTCATTTGGCTACACACATCCTTACAGCAACATTATAAATTATGAGATGATAAAATGTCTCTTTTATTTATTTATTTTATTTTTGTAGAAGAACTAAACAGGACCACACACAAATACTTCTCCAATTAAAAGGAGAATCTTCCTACTATCAGTATGATCTCTGACTCATCTCTCTTAACTTCCTGCACTTTCCATATTATGTTATATAATATTCTTTTTTTCTTACAATATTGCAATTTCTCAAGTACAGGAAATGTGATTAATATGTGCAATGCCACCTACATTAGCATTATATATCATAAAGTCACTCATATTTGAAAACTGTGACCATTTTTTCTCATGACTTGTAGTTGATTTGAAACAAAGTTTATAAATCCAAAGACCTCTTGGGAGTCAAATCACAGCCTTAATTTCTCGGCACACATCAAGATAAACATTGAATCATTTTTCTCTCATTTCTAACAAATGACCCTTACCAATATGTTCATTTTGACCATCATCTAGTTCCACTGCTATTTCCCATTGATTTTATTTGCATCAAAATTCTACATATTTTATTACTTTCATTACAAAATGTAGAAGATATTTTTTATATGTTCAGTTATTTGCCCTCTTCTTAGACCATATGAAAATTTCATTTCTCCCCACAAAAAGCAGATAAAGTCACAGTGGTACCCATAGCAGCTAGATTGTCTGTGACAGCTGACAAACAAGCTCTGGGAATGTTTCAGAGAGGAGGTCATATATCACATTAGTATGTTAGAATCACTGGGAAGAAAGTTGATGCTAAAAATTACCTGTCATGTCCCTGTCTTATTTTACTAGATCATAAGCACTTCGAGGACAAGGGGAGCAAGGGCTATGTCCTTTTCATTTCCTATCATCCATGAGTCACATAGCACGTGGGATAGAAAAAGTATATAAGACAAGTTTGTTAAATGAAACTCTTGAACTAAGGATAGGCAGGAGGTTGTAACAGGAAGGAATTTGTGTGACATACAAATGTGTGACTGAGCATGGACTGCAAGCCAGAAAAGAGACTCATGAAGGAATGTGATGACATTATACAGTGCTGCAAAAAATTATAGTAAAATGAAAATAAAAGGAGACAACTGGAATTTGTGATTGCAGTTTGGACATCTTTCTATATGTTAATTGGTCATGTGTCTTTCCTACTCTTTGAAATATATGTTCATATCCTTTATTCTACGCTAGTTTTTTTTTTATGTTGCTTTTATTGATTTTTGTAAATTCTCTGTATATTCCTGATATGAATCCTTTGTTGGATGTGTGTGTTTAAATATCTTTCCCAGTTCATAACCTATCTATATCATTACAATCTTTAAGTGTGTTTTATATTAATGTGGTCAAATTTATGAAACTTTTCTTTTACATCTTACTTATGAAATCCTTTCCTACATCAGGACCAAAAGTTATTCATCTATACTTCCTATGAGTTTTAGTTATTGTTTTTGCCAAACAAAACTTAATTCCATCATGATTTGAGTTTATATATTTCTGTATTTCTATTTATATATCTATATATCTTGGGACTAAAAAGATGAAGATCAAAGCTGATGAAATATATTAGTATTTAACACAAATCATGTTTTAGAAATAAATTCCATCTGAGGTTAAAGAGGCTTGCACAATTAAATTAGAAGCGTGAAGTTCATATTAGCACCACGTGGTTTTTATAGGACATAATAGAAAATAAACATTTGGTTCCTTGTATAATTCTGATCACAGAAACATAACTTCTGGACATTTGGAAGAAAATCAACTAGGTTTCAGGTCATTACAAAGAAAGAAATACACAGCTTTCAAGAATGGGGTGTGCAGGCTCCAAATTCAAGTTATAATGACATGTAAATAAAGGGTGGAGAAGCAAGACTAATTTGGGAATGACTGTAGGCAGTTCTTTGACACAGATAGTTCCAGAAAGGCAGTTAAAAATGCAAAGAGAGCCAAAAGATGGATTTGGGTTGCATGTAAATAAGTACTTCTAAATATAAGAGTTTTTGATTCCTTTTATTTTTTTGGTTTCTATAGAACAATTAGTTTTCCTGTTGACTCTAGATTAATCAGTGACATTAATCAATTATATAATTACATATCAAATTTCTTTACTTGTTTAGCAGTTAGTCAGTATGGAAGTGTGAAGGAAACATGATGGAAAAAAAGCAGAGTTTACTGTCTGTCCTGTTATTCGAGGTACCTACCTGGACAGGAAAGAAAGAGCCCACATTGGTAGTATGTGGCTTATCTGCTTCTGGAATTCCCTTAGTGTCATACCTACTGAGGCCAAGGATTATTGCAAAGAGGCAACTTTTGTCTCAGCTCCCTCCAAATCCAAATTAGTTTAGCACAACTCTCAACCTGAGGTAAGAATGGAGGTAAAAGACAGAAACTGCTGGAAAGGAAAGTATCATACATATCTGGTCTTTTTTTTTTAATACTCTTAATTCTTAATATTTCAATATAATAATGAATATAATTTCAAATTTGTTTTTTTTTAATTTAAAGGTAGTCACTAGCATAACAGGAGAATGTTTTCAAATTTAGAAGCAAATGTAGAACAATGATGGAGACTGAGATCTCTGGAGCCTCCAACCTTCACTTATTCTTTTAAATTTGTATATTCTTTTTTTTTTAATCAAAGTATAGTTGATTTACAATGTTGTGTTAGTTTCTGGTGTGTTAGTTTTCAGCAAAGTGATTCAGTTATACATATATATGTATTCTTTTCCATAGTCTTTTCCATTATGGTTTATCACAGGATATTGAATATAGTGCCCTGCGCTGTACAGAAGAACCTCATCCCTCATTTATGACGTAAGTAACTTGAGCATGTGCATTCAACACCTTGTGCCTCCGGTTCTCTATCTGTATAATGGAGGTAACGATGAAACCCACTTCATGGGGTTATTGTGAACATCAAATGAGTTAATATATGTAAAGAACTCAGAGAAGTGTCTGGCGTTAATTAAAATCATTTAAAATACATTAAAAATTGTTATTTGAATATCCAAATGTATAAGAGAAAAACAAAAGAGGAAGATTTAATCAATTTGACTGAAGTCAGGAGAGGGGAAAGAATAAAGATGATCATACTAAGAAGGCAGGATTCAAACAAAATACGTTAATAACCACATAAATATAAATAGATTACATGGTCTTATTATTTATTCATCTACTCATTTGTTAATTTTATAAATATTTTATATACTTGCTATTGTTAAGTATGAACATTCTAAGTACTATGTTATAAAGGTGACCCCTTCACACAGAAAAATTTCTTGTCATTGTGGAATTTTGGATTTAATGCAGGAGACAGAATTGTGCTGCCCAATATAGAGCCCACCAGCCACATGTGACTACATAATTTTAAATTTGAATGAACTAAAATTGAAAGAAATCAATGATTTAGTTCCATAGTCTCAGTAGCTACATTCAAGTGCTCAATAGACACACACTGTTAGTAGTTACAGTATTGGACAGTGCAGATAAATGACTTCTATTATTGTAAAACTTTCTATTGGAAAGTATTAATATAGAAGTAACATGACAGCAAGTTTCAGTGTTGATGTGGGCTGTGAAACAAGGGAAGGTCAAGTGATAGAGAGTGACTGGAATTAAATAAATAAATAAATAAAGCTGGCAGCGTAACAGAGAGCAAGGTCACAGAATACTTTTGTGAGGAGAAACAATACAAAAAAATCTTAAATGATTAGACCAGGCCAAGAGAGTCACCAGCCTGTGGAAGTTCATTCCAGCAACAGGAAGAACTATGCATAAATTCTAGGCATAGAACTTGGAAAAACTTAGAATGAAAAGGAGGTCCTTGACACATGGGCATGTGCATGAGGGAGAGTGTTGAGAAAAGAGGTCAGATAAGTAGGAAGAGACCAGATCAGGTGGCGCCCTGTGGGACAGGTAAGGGATTTAGATTTCATTTGGAGTAAAATGCAAGGATATTTTTTAAGTAATGCAAGTAAAACAAACAAATCAACATACAAATTAACTTTAAAACTGAGTTAAAAAATCTGTTAACATTTTATTTTCACGAAATTAAAAAAATAATATTACAGCATCACTGAATATTATGTAATGGATAAAGTACCAGGCAAGTGAATATAAACCTACAAAAAAAAAATGCATTGGTAGCAATACTGTTAACCTGAATTGAAAACCAAGACAATAGAAATGGATAAAAAGCAATATTTTATAATGATTAATGTACAATTCACAAACCTTCAAGTTTGTCCTATAATGTTCCATGTAAAGTATTGCTGAGTATTGCAAAGACAGTTATTTTAGTACAGAAATTCAACACATTTAAAATCATAATGAGGCATATGTTATGGGACGAATTGTGCCTCCCTCCCTAATTCATGTCGAAGTCCAATCCCCCAGTAGATCAGAATACTTTTGTGAGGAGACAATCACATGATGTCAAATGGGAGGACCCTAATTTAATCTGACAAGTGTTCTTATAAGAAGTGGAGATTGGACATGGACAGAGGGAAGATCATGTGAGACACGGGGAGAAGATGCCCATATATAAGCCAAGGAGACAGGCTTCAAAAGAAATTAACCCTGACTTCACCTTGATCCTGGACTTCTACTCTCCAGAATTGTAAGAAGATAAATATCTGCTGTTTAAACCACTCAGTCTGTGGTACTTCATATGGCAGCCCTAGTAAACAAATACAGTGCTTGAATACATTTGAATTTGAATACATTTGAATAATTTGTTACATATATATATACACACATATATATGTAACAAATATACTTCAAAAAAATTAGAAGTGGTCAAAAAATATACACCTTCGCAAAAGTTATCAATGACAAAAATCTACAGGTCTTTGCTTTTTAAATAGTAGAAATTATTATTTCTAAGTAAATAAAAAATGAATTTGGAGCTGGTCCTTCCCATTATTTCTTCCAATATACAAGTGCTCAAAATAAAAATTGGTTATTGTTCAACTACTTCAACTGGATTTTTTAGTATAGACCTTAGGAGTGCTCCCCCTTCCCCCCCACATCACTTAGTTCTTAAGCTGCCTCAAATCTATTCTAGAAAAGAAGGACATAATGTATATTCCTTTTTAGCACAAAATTCAGATTCACAAAATGACAGATTGATGCTAAGTATTTGAACCTGCATAAGAGTAATCCTATGCATATGTGCATATACTCCAATTTTCACAAATTAAACTTGAAAATATTGGATCTTTTAAGAAAATTTTGGGCTTCCCTGGTGGCGCAGTGGTTAAGAATCCACCTGCCAATGCAGGGAACGCAGGGTGAAGCCCTGGTCCGGGAAGATACTACATGCCACAGAGCAACTAAGCCCGTGCTCCAGAACTACTGAGCCTGCGCTCTAGAGCCCGCGAGCCACAACTGCTGAGCTCACGTACCACAGCTACTAAAGCCTGCGTGCCTAGAGCTCTGCAACAAGAGAAGCCACTACAATGAGAAGACTGTGCACTGCAATGAAGAGTAGCCCCTGCTCGTTGCAACTAGAGAAAGCCCATGCACGGCAACAAAAACCCAACATATCCAAAAATAAATAAAAATTTTAAAAAAAGAAAGAAAATATTGTTTGTAATTGGTAAATTGAAAATAAAAAGAGTCTGTATTAGTCCCAAGTTCTCCTGTTGTTATAGAATTGTGATGCTGCCCACCACTTTGAACGCATTTAAATAATAGTCACCTCATACTATTGAATTTTCTTAATTGGCATATCTTTAGTTTTAGAAGTCTGCATGTAGATGGAATTGATGTCAAAAGGTCATGTAGTTCATCCTTCAGCTTCTGAACAGGAATCTATGAAAACTAATTCTAAAGAGATTCAGTAGGAGAGAGGTATCACCTTGCATAGGCGATAACATAGGCTGCTTCTGACCATTCATCTCTGTAAAAAAAAATGCATAAAATGGTGTCTTTTCATTACAAATTCAAGTCACCCCAGACTGCATCTGAAATAATAAAATCTAAATCTATATCTATACTTTAAACAAAGTACATACAGGATTTAACAAAATGAAATGGAAAGTATCTCTATAGCAATTCAGGACCAAAAAAAAAAAAGTCATTGAGAGGTATATCTTTACAATTCACTAACATTTTAATTAAGACTGTATCCTAACTTGAACAATGCTCATTCATAGCTCAGGTGTCATTCACGTCATTCTTAATTTCCTTGTACTTGCAGTTCATATGATGAAAAGCATTATCACTATAAAGAAAACTAGAAAAAAAAAAGAAAAGCATGCAAGATGAGTTCACCTTTTGATTTTCATGTGAGTAGAGCAAATTACTAAATCTGTAGTTGCCAAAATGTGCACATATTTGTTAAAGGAGCAGCTGGTAATGTTGTATACAAGCTGTTCTCCAGAAATTAATTGTGAATATTAAGAATAATCCTCACCTGGGTCACACCTGCACCAATTTATGTTTTCCTCCTAGACATTTATCAGGCCTGTCTTTTCTTACAACTAACTGAAATCAGGATGTCTCAGAGTTCATGATGAAAAAGCTGCCAATGTATTATGGACCTGTACAAGTAAGACATCTGTTTAAACTCCATGCTTTTGGTCTCTTCATGATTGTAGTATGCCAAATTACGAACACCATATGAAGCATAAAATTGCTCTGGCTCACCTTCTCTTTCAGGTAATTAAAAAGAAAAAGATTCATTTAAATTACCATATTAAGCAAAATTTAGTAGCATATATTCAAGTGGTAGAAAGAGGTCTAATGACAATAATAATTTAGTGTATGGACAAAACAAATCTTCATGAAGTATATTGTCATATAGTGGCAATAAAATCAATCTAAGAAAATAATTTCTAGGAATATTTACCCCAGGTAGTTGCTATTTTTTTTAGTATATTTTTATCTTCATTTCTAATGAAGCAAGCCCCAGTATTTTATCCAAATAATAGTATATTTGTTGAAGGTAAATAATTTTAATTTTGCCATTTCTTGATGCAGAATAAAATATGGTAAACTGTCTTTCAAATTGTGAAATTCAGTGATACTTCAACATTGTCTTAATTTTTTCAAGTGTAAAGTAATTATACCAAGCTCATAGAGTCTTTGTGAGACTCTGTAATAATATGTATAAAACATCTGGCATATAAAAAAACCTGATACATTACAGATATTAGTTTTCAGAGGCATTAGAGAATCGTGTTTAAGAGCACAGTCACTAATCTCATTAAACACCTAAATCGTGCCCCATGATATGTTTTTCTCTTGTAAGTTTGTTCTTCACCCTCTTGAAGTATTTCTTAATGTTTATTCTCATTTTTTTAAACATATACATTTATCTATTCTTTTTCAGATTATTTTCCCATTTAGATTGTTACATAACATTGAGCAGAGTTCCCTGTGTTATTCAGTATGTCATTCTCAATTTTAAACATTGTCTTTCATTCTCAGATTTTGAGCTCAAAAGCACCCCCTCAAGTTCAGCATATGCTGGTGTCACTGTCACAATTTTTAAAAATGACATTAAATTAGCTATCTCTCAAACTTTTACCATCACTCTCCAAAATTGCCTGTATTCTCACTCCTTTCTCACTTCATTCCAGTAATACTGAAATATCTGTCCGAAATCTCACTCAAGATCGATATTCCTACTGCAGTTAGGACTTCCTCTTTCTTCTTTCTGATGACTCCTTAATGCTTGCATTTAAGATTTTCAAGTTCAGCTAACTTTGAAAGTAATTGTCTCTAAGCCATAGTGAAATGACAGGTTGTGATTATTTTTTTTTTAAAGTCTTTGCAGAGGGCTTCCCTGGTGGTGCAGTGGTTGAGAGTCCGCCTGCCAATGCAGGGGACATGGGTTCGTGCCTCGGTCCGGGAAGATCCCACATGCTGTGGAGCGGCTGCACCCGTGAGCCATGGCTGCTGAGCCTGCGCGTCTGGAGCCTGTTGCTCCACAACAGGAGAGGCCACAACAGTGAGAGGCCCGCATACCGCAAAAAAAAAAAAAAAAAAAAAAGTCTTTGCAGGTATAGTTAGTTAAGGATCTAAAGACGAAATCTTCTTGGAGTTAGGTAGAACCTAAATCCAATGTCTGGAATCTTAATAAGAGAAAGGAAGGGGAGATTTAGACAGAGAGATACACAGGCAGAAGAATGCCATGTGAAGAAGGAGACAGACCAAGGAACAACTGAGGCCATCAGAAGCTGGAAAGATTCTTCCCTAGAGCTTTCAGAGATCTGTGAGAGATCATTTCTCTTGTTCTAATCTACCCATTTTTGGTAATTTGTTATGGCAACCCTAAGGAAACTAATATATCCATGATCTATCATAAACTCACTTTTGAAAAGAAAAAAAATACAAACAAAAAAATTATCTCAGACATATTTTCCTTTTTTCCTTCTCATATTTCCTGTGGTAGGAAACGGGGAGGTAGGGACTAAGCATGGCTGGAAAAAAGTGGCATACTGGGCAGATTGGATCCATTTGGATTCATAATCTACAAGATCAAATGAACCTTTAGCTGGCTCAGCAATTTACTCTATTTCTTTGTTAGATAGCTGTAAAATCACTCTCACAGTCCCCAAGGAAATAGTTCATATCACTTTTTCTTTTCCCAAATCTTTTAGTCCCTTTTCACCACTTCTCTTTGAGCTCATGACTTTTTGTTATACTATGAATAAACAGAAGCCATCTAAATTATCCATCCATAAATCCAGTAGACTACTAGTCTGTGCTCCCATTCTTTTCTTCCATTTTGGTCATACAATTTATGCTCCTATCAAAAATTAACCATTACAGTGTATCTTGAATGCCATACCCTTTTTATTTTTTCTAATTTTTAAAATTATTATTTTTAAAAAATTTTTATACAATTTTAAAGTTACTTTCCATTTATAGTTATTACAGGATATTGGTTCTGTTCCCCGTCTTGTACAATACATCCTTGAGCCTACCTTACACCCATTAGTTTGTACCTCCCATGTCCACACCTCTATATTGCCCCTCCCCCACTCCCCACTGGCTATACATTTTTGTTTTTGCAGGGACATTTCCTCTTTGCTTAACTCACCATTTTATTGCATCATCAGACTCTCTGCTCCTATTGTATCATTACCCACTGCTTACAAATATGCTTTTGTCTCATTCATCCTTCAAACAAAGCAAAATGCAAATCATTTGAGACTCTTATTCTCAGTTTTTCTAAATGCTTTTTATCAAATAACATTGCTAGAATGTTTCTCTTTTGAATAAATGATGAAAATATATATTCCTGAGTTTAGTCCAATTATCTGATGTCCCTTCTCAGACATGTTTGTGTTACTCTTCCTTTTTACTTGGGGATAACTTTACTTTTTTCTGTCTCAATTTTTTTTCATAGCTAATTATATCCAGATGAAAACACCTCAACAAAATTTATCATATACTTACACTAGCAATTTATCTGTCACCTCCACTAGAAAATCTCATGATATCCAACCTAAATCTCTCAGAATACTTTCTGTGGAAAAGTTTTTGTTTGATTTTCTCACTATGAAGTTCTAGGATTTCACAGTATAACTACAACAGAGTAGTCACTCAATAAAATCATTTGTATAAAAAAGTAGTTTATACAATAAATATAGACAGTAAATTGAGATTATATATAGTAAATTCATTGGGTAGTTTTAATGGTCATTAAAATGAGAATAAATAAAATAATATAAAAATAAATATAGTTAAAATATAGTCAAATGTAATGACCACTAAATATTTCTTAAATTTTGTTTATTATAGTTATCCTCATAATTCTGTCTAATTGATTTCTATCTAAATGGCTGCAAGTAGAGACATTAAATGATAGCACAGTGTAACACATATTAAAATAACCAGATTGTGTTATATATATTACTCTACATTTAGCACTGGCTCTTCCATGTGGTAATCATAACATACAATAAATGTGATCAGAAGTATTTACTTTATCTCTAGTCAAAAACATTGTTTATCTTAAATGCATGGTTATGATTGCTCCACTGATATCTGTATTAATATTCTCAAAATAGACACTTGGTTCCATGTAAGTAAATATTGAGATTTTTTATTTGAGGCAGTTGGACTTAAAAAGTGCTGAAAGTTCAACAGATCAAGAAACAGAGTCAGCATTCCATTGGTCTTGTCAGGTTTCAATTTCTTTGTAAAATTCAAGGCAGCTAATAGCTTTATGTTGTGTGTGAGAAACGACCAAAAAAAAAAAAAAAAAAAAAAAAAAGAAAATCAGATTTGCATGATATTGCCAAAATCTTTCAGAAGACCCATACATTAAGGACAGAAAGATGAATGTCTTTAGTTTCAGAGGGACACGACAAGCTAGATAAATAAAAAGAGCATAGGACTGTTTATTTTTAGATACATATAAATCACATCTTAAGTGCTGCAAACTGATATTTTAAGTTTACTGTAAAAACTAAAAATTGACTATGAGAACTAGTATTTTAGGCCCCAAATTTCCCATAAAAGGAGCATGCACTGCTCTTTTATTGAGTCCTAAAGGAATACTGACTAAAGAAGGTGGCAGGAGCTGGGGAGAAGAATGCTGATAGAAAAGGAACACAGTCTTCTCTAAGGCACAGATACCCTGGGAAACCAAGAAGTGTGGGCATGGTATCAACTGCCTCCTGAGTGAGGACCACATAAAATTACTATGACAATCCTTTCCTAGACCTGACATGAACTAAGTTTTCCACATGATAATCTTAATCTTCCCCCCCCAAACAAAACATATTTCTGTAATAATGAATAGTTTGTTTATGTGTTTCTTAACTTCTAGCCTTATTTCATAGAAGATGTTAGGTAGTCAAAGTGCTCAGTTGTAAACCAAAGTAGAGCATATAGAAAGCACAAAACACCATTGTCCAAATGAGCATAAAACCACCCTGCTTAAATTCTTTAATCCATTCCATCCTGATAATACTCACCAACCTCCCCATGCTGAACTACAATCATTAATTATCAGTGTGCTTTTTTGTAGTTTTTAATAGAAAAATGGTTATCTTCTTAAATATTTGTAAAGCTATAAACAAAATGGCTTAAATGCAGAGTATTTAAGACTATTCTTTGGCTCTTAGGGTAAATGGATTATGGACTCAGAACAGCTATCACACTGTAAGTCACAAATCCTGAATTTTGGCTGCCATTAAAATGTCCATTTGTGCTATTCATTTTAACTTCCCATATGAATAATGCATAGTAAGCTTTAGAAAATGAAAAGAACATTAATAATGGCAGGGAGTATCTGAATTCTGTCAGACATGAAGAATCTTAATTATATCAGAACATTACTTCATTAATACTGAAAATATATATCTAGTACTTTGTTTAGAATTTATAATAAATTAGTCTCTATTAATTAGTTATTATTTAAAAAATGATATGTTCTTCTCCAAACAGAGAACATAAACTGTGCACTTACATTGGCAAAATTGCTATCAAAATATTAAAGCAGTTCAATTTATTTAGTCAAATACTTAACCTGAGTTTTCTATCATGGTGAATGAATGTGTGTATGTATGTCTGTGTATTTATGTATGTGCCTCAATATCATACAGTTTGATATCAAACTTATCAGATAGATTTATGAGATGGTGTGACTCATAACCAGAATAATTTGTTACCCTGGTTTCATCTCCATATAGACATTATAATTCTTTTATTTTTATGTGGGTAGAGGTGGACCAAAATAATTTTTTGTGTATAAACATATTCCTAATCATGTTAACTACTACAATGGGGTGAAGAAGTTATAGACAAGGGCCAAATTATAACCTCTGTTTGATTTAATATAACCAGTTTATAGTGACAAAATATTTTAACACTGATATAACTCCAAAATAATTAGACTTGTTAAGACATTTGTTTTATTACATTCTTCAGGATATTTCTAAACATATAGGTATAACAGTTAAAAAACTATTAGTAATATTTAAATAGCTAATCACTACTGCAAAAGTGACAATGTGATACACTAAAATGTAATGGTTGTAAGTAAAGTTCACTTCCAAATCCATTTTGTGTCTTACTTTCTGTGGTTCGTTTTTATCTACACTCTTTCTCTTTGGTCTTAATATATTCCTCATGATCCTTCCTTGTATCTCTCTCTCCCTTAACTGTGGACGTGTGTTTTACTTTCTTTATATCTTTATCTTATCACTTGATTATTTCCACAAATTTTCTATACTTTTCTCTTGCTCATTCTTTCTTAATACCTGCTGTTCTCAAATTTAATGTTACTAGCCAATTTAATGTTACTAGCCATACATGTTTAATGAAAACAAGTCTGTAGGTTTACTGAGAATAATTAATCTTATGGATTTTGAAGAAGTAATCTGGCACTTTGTAGACTGTAGTGGATGGATAAGCTAGACTTTTCCCCTAATAACATTTTCTCCAATTACTTACAAGATATTAATTGAGACTAGTAACAGATTATTCCAAAGGTACTCAAACTCAACATATCAAAATTGGAACACCATACCTTTCCACTTCGTTCTTTATTTCTTATCCTTTTTGCCAGTATTATTATATATCCAGGTACACAATTTAAGAAACTTAGGTCCATCTTTAACAACTTTCCTGGTTTACTACACTTAATGGAGTTTCAATGGAGTTTCAATGGCATTGCCTTAGCGGTACCCTCTTCATCACTAGACTAAATTATTACACTTACTTTTTCAATATTAATTCCCTTCAATGTCTACTAGTTTTCAATTTAATCTTTACACCACACTATCATTCTAAGGTATAGATGTGCCTCACTCTCCCTAATAATAATAATAATAGTAACAGTAGATAGTCTTTGGTCTTAGTAGATAACAAGCTATTCTAAGCTATTCTAAGTGTTCTACATGTGTTTGTATGATTTAATTTTCCATGTGGTCTTACAAAGCAAGTGCTGTTACTATTGGGTGGGTCAAAAAGTACCTTTGGTTGTTTAAGTAAAAATAAAAGACACATTTTTCATTGTCACCAAGAACTTTATTGAACAGTGTATTCACCTTTTTGTTCCACTATCTTCTGTCATTTCTCAGGCAACTTCATAATTCCGTCTTCCCAAAACTTTTTACCTGTTTGAACAGAGAACTCTTCCAGATGCTTTTCATAGTCTTCAGGGAGTTGAAATTTCTTCCCCTAAGAGAATCTTGTAAAGGCTGAAATAAATGGAAATCTGAAGGTGCAATGTGTGGTGAATATGGTGGATGAATCAGAATTTCCCAGCCAAGCTATAAGAGTTTTTGCTTGTCATCAAAGAAACCTGCAATCTTGTGTTATCCTGATGGAAGAATATGTATTTTCTGAGCAGAAGCAAGAAGAATTACAATCCTGCAGCCTGCAGAACGAAAACAATAATCACAGAAAGATAGGCAAAAGGAAAAGGCAGAGGATTATGTCCCAGATGAAGGAACAAGATAAAATCCCAGAAAAACAACTAAATGAAGTGGAGATAGGCAACTTTCCAGTAAAAGAATTCAGAACAATGATAGTGAAGATGATCCAGGACCTTGGAAAAAAGAATGGAAGCAAGAATTGAGAAGATGTAAGTAATGTTTAACAAAGACCTAGAAGAATTAAAGAACAAACAGAGATGAACAATACAATAACTGAAATGAACAATAAATTAGAAGGAATCAATAGTGAAATAACTGAGGCAGAAGAACGGATAAGGGACCTGGAAGACAGAATGGTGGAATCATTACTGCAGAGCAGAATAAAGAAAAAAGAATGAAAAAAAATGAAGACAGTCTAAGGGTCCTCTGGGACAACATTAAACACACCAACATTCTCATGATAGAGGTCCCAGAAGGAGAAGAGAGAGAGAAAGGACCCAGGAAAATATTTGAAGAGATTATAGTTGAAAACTTCTCTAACATGGGAAAGGAAATAGCCAGCCAAGTCCAGGAAGCACAGAGAGTTCCAGGCAGGATAAACCCAAAGAGGAACATGCCAAGACACATAGTAATCAAATTGACAAAAATTAAAGACAAAGAAAAAAGATTAAAAGCAACAAGGGAAAAACAACAAATAACATACAGGGGAACTCCCATAAGGTTAAGAGCTGATTTCTCAGCAGAAGCTCTGCAAGTGAGAAGGGGTGGCACAATATATTTAAAGTGATGAAAGGGAAAAACCTACAATCAAGAATACTCTAGACTCTCATTCAGATTTTATGGAAAAGTCAAAAGCTTTACAGACAAGCAAAAGGTAAGAGAATTCAGCACCATCAGACCAGCTTTGCAATGAATGCTAAAGGAACTCCTCTAGGCAGGAAAGAGACTAGCAACTTAAAACAACCTTGAACATATATAGACTGCTATATTAAAACCTCATGGGAACAGCAAATCCCCAAACTACTATAGATACAAAAGAGAAAAAAAAACCCAAACACAACACTAAAGATGGTCATCAAACCACAAGGGAAGAGAACAAAAGAGGAAGGAAGGAAAAAAGACCTACAAAAACAAACCCAAAACAAATAAGAAAATGGGAACACACATATCAATAATTACCTTAAATGTAAATGGATTCAATGTACCAACCAAAAGACATAGACTGGCTGAAAGGATACATAAACAAGACCCATATATATGCTGTCAACAAGCAACACACCTCAGACCTAGGGACACATACAGGCTGGAAGTGGGGGGATGGAAGAAGGTTAAAAATAAAGACACTTATAAGAGACAAAGAAAGACACTGTAACAATCAAGGGATCAATCCAAGAAGAAGATATAACAATTATAAACATATATGCACCCAACATAGTAGCACCTCAATATATAAGGCATATACTAACAGCCATTAAGGGGGAAATCAACAGTAACACAATAATAGTGGGGGACAGTAACACCCCACTTTCATCAATTGACAGAAAATCAATAAAGAAATGCAGACCTTAAATGACACATTAGACTAGATGGACTTAATTCATATTTATAGAGCACTCCATCCAAAAGCAGAAAAATAAACATTTGCCTCAAGTGCTCATGGAACTTTCTCCAGGACTGACTGCATCCTGGGCCACAAAGCGAGCCTTGGTAAATTAAAGAAAATTGAAATCATATCAAACATCATTTCCTACCACAATGCTCTGAGATTAGAAATAAACTTCAAGGAAAAAAAAAAACTATAAAAAACACAAACAGGGGTTCCCTGGTGGCACAGTGGTTGAGAGTCTGTCTGCCAATGCAGGGGACGCAGGTTCGTGCCCAGGTCTGGGAGTATCCCACATGCCGTGGAGTGGCTGTGGCTTGAAATAAAAAAATACCTAGAGACAAATGAAAATGAAAGCAAAATGATCCAAAACCTATGAGATGCAGCAAAAGCAGTTCTAAGCGGAAAGTGTATAGCTATACAATCTTACATCAGGAAACAAGAAAAATCTCAAACAATGTAACCTTACATCTGAAACAACTAGAGAAAGAAGAACAAACAAAACCTAAAGTTAGTAGAAAGAAGGAGATCATAAAGATCAGAGCAGAAATAAATGAAATAGAGACAAAGAAGACAATAGCAAACATCAATGAAACTAAAAGCTGATTCTTTGAAAAGATAAACAAAATTGATAAACCTTTAGCCAGACTCATCAAGAAAAAAAAGGAAGAGGACTCATATCAAAATTAGAAATAATAAAGTAGAAGTTACAACTGACACTACAGAAATACAAAGCATCATAAGAGACTACTATATGCAACTGTATGTCAATAAAATGGACATCTTGGAAGAAATGGACTAATTCTAAGAAAGGTAGAGTCTCCCAAGACTGAACCAGGAAATATTGCAAAATATGAGCAGTCCAATCACAAGCACTGAAATTGAAACTGTAATTTAAAAACTCCCAACAAGCAAAAGTCCAGGACCTGATGGCTTCACAGGTGAATTCTATCAAACATTTAGAGAAGAGCTAACACCTATCCTTCTGAAACTGTTCCAAAAAAAATTGCAGAGGAAGGAAAACTCCCAAACTCATTCTATGAGGCCACCATCACCCTGATACCAAAACCAGACAAAGATACCACTAAAAAAGAAAATTACAGGCTAATGTCACTGATGAATCCTCAGGAAAATACTAGCAATTGGAATCCAACAATACATTAGAGGATCATACACCATGATCAAGTGGGACTTATCCCAGGGATGCAAGGATTTTTCAATATCCACAAATAAATGAATGTGATAAACCACATCAATAAATTGAAGAATAAAACCATATGATCATCTCAATAAATGCAGAAAAATCTTTTGACAAAATTCAATACCCATTTATGATGAAAACTCTACAGAAAGTGGGCATAGAGGGAACCTACCTCAACATAGTAAAGGACATATATGACAAACCTACAACTAATATCATACTCAATGGTGAAAAGCTGAAAGCATTTCCTCTAAGATCAGGAAGAAGACAAGGAGGCCCACTCTCACCACTTTTTTTCAACATAGATTTGGAAGTCCTAGCTATGGCAATCAGAGAAGAAAAAAAAATAAAAGGGATCCAAATTGGAAAATAAGACGTTAAACTGTCACTGTTTGCAGAGGACATGATAGTATATATGTAAAATCCTGAAGGTGCAACTAGAAAACTACTAGAGCTCATCAGTGAAGCTGGTAAAATTGCAGGTTACAAAATTAATACACAGAAATCTGTTGCATTTCTATACACTAACAATGAAAGATCAGAAAGATAAATTCAAGAAACAATCCCATTTACCACTGCATCAAAAAGAATAAAATACCTAGGAATGAACCTACCTAAGATGACAAAAGACCTGTACTCTGAAAACTACAAGACACTGATGAAAGAAATCGAAGAAGACACAAACAGATGGAAAGATGTACCATGTTCTTGGATTGGAAGAATAAATATTGTCAAAATGACTCTATTACCCAAGGCAACCTATAGATTCAATGCAATCCCTATCAAATTACCAATGGCATTTTTCACAGAATTAGAGTAAAAAAATCTTACAATTTACATGGAGACACAAAAGACCCTGAAAAGCCAAAGCAATCTTAAGAAAGAAAAGTGGAGCTGGAGGAGTCAGGATCCCTGACTTCAGACTATACTACAAAGCTATAGTCATCAAAATAGTATGGTACTGACACAGAAATAAAACTATAGATCGATAGAACAGTATAGAAAGCCCAGAAATAAACCTACGTACCTATGGTCAATTAATCTATGACAAAGGAGACAAGACTATATAATGCTGGGAAGATAGTTTTTTCAACAAATGGTGCTGGGAAAACTGGACAGCTACATGTTAAAAAATGAAATTAGATCATTCTTTAACACCATACACAAAAGTAAACTCAGAATGGATTAAAGACCTAAATATGAGACTGGACAATATAAAACTCCTAGAGGAAAACATAGGCAGAACATTGTCTGACATAAATCGCAGCAATATATTTTCTGACCTGTCTCCCAGATTAATGGAAATAAAAACAAAAGTAAACAAATGGAACCTCATTAAACTCAAAAGATTTGTACAGCAAAGGAAACCATAAACAAAATGAAAAGACCACCTACAGATTGGGAGAAAATACTTGCAAATGATGTGACAGACAAGGGATTAGTCTCCAAAATTTACAAACAATTCATGCAGATTATTATCATCAAAACAAACAACTCAACCAAAAAGTGGGCAGAAGACCTAAATAGACATTTTTTCCAAGAGAGACATACAGATGGCCAAGAGGCACATGAAAAGATGTTCAACATTGTTAATGATTAGAGAAATGAAAATCAAAACTACAATGAGGTATCACCTCACATGAGTCAAAATGGCTATCATCAAAAAATCCACAAACAATAAATGTTGGGGAGGGGGTGGAGAGAAGGCAACCCTCCTACACTGTTGGTGGGAATCTAAATTGGTACAGTCACTATAGAGAACAGTATGGACGTTCCTTAACAAACTAAAAATAGAGCTACCATATGACCCTGCAATTCCATTCCTGGGCATATATCCAGAGAAAAACATGGTCCGAAAAGATACATGCACCCCAATGTTCATTGTAGTACTGTTTACAATAACCAACACATAGAAGCAATTGGAATGTACATCGACAGAGGAATGGATAAAGATGTGTTACATACATAACATGGAATATTACTCAGCTGTAAAAAAGAATGAAATAATGCCATTTGCAGCAACAAGGATAGACTTACAGATTGTCATACTGAGTGAAGTAAGTCAGAGAAAGAGAAATATCGTATGATGTCAGTTATATGTGGAATATAAAAAGAAATGATACAAATGAACATATTTGCAGAACAGAAGCAGACTCACAGACTTAGAGAACAAACTTATGGTTACTGGGGTGGGGGGAAGAGTGGAGGGAAAGGATAGTTAGGGATTGACATGTACACACTGTTATATTTTAAAAGGATAACAAACAAGGACCTACTGTATAGGACAGGGAACTCTGCTCAATATTATGTGGCAGCCTGGATGGGAGGGGCGTCTGGCTGAGTCCTTTTGCTGTGTACCTGAAACTATCACAACATTGTTAATCATATATATTCCAATATAAAATAAAAAGTTTTTTAAAAAAAGATTATGCATTTTCTGTTGACTCATTCTGGATGCTTTTTGTTGAGTGCCACTTTCAGCTGGTCTAATTGGGAGCAGTACTTGTTGGAATTAATCGTTTGATTTTCCTCAAGGAGTTGATAATAGAGGATTCCCTTCCAATCTCACCATATACACAACATCACCTTCTTTGGATGAAGACCGGCCTTTGGTGTAGTTGAAGGTAGTTCATTTTGCTTGCCCCATGATCCCTTCTGTTCCACATTGTTTTACAGTATCCACTTTTCATCACCCATCACAATTTGTTTTAAAAATTGAACATTTCCTTACGTTTCAGTAGAGAATAGCATGTGGAAATATAGTCACGAGGTTTTTATCACTTTATTTATGTGGAACCCAAACATCAAAGCGATTCACGTAACCAAGCTGGTGCAAATGATTTTCAAAAATTATTTTGGATATTTTGAGTATGTCAGCTATCTTCCACGTGGTATAACGTTGATTGCTCTCAATTATTATTTTAATTTTATCGCTATCAACTTTAACTGGTCTACCTGACCATGGAGCAGAGTCCAGCCAGAAATCTCCAGCATGAAAGTTCACAAACCACTTTTGACACATTTAATCAGTTACAGCACCTTCTCCATACACTGCACAAATCTTTTGTGTGTGTGTGTGTGTTTCAGTTGTGTTTTTACCTTTCTTGAAATAATAAATCATAATATGCTGAAAATGTTGCTTTTTTTCTTTCATCTTCAATATTAAAATGGTTACACAAAAATTCACCAATTTTGATGTCTTTTTTAAAATGCATTGCTGATATGACAACTCTCACATACAGTCTAACAAAATTGTATCGAATGAAGCTAAAGACAACTAAGTACTACTAGAGCCATCTTATGAAAAAAAACCCAAACATTTTGGCCCACCCAATATCATGTTATATGACAAATTGTCTGATGTAAAAGAACTTTTAAGTTAGACCAAAGAATATTTCCAATTTCTCCTCTTTATTATGGAAATACAATTAACATATAACTTTGTGTTGATTTGAACACTTGTATGTTGCAATATGATTAAACATAATCTAGCTAATGCCTGCATTACATTACATAATTATTATTTCATTTTTATGGCAAGAACATTTAAGATCTAACCTCAGCAACTTCCAAGTATATTTTACAGTATTCTTAACTATAATCACCATACTGTACATCAAATCTCCAGAAGTGACTCAACTTTTAAAACAACTGTGTATGTTTTGACCAAAATCTCCCCAATTTTCCCACAGTCTCATCCCCTGGTAACCACTATTCTACTCCCTGTTTCTAAGAATTCAGCTGTTTTAGATTCCACATATAAAAGATATCAAACAACATTTGTCTTCTCTGTCTTATTTTGCTTAGCATAGTGCCCTCAAGTTTCATCTACATTGTCCAAAATGGTAGGATTTCTTTCTTTCTCATAGCTGAATAATATCATGTATATATATATATATATATATACATTTTAACAATATTAATTCTTCTGTTCAATGAACATGAAATATCTTTCCATTTGTTTCCATCTTCTTCAATTTCTTTCATCAAAATCTTCTGGTTTTATTGTATAGATCTTTCACTTTCTTGGTTAAATTTATTTCTAAGTATTTTGTTGTTTTTCATGCCATTGTAAATGGGATTTTTTTTTCTTAATTTCACTTTCTGATTGTTTGTTTTTAGTGCATAGAAACACAATGAAGAGTAAAGAGATTGAATCAGTAATTAAAAACCTCCTAACAAAGAAATCCCAGGATCAGATGGCTTTATAGGTGAATTCTACCAAGCATTTAAAGAAAAATTAATGCCAATTCTTCTCAAATTCTTCCAAAATTTGAAGAAGAGGGAACATTCCCAAATTTATTTTATGAGGTCAACATTATCCTGATACAAAAGCCTGATAGGGACATTACAAGAAAAGAAAACTAAAGACCAGTATTCCTAATTAATATAAATGCAAAATTTCTCAACACAGTATTAGCAACCAAATTCAACAACATATTAAAAAGATCATACACCATGATCAGTTGAGATTTATTCCTGGGATTCAAGGATGGTTCAACATGAATAAATCAATAAATGTGATATGTCACTTTAACCATATGAAAGATAAAAATCATATTATCATCTCAATAAATGCAGAAAAAGCATTTGACAAAATACAACATTCTTTCATGATAAAAACTTTCAGCAAATTGGTTATAAAAGGAACACACCTCAACATAATACAGGCCATATATGACAAACTCAAAACTAACATAATTAATGGTGAAATATTGAAAGCTTTTTCTCTAAGATCAGGAACAAGACAAGTGTGCCCACTCACACCACTCTTTTTTTATATATAAAATATTTATTTAAAATATGACAAGGAAATTGGTAGAAGACAGAAAATAAGAACCAACTGTAAAGAAAGCAACCACTGATACATGCAATGGCATAGATGCATCTCAAAAGCATTAACATCAGTAAGAGAAGCCAGACACAACAGTCTACTGACTGTATAGTTTAGAGAATCCTAACAATGGCAAAAGTATAGGGAAATAAATTTGGTTGTAGTTATCAGGGACCTGGGCAAGGAAGGGTATTTCCTGCAAAGGGGGCACAGCCAAACTTTTTTGGACCATGGAAATCTTGATTGTAGTGTGGACTACACTACTGTATATATTCATCTAAATTAATCAAATTGTGCACTTAAAATTTGTGTATTTTATGTAAATTATAGCTTAATAAAGCTGATTGAAAAGGAAATAAGTAGAATGTTTCAGGGTTATGCGTGCATAACTTAATATACGTCTTCTTTTTGGATTTTATTAAAATATTAAATCTTAAGATTCCAACATAAATCTCACTTTTATATTATGTTAGTAGAAATTTCTTCTTTTTGATATTCCATTACATACTGTTAACTTTCTTTTGTGCAAATATTGAATTTATGATGTTGGAATCATTTAGATGAACTCATCACATTTCTTTACTTTCTCTACCTTGAACTGACACCACATTTGTTTTTGTATTGCTTCTTTTCTTCTGTTTTTTTTTTAACCTTTCTGAGCCTCAGTTTATTATTTTTCTATCACAGCATTTTTTATTTATTTATTTATTTTAACATCTTTATTGGAGTATAATTGCTTTACAATGGTGTGTTAGTTTCTGCTGTATAACAAAGACTCACACCACTCTTGTTCAACATGGACTGAACGTCCTAGCTAGAGCAATCAGGCAATATAAATAAATAAAGTCATCCAAATCAGAAAGGAAGAAGTAAAATTGTCTCTGTATGATTTTATATATAGAAAATCATAAAGACTCAATCAAAAAATTTTGGAACTAATCAACAAATTCAATTAAGTTACACAATATAAAATCATCCAGTTATTCTTAAATGTTCAACTTATCATACAGCTAGCACTTAATAAGCTCATGTGCAGATGATAATCATTTTGAATATATGCTGATATCTATGATATAGTTTTTTTGCACAATAATTTGCAACTTATTTTTATCTACAAAAGTTCTTTATAACTCCTGTTCTAGTAAGGGATTACCATAGATTCAGAAGAAGTCAAATAATACTCGCAGCTCGTAAATTTTATTATAATAAACCCAATTTTTGTAAGATGAAAGTTATCATTACATTAACATCAGAAGTTTTTTAAACTATTGTTTCACTGATTGTTTCACCATTTTTTTTACTCATATAGTCAGCAGATTCTGGTGACATTATTGCATCAAATAACATATTTCTGAATATTTTTCTTTCATACTTATGTTCACAAATTTTGACATATCTTCATCTATGTGGATTTATACACTAATAATTTTCTTTGCATTCTTTGGTCAAATGACTACTTTAAATGTAAATCTGCATCAGTATCATAAATAGTAAAGCAGTATAATTTTTACTCTAAAACTGTTCATGTGTGTGTGTGTGTGTGTGTGTGTACATATGAAATTGATGGTGGAATAGCTTGTTTTAAACAAATCTCACACTAACAGTGATACATTCTAGACATAATTTTTTTTTTAAAATTAACACTGAAAGTACTAAAAAGTGACAAAATCCATGTAGATGCTATGGGGGATTTGACCCATGACATAGGACCCACATTGGATAAGATCAAGTTCCCTATGAGGTTACTTTTTTGCCTATCTAGAGCTGGGTGGTTAGAATTTTAAAGTGGGCTGAGGATTTGAATAGAGGTTTCTCTAAAGAAGGTATACAAATCAACAACAAGTACATAAAAATATGTTGAATGTTACTAATGATCAGAGACATGCAAATAAAAACCACAATGAGACATTACCTCACACTTGTCAGGATGGCTATTATCAAAAAGAGAAAAAAATCAAAAGGAAACAAGTGTTGGTGTGGATGTGGAAAAATTGAAACCCTTGCCCACTGCTGGTGGAAATGCAAAATGATACAGCCACTGTGGCAAACAATATATTTTTTCAAGAAATTAAAAATATAACTATTATATGACCCAGCCATTCCACTTCTGGATATTATCCAAAAGAACTGGAATCAGAATTTTGAAGAGATATTACCACTCCTATGTTTATTTAAGCACTATTCACAATAGCCAAGCTATGGAAACAACTTAAAAATCCATGAACAGAAGAACAGACACAGAAAATGTGATATATAAATACAATAGAATATTATTCAGCCTTTATTTTTTTTTTTTTGCGGTACGCGGGCCTCTCACTGTTGTGGCCTCTCCTGTTGCAGAGCACAGGCTCTGGATGCACAGGCTCAGCGGTCATGGCTCATGGGCCCAGCCGCTCCACAGCATGGGGGATCTTCCCAGACCAAGGCACGAACCCACGTCCCCTACATCGGCAGGCGGACTCAAACACTGTGCCACCAGGGAAGCCCGCAGCCTTTTTTTTTTTAACATTTTTATTGGAGTATAATTGCTTTACAATGTTGTTTAGTTTCTGCTGTATAACAAAGTGAATCAGCTATACATATACATATATCCCCATATCCCCTCCCTCTTGCATCTTCCTCCCACCCTCCCTATCCCACCCCTCTGGTGGTCACAAAGTACATGTGCTATGCAGCTGCTTCCCACTAGCAGCCTTTTAAAGGAAGGAAGTCCTACAATATGCAACAACATGGATGAATCTTGAGGATATTACGTAAATGAAATAAGCCAGTCACAGAAAGATAAATACCTATTTGAACATTCTAAAGTTGTCAAATCTATAAAATCAAAGAATGTGATAGTGGTTGCCAGGAGATGAGGGAAGGGAGAAATGGGGATTTACTGATCAACAGGCATAAAGTTATGCTTAAGCAAAATGAGTAAGTTCTAGAGATCTGTACAACATTGTATCTATAGTCAACAATAATATATTGTACACTTAACTTTATCTTAAGAGGGTCGATCTCATGTTAAGTGTTCTTACAATAATAAAATCCAATTAAAAAATAGTTTTCCAGAATGGATTAAAATAAATGCCATCCCTCAATATGCAGGTTATTACTGAAGAGACATAGGTTAAAAGCAACAGGGGATAAAATGTATACCATGAAAATATAAAGATTGAAGTAGCTATGTTAATATCAGACTATGTGAACTAAGGACAAGAGGTATTATCAGAGACAAAACAGAACATTTCATAATGATCAATTGGTTAATTTACTAGAATTACCAAGTAAATGTGTAACCACCTAATCAAAATACAGGTTTGACGTTTGGATAGGCAAATACATAAATAGAAGAGAAGAAAGTGTCCAGATAGAGAAGTACAGCTATACAGATAATACAGGAATCAGGGAAACTCTATGGGAAAAAATATATTTCCAACATATGATGTAGGAACAACTGAATACATATATGGGAAACATGAATATGGTCTCCTGTCTAAAACCATGTAAAAATTAATTGTAGATGGGTCAGAGATATAAATATAAAAGCTACAGCTATAAAGCCACTAGAAGAAAACATAAGGAGATATGTTTGAGTACTTGAAATATACAAAGATATCTTAGAATATTAAAGCACTAAAAATTTAAAAATTCATTGCTAAAGAGAACTTTCACACTTTTTTTTTAATCTATTCATAAAAAGACATTATTAAGAAATGAAAAGGCAGGTAAACATCTTCAAGAGAATGAAAAGACAAGCCACAGACCTGGAGAAATTATTTACAAAAGATACATCTGGTAAAAGACTGTTATCCAAAATATACAAAAAAAAAAAAAAAAACTTAAAAATCAACAATAAGGAAACAAACATCCAGATTAAAAAATGGGCCAAAGATCTTAACAAACACCTCACCACAGAAAATATATGGATGACAAATAAGCATATGAAAAGACACTCCACATCATATATCATCAGGGAAACACAAATTAAAACAACTAATTAAAATCACTACACATCTATTAGAATGGCCAAAATTCAGAACACTGACACCACCAAATGTTGACAAGGATGTAGAGCACCAGAAACTCTCATTCATTGCTGGTAGGAATACAAAATAGCACAGCCATTTTTGGAAGACAGTTAGCAATTCCTCACAAAAGTAGACATAATCTTACCATAGGATTCAGCAATTACACTTCTTTCCATTTATGCAAAGGAGTTGAAAACATGTCCATTAAAAAGCTCACACCAGATGTTAGTAGCAGATTTATTCATAATTAACCAAAACTTGAAAGCAAACAAGATGTCTTTCAATAGGTGAATGGATAAATAAATGATGATCCATCCAGAAAATGAAATATTATTCAATGTTAAAAATAAATGAGTTATTAAACCATGAAAAGACAGAAACTTAAATGCATATTACTAAACGAAAGAAGGCAATCTGAAGAGGCTACATACTGTATGATTCCAAATATGCTGACATGTGGAAAAGGCAAAACTATGGAGACAATAAAAAGATCAGGGATTGCCAGGGATTAGGGGGAAGAACAAGGGGTGAATAAGGGGTAGGAAGTGATGAACAAGAGTATTCTGAGAGCAGTGAAACTATTCTGTATGATACTTCAATGGTGGATACATGTCATTATACGTTTGTCCAAACCTATAGAATTTACAAAAGTGAGCTCTAATGTAAACTATGGAACTGGGTGATTACAGCGTATTAATGTGGGCTCATCAACGGTAACAAATGTCCCACTCTTAGGGGGAATGTTGATAATGGGGAAGATTATGCATGTATGAAGGCAGGGAGTCTATGAGAAATCTCTTTACCTTCCTCTCAATTTTCCTGTGAATCTAAAATTGCTCTAAAATGTAAAGTCTTTTTAAAAAAGGTAAGCAACAGAATTAGAGAAAATATTTACAATACAATATATAAAATAAATGATTTATATCAAGTATTTATATGCAAAATATTGATTCTGAAATCTATAACAAAAAGAAAGACATATACACCCCAATTGGTAAAGCCTTGAATATACATGTGTTGAATAGACATCGTCAATAAGCACATGAAAATATATCCAACATCATTAGTTATCAGTGAAATGCAGGAAAAACTACAATAAGATGTAATTTCATTACTACCATAAAGAAAGAAAACAGATAATCATTGAATACTGGCAAATCTGTAGAACAAATGAAATTCTTCTAAATTGCTAGTAGGGATTTACCTGGTACAACCAGTCTGGACAGATTTTGCCAGATTTTTATAAAATTAAACAAACATCTACCTTATAAATCAAGAAATTTATTTCCCAAAACAAATGAAATTCCACAAAAAGATTTACACAAGCGTGTTTAGCTAACTTACACCATAATAACAAAAACTGTAAATAACCCAATTGTTTATCAACTGGAAAATGTATTTTAAAAATTGCAATGTAAGTGTGTGTTAGAATTCATATTCATCTATGATTTTTCAGAAATGATACAAGCCAACTATATCAACAATATAACTCTTTTAAAGTTATGCAAGTAACATGACTATGTTAAGATATCATGTTAAATGAAGGAAGCCGGACACAAATGAATCTGTATTGTTTAATTCTTTTTATATGTGAAGATCAGAAATACGAAAAACTAATTTCCAAGGATAGGAAGTAGAAGAGTGGTTACCTGGAAGGGGGCTAATACTGGGGATTGAGTAGAAATCGGCAGGAAGAAACTTTCTGGGATGATGAAACTATTCTATAAGTTGATAAAGTGTTGATATACATTTATACAAACTCCACAAGTAATTGTACTCTTAAGATCTGTACATTTTACTGTCTGTAAATTTTACCTCAGATAATTAATAATATAGGAGTGTGCATATATATAAATATTTATTTATCTATTTTACATTTATATAACTATCTCTGTATACACATAGAAGTGTATATGTACATATATGTAATATATATATGCATATGATACATATAAATTACATATTATACACAGATCTTCTAGATGTAAATATAGATATATGTATATATAAATACTATCAAAGGGCTCTCCATTACCATTGTTCTTCATATATTTGTGTGTATGTGTATATATGTGGGTGTGTATGGTAATCAAGAAGACTATGAGTATTATGATGACCAAGCCATTTATCTGTATTTGATAATGATGATACTACCAGACCACAAACCTCATATATAGGCCTGGTGACAAGGTCTACACATCTCTGGACATTTTGGACTTGGAGCTGCAGAGACTGAATGGGACTTTGGGTTCTATTCCTTGGAGGAAGGTACATATATTCTGTGTGCAAGAGGAGGATTTAAAAAGTTACTGATTGACAGAATATAAGGTTTCGACAGAGACAATAATCTACGTCACCAAATCTCTTTCCCTTTTCCCCTATCCTCCTTGTATACCATTAAACAATAGTTCTCAGCTTTTTTTTTTTTTTTAAGTTAGTTGGGATCAGGTGGCTGAGATCAGTTCAAAGGAATATGGATGCAAGTAAGTGAGGCATCATTTTAATGCCACACTTTAACATCTCCCTGTGATGCTTTATACTTCATTGCTTATCTTGTTGGATGTAGATGATCTAGCATAGATTCCAATGCCCAAGAAATGGCAAAGCTATACAATGGAGGAACTGTGAGTCCCTGAATAATAGGGCAAAGCAATTATTCCAGCGATCTCCAAAGGGCTACCATGTGAGCAAGAAGAAACCATTTATTATGCATTTTGTAAGTTTATATGGTAATAACTATGAAAAAATGTGAGGAATTTTATATTTCAGTTTTATTTTCACCTTTTAGTAGGATTCATAGTTATGTTCCTTGTAGAAGACGGACTTCCTTGCTATAAACTTCCTAACCTTTCAGACATGAGAGAAGGAACATTATGATAAAAGCTATATACATAAATATATATAGTTGAGTATATGTATATTTTATATATATAAACTGTATAATTATACAAAGATGCATATATAGCCTTGTGGCCTGCTCTTCTTTAAAACAAATATCAACTATTTTTTCTTTTATTTATTTCTCATAATCAATACTATCATATTTTTCATAAACAATAAAGACCTTACATAAAAATCAATGCTCCCTTTAAAAACCAAAGAAATGTTTGATTTAAATTGTACAACAAATGGAGAGTCTATCAAAGTGAAATTTCCATAGACAACTGTCAGTGACTATCTATGTACTATTTAGTCTTATGTTTTTTCTCAGATTTAAATGTACAAATTCTCACCAATTCCCCATACTCCAATCTATTTCTATTTTTTAAAAAAACTTATCAAAAACTGGTTTTACTAGCATCATACATTGCTGAATTTATAGAAATAATAGTGTCATCTCTATAGGAGCTCCCAAGGAGAATGTCAAATCCAAAGAAATTAGACTAGGCATGCTACTTTGTGCCAGATAATATTTTAATCAGAGAAGACTCCAGAAGACTCCAGACAACCTGCATTGCCAGTCAAGTGGAGATGTGTCCCCAGGTAACATATGGTAGCCAAATTGGGGAGAAGCATCCACAAATTTGTGTCAATGCCATTCTATGACTATGGTCAGCTGTAAAGTTAAGGAATTTCGCACCATAAGATAAATAGCTGTACATGTGTTACTTTGATCATGAAGAAAAAATATTTTGCAGTATGGGAAAGGTCTTAGGAAAAATAGATCTTGTACCAGAGGTTTGATAAAGGGGGCAGGGTAGTAGCTTTAGCTTATCCAGTCAAGAAGCTCGGGCTTCCTTGGTAGCACAGTGGTTGAGAGTCCACCTGCCGATGCAGGGGACGCGGGTTCGTGCCCTGGTCTGGGAAGATCCCACATGCCGTGGAGCGGCTGGGCCCGTGAGCCATGGCCGCTGAGCCTGCGCGTCCGGAGCCTGTGCTCCGCAACGGGAGAGGCCACAACAGTGAGAGGCCCGCGTACCGCAAAAAAAAAAGAAGCTCTAGTTCTTCTGAGATGCATATCAATACATTTTCATGAAAACTGCAGGGAAAATTCATACACCTACTTTTATCATCATGGTAAGTAAAGAAATGTGTTAGTAACCAAAACATCCGTGAACCTGAAGATAAAAAGAACACAAAATACCAAAATTGACATTTTAATTATTTTTATATCATTATTATAAACCATGTTGTTTGAAATATAGTGACCAAATTGGTTGATTTTGCTTCTAACATTTATTAAAGGCCAGCATTGGAAGTGTTTAAGAAGATTAGAAAAGAAAAACTTTTATGTGCAAATCTATGTACAAGACTTTGCATCTTCTGTTGCTATGACTACAGCCAGTGCGATTCACTCTGTAGTTGATTCTGACAGAGTTTATGTACATAAAGTCTACATTCCACTTCAAGTAGGAATAAGCCAGTTCATTTAGACATTGATCTCCAACAAAAATGCATAAACGAAACTCTAGATTAAAAGTAAATGCAATATTGAAACAAGAAGGGAATACTTTCCATTGATCCATATCAAAAGTGCTGGATTAATTTTAAGAAAATAATGAAGAAAACATAAGCATAGACTTTTATCAAAGTAGTTGCAGCTATGGGGTATACTCAGCATGGACAGCTAGAGACAATTATTTTGAGAAGTGAAAAGACATCAGATAGTTAAAGAAAACAAAAAGAAAAGACGTTTCAAACTGATGTTTTTATTTCTCTTAAATCCATTATTTTTGTGAGAGCCATGACATTTGTTTTTGGCCTCCACTTCCACATTGCCTATAGCAATTTTTCAAACAGAGGAGTTGAAAGAAAATCCAAATTAAATGCTATGCTTAAAAATAAGAGGAAAAAACATAAAATTCAAATTTAAAAAGAGGTATTTTTTTCCTGAGTAATCTATGCTTGAACATCACTATCTAAATAAACCATAGGATATGTTAAAAATCGGCGTACTTGGCTGTAATACTCTATTCCTCCTAATCTACCTCTAAGTCAGAAAGCTTCTAATTATTTTTTGCACATTTTGAACTATAGAAGATTACCTCCGGAACATGTATTCTTAAGAAAATAGGCTATGTAAACAAATAAAAATATAAAACACGATAAAATAATATTTTGAAATTGTGGCTTATATAAATATTTTAATTGAGGAGGAAATTATATAGGGGCACATGCTTTAGCACAGTGTCATAGGCCACCTTTAAATCAGTTTCCAAACATTTCCCTAAATTTGATATTAAAACCAGAATATGATAGAAACTACATCACCCTATATGTCACCCTGGCAAATTAAAGTGGAAAAATGGGTCACTTACTCAGATAAATGTGGCCCAGAAGACTATTTTAATGAGAAAAATGTTAGATCTTTGGCCTGTGTTATCCAAGGAACTGACAACATCAATCAATCTCATTCAAAAATGGCACCATTTCCTGTTAGTCTAAGGACAAGCTCTAAGTGGTATGATTTGACTGGAACTGGCTTCTCTTTGGCTCATAACTGCTAAAGAGTTTGACATTTTTCACACAATTTCAAAAAATTCAATATGGGGTATATGGCATAACTGCATAATACGGAAGATAGGGATTAAATGACTCACACACATACCTGAAAGCTCTAGATGATCTTCCTTCTATCACTTGATGGCCATCAACAGCCTAACTTGAGTACAGAAATAATAGTGAAAATTACATGCAGTAAAGATCAAATGAAACAAGACACACACAACATTTAGCACTTTGTTTCTCTTCCCTTTTTTCCCTCCTACTCCTCTTCGTCTTCCTCTTTCTCATTTTAGTACAAGTGAAGCTTATTCTTAGAAAGAATAGATGGTTTAGATTTAGGAAACATGTTAATAAGATGAACAAATCTAAGTTAAAGGAAATCATCATGATTATTTCAATATATTTTAAAATATATTAGACAACACCAAAGAAGATGTGGTACATATGTACAATGGAATATCACTCAGGCATAAAAAGGAAAAAAACTGGGTCATTTGTAGAGATGTGGATGGACCTGGAGACTGTCATACAGAGTGAAGTAAATCAGAAGAAAAAACATTGCATATTAACACATATATGTGGAATCTAGAAAAATGGTACAGATGAACTGGTTTGCAAGGTAGAAATAGAGATGGATGTACAGAACAAACGTATGGGCACCAAGGGGGGTAAAGCGGGGGTGGGTGGTTGTGGGATGAATTGGGAGATTGAGATTGACATATACACACTGATATGTATAAAATAGATAACTAATAAGAACCTGCGGTATAAAAATAAAATAAAATTCAAAATAATTGTAAATAAATAAATATATTAGACAAAATTCCTCATCCATTCTCTCATTAAAAAATAATGTAAATCTGAAGTAGGGAAAAAAGACTTGTTCAACGTAATACAACATAAGATTTTCATAGCAACATATAATTTTAGATGAAGTAGTTAAATGCCGGTGACATTCCTAGTGTGCACAGTATATTTTACACAATTACAAATTCATGATTTCAAAGTCAGATGTTTGGCAAGTAAATGAGTCCTTAATAGACAACTCTTTTCTGGAGATCACTATTTCCAGTCTCCAGTATTCTTCCTGAGATTCCTTCTACTCAATATTTCCTACTCACTGGAAGCAGATGACACTGCTTATTTCTTTATAAAGGAAATACCATCTCCTACATGACAAGTCTCTCCAGTTCTCTTTCAATCTGCCTGTGATCCCATAATCACATTTTCCCACATATGTGTAATCTCACATCTGCATTCTTTCCAGGAATCTTGTTCCCTCTATGACCTTTTCTTCTTCCTGTTGTAAACCAATCACTCTTTACTCTCTCCTCCCCCATCCAAGCCTAAGTGTGCTCTCACTCACTCCCCTTCTCTTTACACTAAGCCTCTCACCAATGTATCTCCCTCTTTTCATTTATAGTCAAGCTGCCCAAAATATAATCTGATATTTAATTATCATATTTTCCCACTATTTTAAGGCACTTAAATCTGATTTCTATGTTTATAATTGAGAGGGCTTCTACCACTGTTAGCAATCACTTGGTAATGCCAAAATTAATTAGATATTTTAATTCAAGAAACTGAACAATCACTTTTTATTAGCCTCTTGGATACTACTTGTTTGTTCTGTTTCAATTGCTTTTGTCTGATGAAGTGCTCAACATCTAAATGTTAGTGTTATATTTCTGGGAGGGGGGTAAAAGTGTCAGGGTAAACAGTTTCCTAACTCTCTAGATATTAAGCTGGTCCAGGCTCTTCTGAGGAATAATGCTAAAACTATTTCAGGCTACCTGAGCCCTTCTCAAGTACAACAATATGTCAGGACCCCCCAATTAGGAAGTTACAAGTATAAACTGTCCCTGTTTGTGGTACACGGACCTCTCACTGCTGTGGCCTCTCCCGCTGCGGAGCACAGGCTCCGGACGCGCAGGCTCAGCGGCCATGGCTCACGGGCCCAGCCGCTCCACGGCATGTGGGATCCTCCCGGACCGGGGCACGAACCCGCGTCCCCTGCATCGGCAGGCGGACTCTCAACCACTGCGCCACCAGGGAAGCCCCATTCATTCTTATTGTTTGAATGACACTCTATAGCTGTGAAACCAATAATCATTCTCTCCTTCCTGACACCAGATATACATATTGAATTCCCTACTCTCCATGTCTCTATGAATTCCAATGGGCACCTCAAAATCGGTATGAATTATAATTTTTTTTGTAGATTTTGAAAACCTACTTTCAACCTTTTTTTTTTTTCCTGATAATATCTCTGAAAAATATCATCTGACTCTGTTCTTTGTAAAAACAGAAAAACATTATGTTTATTTTTCTTTTCCTTTTTGTTGTGATCATGCAGGTTTGGAAGTGGTTTCCATATATATAAACAAGAAATTAAATCATATAGATTCTTGTTTATAGCTGTATTTTTGTTCACAAAATCACAGTACCTTTCATTTAGCATTGTAAAGGAGATTATTGAGTTCTGCTTGATTTTTTTTTTAAACTGTAGCTGGTATCTTATGTCCTTTTATTCTTGTTTCTACTCATTAACTCATATGTATTTTTGCATAATGGGGTGCTTAATGTTTGATTATTTGTAACATGTTTACCCAAATGCTTAAAGTTTTAATTCTTCCAATTAAAAATTTGACTAATTTGATGTGTATGTCTGTTTTTATTTACTTTGCTTGAATGTAGTTACACTTTGTGTTGTCAAAACTTTTATTTTTAACCCAATACAGTATTTTTTAATTATGTCTTTGACATTTGTTTCTTTTGTAAGTTTTGTTTCTTCTTTAAAAAAAGCTTATTTTAATTTACTCTTTCTCCCATATGTATTCTCTCTTGTTATTTTCATCATTTTAGTCCAGGTTCTCTCGATTGTAGCAGTCTGTCTTGATTTATTCTTCACATCAGTATTCCACTTCCTCTTTTGCTTCTGCTTTCTACTCCCCCAATGTGATGTTAACTCTGCCACCGAATTTTTAGTTAACTTTCAGTCTTTTATTTAGTTCAAACAGTTACCTTTTCATCTAACACTCTGTCTTTGAAATGCATTCTGCTTTGCATTTGTTTTTTATTTGCTTTCTATCTCAGTAATCACTTATCTCCTTATAACAACTCTTTGATACAGGCACAATGCATGTATTTTTGCTTTTTACTGACTATATCAGAAAGTTTTATAAAATTGTATTTTGCAGCTTATAAAATATTATTTTTACAAATATGTTTTGCCTCTAAGTTGTTAGCACAGTAAAAGCTTCATTTTGTTTTTCTCTTCTGCAGTATTTTTCTTCAATGTCATCTTATTTTTTTAGTCTCTTTAATCATCCTGAGATGATGAAAATGTCATTTAGTTGGCTTTGGCTTAAACAGTCTTTATTTTTAAAACTAATGTCATTACTTTCTTTTTAAATAAATTAGATGTCTTTTATAGACTACACTGTAATTTAGGTAAATCTTGTTCTTTGTTTTCATAAGTATTTCAGTAAAATGCTGGGAAATATTGTATCAAGGATGCTAGTTAAACATGTTTTCATAAGTATTTGATAATAAAATGAATAAAAGTATCTCAATGCCATATATAAAACAGTTTATAAGGTTTTGGAAAATTCCATTAGCTTTATAATGAATACAAAAGCAGATATTCATTCAATAAATGTCATTTCATGTTTTTGGTAAGATATTCATGTTTTCCCTTTAATAGCTTTTTTTGTACATTTTGATAATGTTAGGGTGAAGAGGAAAGTGGCCTTTTAATATAACCAGAGATCACCACCTTTCTCAATAAAATTTAAAATGTCTGCTTAATTTTAAAATACCATGCAATTAAAGATGCCTAATGGACAGACAATTCATGTAAGAATATTTAAAATGTCTAAATATGCTTAGGTATGCCTTCAATATAATGTGTGTAAGGAAGTTATTGCCTTTTAAGTATCTCTGTATGAAAGAACCAATAAATTTTAAACTGTAAAATTTGTAGAACATGGTAGTTTGGTATAGCAGCTTGCCACCTCCTTTCCATAATTCTTTAAGCTAAAAGGATCCCCACTAAATTAATACTAAAACAATAGCAGTCTTTAGCATGTCATAGTGTTTTGTGTTTTCTTTCCATTGACACAATGAAATAATTTTATTCAATATGAATAATAAATCTGTCCTATGTGTTTTCAAATGTTTGCCATGCATTGTTTTGATTTTTCAATACTGCTTTTAGTTGCACCGTTATCCAACCTTGTCTAAATATAATTTCTTTTGACACTAAAACTACAGGTAAGTTGTTGGTAATATAATTGTAATGCTAATACTTACACTACATGTATTGCTGTATTATAGTCAGTAATAAAAGCATGTTGAAGTGTTGTGAAAACTCCTCATGCCTGCATTATGATATGATCTTTGATAACCTTTATTTTTAGATGAAAGTACTTTACAATACTGTATCAGCTATAATGAGCACAAATAAAGAAGCTGCTTTGCCAAGGGCAAATATAATTCCAAGCAATAAAATTGGATCTATAACACTGTATCTTATATTCTTCATTTCAGTTTCATTAACTATTATGGAGAGCAATCTCTTTGACACAGTACATTTCTAACCATATTTATGCCTGAGTATGTACTCATTAGTGTGTTTGAACTCCATAGCTAAAATGACAGGGTTTCCCCCTTGCTTTCTGATATTATATATAATTTGAAAAGCAAGCCTTGAGCATTCTGACAAGCACATTTTTAGGATACATTTTTTCTCTCTGTATAGATGCATACATTTATGTGCATCCTGTACATTTTGTGAATATGTTATTCATATAAAAAAATAACTTTGCTTATAAAACATTTTAAAATTTAGGTAAAAGTTATGCTTTTAATAAACTATCCTTAAGTAGTAGTGTTCAGCAACATTAATATATTTTTATTAGGTAGATAAATAGATAGATAGAAATAAAATGAATTACTGGATTTATTACCTAAAGGTTTTCCTACTGACAGCTTCCTAGAAAGGTCATTTATTAAAATTTATAAGGTTTCTTATAAGTATCATCACCCAGTTATGATCTTTACAGCTCCAACATTATTTTCTTGACACAACATGTCACAATACATTAATTTTAAAGTACCAAGGAAGAATAAGATATCACCAAGGATAAGATGATATCAATGAAAAAATATATATCAGGCAATTAAAGCCATCAAACCCTATAGATTCTATTAGAGTTTTAAATGCCTGCTTTTTATAAAAATATTGAATACATAAACCAGAATTGTTCAAGTGTTTTCCCAGCCCTTCATTTCACTGGGATGAGGCTAACATCTAACACTTCCTTGGAAGAAAGGGAATGGCAATTTTGAGGAAGAGTAGGTAGTCACATGTGGCTTGAATAGATGTGGCCAGTGGGAAGAAAGCAAGAGAAAAATGGCTAGTTGAGAAGAGCTTTGTGTTGCAAACCAAAACATGTATTTGGCATTTTCATTCTGACAATAGAGATCCATATTTGATTTGATACAGTAAGTGACATGATGGTTTTATTACCCCCCCCCAAATAACAGTAGTGTGGAGGGGTAGAAGATGTTGGTAAGGAGATAAGGCAGCTGTTGCCTGATTTTGCAAACTGACTTTTAATTGAAGTGGAAGGTGGGAAAGAATACATAGGCTTCAATATTTTAAAAAGGGAAAAAATCATCAAAGGATTTATATTTCAGAGTTATTTTTATTGGAAAAGAAGTTTAGACCTAAATTTAGTCCTAGATCCGTGACATACACTGCATAAGTATATCAAGTTATAAACCCTCAGCCTTATTCTTTTAGTATTCAATATGGATTGAGAATACCTGTCTGACATGCCTTGAAGAATTGCTATGGGATTTAAATGACTGGGATGTACAACTAATACAGTTATGCTGGGTGGGCAATGAAGCTCCAATATGGCAAAAGAGATTCAGCGCATTTACAGAAAAAAATACATAACATCCTGCATCATCTGGATCCTAGTAGATCCTGGGGAGCTCTTTGAATAGTAACAATAGCATCTGATCAAAACAGCAGAGTTCCATTAGTCCCTCAAGGGGCCCAAATTTGATGAGTGTAATGCTGGATCTAGAGTAAAGAAACAGAATACATGATTAGAAATTTCAGGAGGAATCGGGAAGATGGTGGAAGAGTAAGATGTGGAGATTACCTTCCTCCCCAAAGATACATCAGAAATACATCTACACGTGGAACAACTCCTACAGAACACCTACTGAGCACTGGCAGAAGACCTCAGACCTCCCAAAAGGCAAGAAACTCCCCACATACCTGGGTAGGGGCCAAAGAAAAAAGAATAAACAGAGACAAAAGAATAGGAACGGGACCTGCAGCAGTGGGAGGGAGCTGTGAAGGAGGAAAGGTTTCCACACACTAGGAAGCTCCTTCACTGGTGGAGAAAGGGGGGTGGCGGGGGGGAAGCTTAGGAGTTATGGAGGAGAGCTCAGCAACAGGTGTGCGGAGGGCAAAGCGGAGAGATTCCCGCACAGAGAATCAATGCCGACCGGCACTCACCAGCCCAAGAGGCTTGTCTGCTCAGCCGGGGTGGGCGGGGCTGGGAGTTGAGGCTCGGGCTTTGGTCAGAGCACAGGGAGAGGACTGGGGTTGGCGGCATGAACACAGCCTGCAGGGGGTTAGTGCACCACGGCTAGCTGGGAGGGAATCCGGGGGAAAGTCTGGACCTGTCGAAGAGGCAAGAGACTTTTTCTTCCCTCTTTGTTTCCTGGTGCGCGAGGAGAGGGGATTAAGAGCACTGCTTAAAGGAGATCCAGAGACGGGCGTGAGCCTCGGCTAAAAGTGCAGACCCCAGAGATGGGCGGGAGACACTAAGGCTGCTGCTGCAGCCACCAAAAAGCCTGTGTGTGAGCACAGGGCACTATCCACACCCCCTTTCCGGGGAGCCTGTGCAGCCCGCCACTGCCAAGGTCCCAGGATCCAGGGACAACTTCCCTGGGAGAACACACGGTGCACCTCAGGCTGGTGCAACGTCCCGCTGACCTCTGCCGCCACAAGCTCACCCCGCATCCACACCGCTCCCTCCCTCTGACCTGAGTGAGCCAGAGTCCCCGAATCAGCTGCTCCTTTAACCCTGTCCTATCTGAGCGAAGAACAGATGCCCTCCCGCGACCCACACGCAGAGCCAGAGCGAAATAAAAAGCTGAGCCCCTAGACCTCTATGAACAAAGAAGACAAAGGGAAATCTCTCCCAGCAGACCCAGAAGCAGTGGATTAAAGCTCCACGATCAACTTGATGTACCCTGCATCTGTGGAATACATGAATAGACAATGAATCTTCCCAAATTGAGGAGGTGGACTTTGAGAGCAAGATATATTATTTTTTCCCTTTTTCCCCTTTTTGTGAGTGTGTGTGTGTATGCTTCTGTGTGAGATTTTGTCTGTATAGCTTTGCTTTAACCATTTGTCCTAGGGTTCTATCCAGCCATTTTTTTTTTGTTTGTTTTTTTCTTTAAAAATTTTTTCTTAATAATTATTTTTTATTTTAATAATTTTATTTTACCTTACTTTGTTTTTTTATCCTCTTTCTTCCTTCCTTCTTTTCTTTTTTCTTTCTTTCGCTCTTTCTTTCTCTCTTTCTTTCTTTCTTTCTATTTTTTTTTCACTTTGATTCTGAGCCGTGTGGATGAAAGGCTCTTGGTGCTGCAGCCAGGGGTCAGTGCAGTGCCTCTGAGGTGGCAGAGCCAACTTTAGGATACTGGTCCAAAAGAGACCCCCAGCTCCCCAAAATTTCAAATGGCGAAAATCTCCCAGAGTTCTCCATCTCAACAACAGCAACCAGCTTCACTCAACGACCAGGAAGCTACAGTGCTGGACACCCTACGCCAAACACCTAGCAAGACAGGAACACAAACCCACCCATTAGCAGAGATGCTGCCTAAAACCATAATAAGTCCATAGACACAACAAAACACACCACCAGACGTGGACCTACCTATCAGAAAGACAAGATCCAGCCTCATCCACCAAAACACAGGCACTAGTCCCCTCCCCCAGGAAGCCTACACAACCCACTGAACCAACTTTAGCCACTGGGCACAGACAACAAAAACAATGGGAAGCATGAACCTGCAGCCTGCAAAAAGGAGACCACAAACACAGTAAGATAAGAAAAATGAGAAGACAGAAAAACACACAGCAGATGAAGGAGCAAGATAAAAACCCACCAGACCAAACAAATGAGGAGTAATAGGCAGTCTACCTGAAAAAGAATTCAGAGTTATGATAGTAAAGATGATCCAAAATCTTGGAAATAGAAGGGAGAAAATACAAGAAACACTTAACAACGACCTAGAAGAACTAAAGAGCAAACAGATATGAACAACACAAAAAAATGAAATTAAAAATACTCTAGATGGGATCAATAGAAGAATAACTGAGGCAGAAGAACGGATAAGTGACCTGGAAGATAAAGTAGTGGAAATAACTACTGTAGAGCAGAATAAAAGAAAAAAAAAAAGAATGAAAAGAACTGAGGACAGTCTCAGAGACCTCTGGGCCAACATTAATTGCACAAACATTCAAATTATATGGGTTCCAGAAGAAGAAGAGAAAAAGAAAGGGACTGAGAAAATATTTGAAGAGTTTATAGTTGAAAACTTCCCTAATATGGGAAAGGAAATAGTTAATCAAGTCCAGGAAGTAAGGAGAGTCCCATACAGGATAAATACAAGGAGAAATACGCCAAGACACATATTAATCAAACTGTCAAAAGTGAAATACAAAGAAAATATATTAAAAGCAGCAAGGAAAAACAACAAATAACACACAAGGAAATCCCCATAAGGTTAATAGCTGATCTTTCAGCAGAAACTCTGCAAGCCAGAAGGGACTAGCAGGACCTAGTACATCACTTTACATCATATGTAAAGTGATGAAGGAGAAAAACCTGCCACCAAAATTACTCTACCCAGCAAGGATTTCGTTCAGATTTGATGGAGAAATTAAAACCTTTACAAACAGGCAAAAGCTGAGAGAGTTCAGCATCACCAAACCAGCTTCACAGCAAATGCTAAAGGATCTTCTCTAGACAAGAAACACAAGAGAAGGAAAAGACTTACCATAACAAACCCAAAACAATTAAGAAAACGGGTATAGGAACACAAATATCGATGATTACCTTAAATGTAAATGGATTAATTGCTCCCACCAAAAGACATAGACTGGCTGAAAGGATACAAAAACAATACCCATATACATGCTGTCTACAAGAGACCCACTTCAGACCTAGAGACACATACAGACTGAAAGTGAGGGGATGGAAGAAGATATTCCATGCAAAAGGAAGTCAAAAGAAAGCTAGAGTAGCTATACTCATATCAGATAAAATATACTTTAAAATACAGAATGTTATAAGAGACAAAGAAGGACACTATATAATGGTCAAGGGATTGATCCAAGAAGAAGATATAACAATTGTAAATATTTATGCACCCAACATAGGAGCGCCTCAATACATAAGGTAAATACTAACAGCCATAAAAGTGAAAATCAACAGTAACACATTCATAGTAGGGGACTTTAACACCCCACTTTCACCAATGGAGAGATCATACAAAATTAAAATAAATAAGGAAACACAAGCTTTAAATGCTGCATTAAACAAGATGGACTTAATTGATATTGATAGGACATTCCATCCAAAAACAACAGAATACACATTTTTCTCAAGTGCTCATGGAACATTCTCCAGGATAGATCATATCTTGGGTCACAAAACAAGCCTTGGTAAATTTAAGAAAATTGAAAT
>NW_020175414.1:717070-808282 GCF_003031525.2 Neophocaena asiaeorientalis asiaeorientalis | reverse complement strand
ATAAAGATCAGATCAGAAATAAAGGAAAAAGAAATGAAGGAAACAATAGCAAAGATCAATAAAACTAAAAGCTGGTTCTTTGTGAAGATAAACAAAATTAATAAACAATTAGCCAGACTCATCCAGACAAAAAAAGAGAAGACTCAAATCAATAGAATAAGAAATGAAAAAGGAGAAGTAATCTCTGACACTGCAGAAATACAAAGGATCATGACAGATCTCACCCATTTATGATAAAAACCCTGCAGAAAGTAGGCATAGAGGGAACTTTCCTCAACATAATAAAGGCCATATATGACAACATCATCCTCAATTGTGAAAAACTGAAAGCACTTCCACTAAGATCGGGAACAAGACAAGGTTGCCACTCTCACCACTCTTATTCAACATAGTTATGGAAGTTTTAGCCACAGCAATCAGAGAAGAAAAGGAAATAAAAGGAATCCAAATCAGAAAAGAAGAACTAAAGCTGTCACTGTTTGCAGATGACATGATACTATACATAGAGAATCCTAAAGATGCTACCAGAAAACTACTAGAGCTAATCAATGAATTTGGTAAAGTTGCAGGATACAAAATTAATGCACATAAATCTCTTGCATTCCTATACACTAATGGTGAAAATCTGAAAGATAAATTAAGGAAACACTCCAATTTACCACTGCAACAACAACAACAAAATATATCTAGGAATAAACCTACCTAAGGAGACAAAAAACCTGTATGCAGAAAATTATAAGACACTAATGAAAGAAATTAAAGATGATACAAATAGATGGAGAGATATACAATGTTCTTGGATTGGAAGAATCAACAATCTTCCAATTTCCAAGTAGAAAATGACTCTACTACCGTCAGCAATCTACAGATTCAATGCAATCCTTATCAAACTACCACTGGCATTTTTCACAGAACTAGAACAAAAAAATTCACAATTTGTATGGAAACACAAAAGACCCCGAATAGCTAAAGCAATCTTGAGAACGAAAAACGGAGCTGGAGGAATCAGGCTCCCTGACTTCAGACTATACTACAAAGCTACAGTAATCAAGACAGTATGGTACTGGCACAAAAACAGAAAGATAGATCAATGGAACAGGATAGAAAGCCCAGAGATAAACCCACGCACATATGGTCACCTTATCTTTGATAAAGAATGCAGGAATATACTGTGGAGAAAGGACAGCCTCTTCAATGAGTGGGGCTGGGAAAACTGGACAGGTACATGTAAAAGTATGAGATTAGATCACTCCCTAACACCATACACAAAAATAAGCTCAAAATGGATTAAAGACCTAAATGTAAGGCCAGAAACTATCAAACTCTTAGAGGAAAACATAGGCAGAACACTCTATGACATAAATCACAGCAAGATCCTTTCTGACCCACCTCTTAGAGAAATGGAAATAAAAACAGAAATAAACAAAAGGGACCTAATGAAACTTCAAAGCTTTTGCACAGCAAAGGAAACTATAAACAAGAGGAAATGACAACCCTCAGAATGGGAAAAAATATTTGCAAATGAAGAAACTGACAAAGGATTAATCTCCAAAATTTAAAAGCAGCTCATGAAGCTCAATAACAAAAAAAAAAAAGCAACCCAAGCCAAAAATGGGCAGAAGACCTTAGTAGACATTTCTCCAAAGAAGATATACAGACTGCCAACAAACACATGAAAGAATGCTCAACATCATTAATCATTAGAGAAATGCAAATCAAAACTACAATGAGATATCATCTCACACCAGTCAGAATGACCATCATCAAAAAATCTAGAAACAATAAATGCTGGAGAGGGTGTGGAGAAAAGGGAACCCTCTTGCACTGTTGGTGGGAATGTGAATTGATACAGCTACTGTGGAAAACAGTATGGAGGTTCCTTAAAAAACTACAAATAGAACTACCGTATGACCCAGCAATCCCACTACTGGGCATATACCCTGAGAAAACCATAATTCAAAAAGAGTTATTTACCAAAATGTTAATTTCAGCTCTATTTACAATAGCTCAGAGATGGAAACAACCTAAGTGTCCATCATCGGATGTATGGATAAAGAAGATGTGGCACATATATGCAATGGAATATTACTCAGCCATAAAGAGAAACAAAATTGAATTATTTGTAGTGAGGTGGATAGACCTAGATTCTGTCATACAGAGTGAAATAAGTCAGAAAGAGAAAGACAAATACCGTATGTTAACACATATATATGGAGTTTAAGAAAAACAAAATGTCATGAAAAACCTAAGGGTAAGACAGGAATAAAGACACAGACCTACTAGAGAATGGACTTGAGGATATGGGGAGGGGGAAGGGTAAGCTGTGACAAAGTGAGAGAGAGACATGGACATATATACACTACGAAACATAAGGTAGATAGCTAGTGGGAAACAGCCGCATAGCACATGGAGATCAGCTCTGTGTTTTGTGACCGCCTGGAGGGGTGGAATAGGGAGGGTCGGAGGGAGGGAGATGCAAGAGGGAAGTGATATGGGAACATATGTATATGTATAACTGACTCACTTTGTTATAAAGCAGAAACTCACACACCATTGTAAAGCAATTATACTCCAATAAAGATGTTAAAAAAAAAAAAAAAAAAAAGATGTGGAACCACCAATAGTTGACCAGGTCAGAAAAATGGTGGAATAGAAGTTTCCTACCACCTTCCTCCCAAAGAACACTGATTTTGACAATCACCCACTGACTAGAGTGACTTTGTGGCAGTCCAAGAATTCAACAGAGATCAGGCACAACCTTGGAGAAGAAAAAGAGTCTGAAATTTGATACATTGAAGAGAGTAAGAGAAACAGTTTCACTCTACTCTTGTCATGTATCCCCCAAGTTGTCAAAGCTTATTGCCAAGAGATCTCAGTCCACTAGTTCTCCAAACAGAAGAGAGAGAGTACATAGGTGAGTACCAGTTTTCCCCAACTGTGGGGGATGCTACCAAAGAGACTTATTTCTTTCTCACCCCATGTAGAATGCTGAGGTGCTCTGTAGAGTTGTGGGGCAAGAAGAAGCTGGGAGAACAGGAGCTAAGGCTCTCATGGGTCATCAAAGTGACTCAGATCCTTCTAACTACTCTCTGAACTGCACCAGAAAGTCTGGGCACAAGCCACTGGGAATACCTTGATTGTGGATTAGCAACTGCCCACTGGAAGCACCATCAGTGCTCCATGTGCTTTACACAGAATATTCCATACCATGGAAAGATATTTTGTGATCTTGGATTAGAAGAATTAATATTGTTAAAATATCCTTACTACCTAAAACAATCTACAGATTTAATGCAGTCTCTACCAAAATTCCAATGGCATTTTTTATAGAAGTAAAGAAACAATCATAAAATTTCTATAAAATCACACACAAACCCCAAGCCACAAAAGCAATCCTGAAAAAGAAGAACAATGAATAAGCTGGAGGAATCACATTTCCTGTTTTAAAACTATATTATGAAGCTATAGGAATCAAGCAGTATGATATTGACATTAAAGCAGACATTTGTGTGTCTATATGACAAATGAAACACAATATGTGACCAATGGAATACTGTAGAGAACTCAAATATAACCTCAGGCGTATATAGTAAACTAATCTTTGACAAGGGTACCAATAACACAAAATAGGGAAATGATAATACCTTCAATAAAAGGTGTTAAGAAAACTGAATATCCACCACCATGCAAAAGAATTAAACTGGGATCCTAACTTAAAATACTCTCAAAAATTACCAAGAAATTAAAGACTTAGGGCTTCCCTGGTGGTGCAGTGGTTGAGAGTCCACCTGTCGACACAGGGAACATGGATTCATGCCCCGGTCCGGGAAGATCCCACATGGCATGGAGCAGCTAGGCCCGTGAGCCATGGCTGCTGAGCCTGCGTGTCCAGAGCCTGTGCTCCACAACAATGAGAGGCCTGTGTACCGAAAAAAAAAAAAAATTAAAAACTTAAATATAAGACCTGGAGCCATAAAACTCCTAGAAGAAAATATAGGGAAAATACTCCTTGACCTTGGTCTTTGGCAAATGTTTTTTGGATATGAAATCAAAACACAGGCAACAAAAGCAAAAAGGTAAGTTGAACAAGTGAGGCTACATCAAACTAAAAAGCTCTACAAAGCAAAGATCCTGAATAGACATTTTACCAAAGAAGACATACTAATGCCCAATAGGCACCTGAAAAGTTTCCCAAAATCTCTAATCATTAGGGAAATACCAATCAAAACCATGATATCACCTCACACTTGTTAGGATGGTTTTTATTAAAAAAGACAAAAAATAGTAATTGTTGGTGAGACTATGGAGTAAAGGAAACCATTGTACACTATTGGTGGGAAAGTAAGTTGGTTCAGCCATTATAGAAAACAGAATGGATGTTACTCAAAAAATACAAATAGAATTACCATATGGTCCAGCAATCTCATTTCTGAGTATATATCAAAGGAAATGAAATCAACATCTTGAAAAGATATCTGCATTCTCATGTTCTTTGCAGCATTATTCACAATAGCCACCTGAATAAATGGAAAAGAAGTGTTCATGGATGAACCTAGAGGACATAACGCTAAGTGAAATAATTCAGACAGAGACACATAAATACTGTGTGATCTCACTTATATGTGGAATATTCAAAAAAAGAAAAAGATGTCAAACTCATAGAATAAGAAAATAGAATGATGGTTACCAATGTTTAGTGGGTGGGAAGACAGGGAGATGCTGATCTAAGAATACAAGCCTTCAGATATTAGATGAATAAGTTCTGGAGATCAAATATACAGACTGGTGACTATAGTTAATAATACTGTGGTGTGCACTTGAAATTAGTTAAAAGAGTAAACATTAAGCAGCTCACCATATACATAGATGAAAAGGAATTATGTGAGATGATGAATTTATTAGTTAACATGATTGTGGTAACCATTTCTCAAAGTATATATATGTCAAGCCATGATGTATTCTTTATATATAATCATATATAATCTATCACACCTCAATAAAACTGAAAAAAACTGGTAAAAATAGTTGACTATATTAATGAAGTGTGAATATGCATTTTTATTCCATTTTTATTGAAATAAAATTGACATTATAATATACAACTATGCTTGTAAAAGTTTAAGATATACCACATAATGATTTGACTTACATACATCATGCAATGATTTGCACAATTGTTTAGTGAACATTCATTATCTAATACAGATACAAAATAAGTGAACAAGAGAAAAATATTTTTTTCCCTTCTGATGAGAACTCTTAGGGTTTATTTACTCTCTTAACAACTTTCATACAGAAAGTTGATTAATTACATTAATCATGCTCTACATTACATCTCTAGTATTTAGTTATCTTATAACTGGAAGTTTGTAAATTTTGACTGGCTTTATCCAATTCCCCCTCCACCAATTCCCCACCTCTGTTAACCAAAAATCTAAACTCCTTTTCTATGAGTTTGTTTGTTTGTGAACTGTAATTGAACTACAACACTATGTTATTTCCTGGTGCACAACATAGTGATTCATTATTTCTATATATTACAAAATGACCATCATGATAAGTCTAGATATGATCTGTCGCCATACAAAGATATTACATTATTATTGACTATATTCCCCATGCAGTACATTTCATCACCATGACTTATTTATTTTGTAACTGGAAGTTTGTACCTCTTACTTTCCCTCACCTATTTTACTCCCTTATCCCCTCCCCTCTAGCAGATATCTGTTTGTTCTCTGTATCTATGACTCTCTTTTTGTTTGGTAGTCTTTGTTCATTTGTTTTGTTTTTTAGATTCCACATATAAGTAAAAACTTGCACTACTTGTCTTTCTCTATCTGTCTTGTTTCACATAGCATAATATCTTCTATGTCTATTTATGGTGTCACAAATGGTAAGATTTCATTCCTTTTTTATGGTTGGGTAGTATTCCTTTGTGTGTGTATATAGCACTTCTTCTTTATTTATTCATCTATTGAAGGGCACTTAGTCTGCTTTCATGTCTTGGATATTGTGAATAATGTTACAGCGACCATAGGGTGCATATATCTTTTCATTTAGTGTTTTTGTCTTCACCAGAAAAGTAACCAGAAGTGGAATTGCTAGATCATATGATAGTTCTGTTATTAATTTTTTGAGGAATCTCCATACTGTTTTGCACTGTGGTTGCACCAATTTACATTCCCACCAACCACACATAAGTGTTCCCTTTTCTCCACATCCTTGCTGACACCTGTTATTGGTTACGTTTTAATAGTAGCCATTTTGAAAGGTATGAGGTGATATCTCACTGTGGTTTTGATTTGCATTTCCCTGATGATTAGTGATGTTGAGCACCTTTTATGTGTATGTTGGTCATCTATGTGTCTTCTTTGGAAAAATGTCTATTCGAGTCCTCTGCCCATTTTTAAATTGGTTCGATTTCTTGATGTTAAGTTGTATGAGTTATTTGAATATTATGGATATAAACCCCTTATCAGATATATTATTTGCAAATATCTTCTCCCAGTCAGTAGGCTGACTTTTCATTTTCTTGATAGTTTTCTTCGCTGTACAAAAGCTTTTTATTTTGATATAGTCCAATTTGTCTACTTGTGCTTTTGTTTCTACTGCCTGAAGAGGTTAATCCATACAAATATTGCTAAGACTGATGTCAAAGAGTGTACTGCCTACATTTTCTTCAAGGAAGTTTATGGTTTCAGGTCTTACATTTAAAGGTTTAATCCATTTTGAGTTTATTTCTGTATATAATGTGAGAAAGTAGTCCAGTTTTATTATTCTGCATGGAGTAGTACAGTTTTCCCAACACCATTTATTGAAGAAGCTTCATCCTCATTTCATGTTCTTGCCTAATTTACCATAGATTAACGGACCATGTAAGTATTGGTGCATTTCTGGACTATGTTCTGTTCCATTTATATGTGTCTGGTTTTGTGCCAATACCATACTATTTTGATTTCTGTAGCTTTGTAGTATAACATGAAAACAGGGAGCATGATACCTCCAGCTTTGTTCTTTCTCAATATTATTTTGGCTATTTGGGATCTTTTGTATTTCTTTACAAATTTTAGAATTATTTGTTCTAGTTCTGTGAAAATTACCATTGATATTTTGATAGGAACTGCATTAAATCTGCAGTTTGCCTTGAATAGTATAGTCATTTTTATGATATTAATTCTTCCAATCCATGAACATGGTAATAACTTCATTTGTTTGTGTCATCTTTAATTTCTTTCATCAGTGTCTTATAGTTTTCTGAGTACTGTTTTTTTGTTTGTTTGTTTGTTTGTTTAATCTCCCTAGTTAGATTTATTCCTAGGTATTTTATTCTTTTTCATGCAGTTGTAATTGGGATTATTTAATTAATTTCCTTTTCTGATAGTTTGTCGTTAGTGTACACAAATGCAACAGATTTCTGTATATTAATTTCATATCCTGAAACTTTGCTGAACTCAATTATTAATTCTAATTGTTTGGTGGAATCTTTAGGATTTTCCATATATGTAATCATGTCCTCTGCAAACAGTGACAGTTTTACTTCTTTTTTTCAAATTTGGATTTCTTTTATTTCTTTTTCTTGTCTAATTGCTGTGGCTAGGACTTCCAATACTTTGTTGAATAAAAGTGGAAAGAGCAGGCATCCTTGTCTTTTTCCTGATCTTAATGGATTCATTTTCACCATTGAGTATGATATTGGCTGTCAGTTTGTCATATATTTCCTTTATTATGTTGAGGTATGTTTCCACTATACACACTTTGTTGAGAGTTTTAATTATAAAGAGATGTTGCATTTTGTCAAAAGCTTTTATTGCATCTATTGAGATGATCATATGATTTTCATTCTTCAGTTTGTTAATGTGGTATATTATATTAATTGATTTGTGGATGTTGAACCATGGTTGCATCCCTGGGATAAACCACAGTTGATCGTGGTATATGATCTTTTAATATATTGTTAAATTTGATTTGCTAATATTGTGTTGAGGACTTTTACATCTATGTTCATTGATGATGTTGGCCTGTAATTTTCTTTTTTGCGGTGTCTTTGGTTTTGGTGTCAGGAGATGCCAGCCTCATAGAATGAGTTTGAATTTTTCATTTTCTGGAATAGTTTGAGATGGATAGCATTTAACTCTTCTTTTAATGTGTGGTAGAATTCACATGTGAAGCCATCTGGTCCTAAACATTTATTTTGGGGGGAGTTTTTTTCAATACTGATTCAAATTCATTAGTACTTGGTCTGTTCGTATTTTATATTTCTTCCAGATTCCATCTTGGAATATTGTACATTTCTAGAAATGTATGCATTTCTTCTAGGTTGTCCATTTTATTGTCATATAATTTTTTGTGGCTATCTTTTTGTTTTGTTCAGCTTGGTTGATTTCAACTACTTTGTCTTCAGATTTGCTGATCCATTCCTCTGTATTATCTAATGTACTGCTGTTTCCTTCTAGTGTATTTTTAATTTGTAATTTTATTTCTCTGCTCTGTTTGGCTCTTCTTTATATTTTCTAATTCTCACTGTGTTTATCCACTCTTCTCCCAAGTTCATTGAGCATCTTTTTGTTCATTACCTAGAACTCTTCATAGAATAGATTGTTTATCTCCACTTTGTTTAGTTCTCTTGGGGTTTTATATTATTCCTTTCCTTGGAATACATTTCTTTGTAATCTCATTTTACTTAATTCTCTGTGTTTATTTGTATGTATTAGGTAGGATGCATATGTTTTCTGATCTTGCAGAAGTGGCCTTATGTAGGAGATGTCCTAGAGGGCCCAGCTGTACACTTCCCTCTGATAACCAGAGCTATATGATCTGGGGATGCCCTCTATGTGGGCTGAGTGTGCCTTTCTATTGTGTTGGGGCCAACTACAGTGGACATGCTCTTAGGCAGGGCTGGTCTCTGGCCCACTGGCCTAATAGACCCTGACTTGTGTAAGACTGCCAGCTACAGGTGGGAAGGGATAGATCCTGAGGACATGCTATGAGGCCCCTGAATCCTGAGTCCTGAGATTGGTGCCTTCCCATTTGTGAGTGTGGCTCTGTCCTAAGGTAGTTGACTATATAACCTGGGGATCCTGGGCCTGTTGCTTGCCTACTGGTGATTAATGTTGTGTCTTAGGGTGATGGGCTGCAGGGACTGAGGTTCCCAGTGTTGGTTCTTGCCTGTTATATGCCCAGCTAGGGACTTGGGTGTTCCACGTCTGATGCCAGCCTGCTGGTATGTAATGCCAGGTCTCAGGGTAGCTTGCTGGGGGTCCTGAGGGAGTCCAGGGCTGGTGCTAACCTTCCAGTGATGTCTGGGTCCTGGAGATAATAGGCTAGAGTTAGGGTTCCAAAATGGCTTTTGTGAGCACCTGTGCCCTCATGGTAGAGTGAGCTCCCCAAAATGGCTGCTGCCAGGATCTATGTCCCCAAGGAGAGTCCCAGTTGCCTCTTTTCTCTCTAGGAGGCTCTCCAGGCTCAGAAGTGAGTCTGACCCAGGCTCCTTTCAAATTACTGCTTCTGTGCTGTCTCTCACAGCATGTGAGGTTTTGCATGTGCCCTTAAAGAGCAGAGTCTCTGTTTCCCACAACCCTTCAGCTCCCTTATATGCAAACTCTGTTAACCTTCAAAGCCAGACATTTTGGGGGCTTGTCTTCCTGGTGCAGAGCCCCTTAGCTGGGGATGTGGAGCTCAGACTCCTCATTCCTTGGGGGGGATCTCTGCATTTGTGAGTAACCTTCGATTTGTTAGTCTCATAGCCAAGAGTGTGGGTCTTGACAATACCACAACTCCACCCCTCCTACCTATCTCTCTGTGGTTCCTTCTTTATATGGTTAGTTGAGGAAAACCTTTTCTGCTTGTCTTCAGACCATTCTCATTGATTGTTCTTCTTTAAATAGTTGTAATTTTGGTATGCCTATGTGGGACATAACCTCAGTGCCTTCCTACTCCACCATCTTGGCCACTCTTCTGAATATGCATTTTTAATCCATCATTGACACTGAATCAGAAACTTATATTTCCTTTACTACAACTATATTTTCTTAATTCTAAGAAGTACTGATTCTGATCTCTCAATTTAACAACAGCTTTGCACATTAAGAAAACTACATTTAAGTGCATATTGAGGTCACAGTACTACAGTGAAACAAGAAGTATCTTTGGGGAATTATATTTTACCTTATCATCCTTCTGTTTTTTTTTTTATTTATTTCAGAAGATCATAATATTTTTATTATAGGAATAGATTAAAATGTTGACATCTCAACTGTGTATAAATTATGTTCCATAGCAAGCATGGTTTGATACACAAAATGAACAACTGTGATGCATTCTTTGGGAACATAGGTATAATATATCTCTGCACCTCTGCAGATAGGTACATATATATTCTTCTGATATTAATTCCTTTAAAGTTCAGTTCATTCCAACAGTTTAATATGTTTTTTGAAATTTTTGAATTCTAAGAATGGAGTGTAATCTGTAGGTAAGTGTACTATAGCTCTCTCATAATTCAGTTTGGGAATTGCAGAAAACTGATCTTTGGGAACAATAAGTTATTTATGAGGGAGAAAAAGTATCTATCTATGAAGCAACCTACAACTCAAGAAAAGAAAACTGAACCTAATTAAAGATAAAACAAGAAAAAAACACAAAATTATTGGTTCTCCCAAAACTTTATGATGAAGTGGAGAGTTTGCATCCCAGGCTATTAACAAACAAGACTGAAGTTTAATTCTGAGAATACAAAGCAGAGATGTCACAGTCAAGTCAAGAAAATAGTCCTATTCAAGAATGCTGTAGAGAGTGAGAAACACTGTACACAGAGTTCAATGCTATTAAAAATCTGGACAAAAAGGAGAGAGTAGGATTGGTATTTGCTGATCAATGAAAATTTCTGGTAAAATAAAACTTTGCTTCTTTCAGATCCCAGGCAAAAGAAACACGGAGAATATGTAAATTGTTTTCTGGTAATATAGACCAGAACCCAGGATTCAGTTTTGAAGGGTGATCAACCACAATAAGTCACAACTTCTGCCCCAGCCCCTGCCACTAAATATTGGTAATAATTTAGGAAACTTGACCTTGACATCTACAGACAATTAAGGCATAGAACAAATGTCAGCAAACCGTATCTCTATTTTAGTTCTGTTTGGGAAATGTCTGGGAATAGATGGACATCTGACTATGTGATCATGAAGGGTAACTAAGGTGGTGACTCACTCCTCATTAGGGACAGGAGACCTCTAAGTTGTCATGAGTAAACATTTAACCATTAGAAGGAGTGTCTGAAATAGAATAGAAATGATTCATTAGTTCCATGTCAAAAACAGTACCTTTATCACTCTGCTTATTCACACAGAGAAAGGCATAACACTGTTTAATAAGTTCCAAAACCATGGCTCAAAAATGATGAGGACAGAGGAATAACCTTGAAAAACAAAAAATATAATGTCAGAAATAAAGGTGAGAAAATAATAACTTGTAAATATATAACACATAATAAGTATTATAAATACTTCTGATTGGACAAAATAAAAATTATGGCTAAAATAAATATAATCTCAGACAACAAACCTTTGAAATAGCAAGTTATTTCTTGGAATTAGAGCAGTATTTTACAATTAGGTAATGCTCTGCAGGTACAAAATGGTTTTAGGTAATCTTATTTTATTTGATCCTTCCTCTGATTCTTTGAAACAGATGATAGCTTGATGATATTATTCTGAAAATAATAAAACTGAATATCAGAGAGTGTTACTGAATTTGTCCTGAGTGTATGACCCTCCAACAAGATCCATTGATTTAAACCCCAGAGCTTAACTCCTGAAACAACCTTCCTATTAACAATATGTCCATATGGAGTTGGAATTGAAATGGGCTTAGAAATCATTACAGTTGGAAAAAAATGGAGCCCAGGGAAATTAAGCAATTTTCCATATTTATATATCAAGTTATTGTCAGACCTCAGATTAGGACTTAATGGAATTCTACTTCCAGAGTTGCTTTAGGGAAAATAAAATAAAATGTTGCTTTATAAGTTAGTAACAAAATTAGAAATCATTTAATTAAAAAGATCTATCTCTCTCTCTCTCTCTCTCTATCTATCTTGTTCATGAATGACCAAGTCAGTAAATGTAATAAAAGATATAGAAAGTATCTTGTCTTAGTACCATCCTAATGGTTTAAAATTGATCTCTAAAAGGCCAAATGCTTCATGTAAGATATGCATTCTATACCTGTTAGAAAGTACTTTGTTGGATAGGCTAGCATGTAGTATTTATTGTATTAAATAAATGGCATGAATTCAGATAAAGTGTATTAGTTGGATATAAAGTGTAATTGAAAAATTGAATTACGCATGTATGCCAAATTTCAAAAATAAATAATGAAATCCTGCTTTGTTAAGAAGTTTTACAATTGACTAATAAGCACATACAAGTGATATCCAGAAATGCAGAAAACCAAACCATAATTTGCTTACAAAATCTCTTGTGAGTATTCTTGTCAGTAGGAACACCTATCATGTACAAGGTCATGATACTGTTTCCATTAGGTTAAATGCACCAATTAGTATTTTCTTTCAAACTGACCTACAGAGAAATATAATCAGAAAGCAGAAAGTTTAGCAAGCTGGAGGTTTATAAGATTGTGTTAAATGACGAGCTTTTTTTTTTTCCCCTGTCCTTCCTAAATGTTCAGCTTCCTGCCATTTTTCCTTTGTTTTGTTTTTGCTTTTCTGAGAAATGTAACATCTTATAATTTCTGTTGAGGGGTAACTTGCATTCCAGTCTTGATGTACTAGAGAGACCTTTATTAAACAAATATTTCTGCCTTCTGTTTCATGCTTTCTCCCTGGAGGTGGAGGTTGAGAGTGGCAGGACAAACTTCCTGAATGGTGAATTTGGAAGGGGAAGCTGGTCCTGGGCAGCCTGGTCCCTCATTCTTTCTATTTCCCTTAAGAGTTTGCTGACCACAGAGAGCATGGAATTTAATCCTGAAGCTCAGTAGTATGGTGTCATCTCTTACACAGAAAAAGCCAGAGTCTCAATACCAACTTCATCAATGAGAAAAGTAGGATCTTTGTCTTCAGCAGCTTTAATTACTTGTCAGTTATCTCAATTGAATGAGTACTCATATAGAAAAGCAGCATGACATTTATTGGGCTCTTTAAACACACATTTGTTGCATTGATGTGTGTGTCTCAGGGATAGATAAGGAAGGTAAAGATATATGGAATAAAATACAAATGGAAAGGCTGAGGTTTCTCATGTGGCTAAGGCCTTGGACTTGGGTATGTTATACAGGAGCTTTGAACTTGATAGTTAATAAAGGTTTAAAGTGGGTCATGTGTCTAAGTTTGCCTTATGTGAGTGGCTCATTTACTACTGTTATTTAGGCAAAGGGCTATAAGTCTTAGATCACATGTGATATTGACCTTGTCAGTACACTGAAGCTTATGCCAGCCTGGTTTATTGGAAGTACTGGAATTCATAGAAGAGAGGGATATACATGCAGGTTCTACTGCAAAGTTGCAGGATTTAGCAAAGACGTGAGGCCATTTGTGCCTCAAGAAAATGTGCAGAGGACCCCTTGGCCATGTCATATTTTTTGGTTAAGTAAGGTGTCTCAGCAGATGCTAGCTTACTTAACTTTGGAAAGCAAAACCTGAACATCTACCATAGGTGGTCATGGCCATATTATTGGAGATTTAAGATGCAACTTGTAAATTTACAAGGTTGATTTTGCAGAACCAGGCATAAACATTACTAAGTGAGTGATTCCAGTGAGTTACTTTAGCAGTTAATAGGTTGGGAAGATCTTAAAATATAGTGACAGCTGAAGCCAGGGGAAATTGTTTTCAATACACATGTCTTTTAGACATTACAGTATGAAAAAATATTTCTATCTTCAAATATCTGGGCACATGTGTTTCATGGCTGCCACAGAGTGTGCTCAAGTTGGCTCTGCATTTGTTTAGAGAGTAAAATAACTTCCTTACAAGATGGATTTCTTAGGTATAATACATGACATAGCAAAAAGTGTGGTTACAATCAGAACTACCTTTAAACCCAGGGAATACGTAATTCTACTTATAGGCCCTTCATAAGCTACACACAAGCATATTCAGATCCTCAGAATATCCTGCTCAAATGGTTCCATACTTACCTTCAAGGACTGTGCAGAGCCTTTTCCTAAATCCCTCTTCTTGAAAGTCCAAGTTAACAGGTACACATATCCTTAAATCTGAGGCGTAGCCCAGTGATAAATGTAAACTAGTGTTGGAATAAAAGGCAGGTTTTTAGATGGACAGAGGAAAGTTCCAAGGTCAGAATCTGGCTTGGTCTATAGATGGTGTTTTTGTTTACATTGCTTGAATTCTGAGAATTCTAAATTTGTGATGACTTTCAGCCTCAGTTTCCTTTGAAGAACATAAAATATGATGTTGTTAGGTTACAACTTGAGGTGGGACATGGAAGGGCACACTGTCAGAGAAAGTTGCTAAGCTCAGACTTGTGAGATGAGGAGAAACCTTAGGGAAATGGTATGTGGAATTGTTCTTGTACTCTTCTCCTGGGCTCTATGAATATTAGGAATGGGTCAGAAAATAACCCTCATTTGGCCTAAGACTATGAATGCCTACATAGAAGATTGTCTCAGTGTTACATGAATAGATAAAGCACGTATTCAATACATTGAACAAGCGACAGAAACCAACTGGAAAGTATGAAGTTTAGAATGTTGCAATAGACTGAATGTTTGTATGCTCCCCAAATCCTAACCCTAAGGTGATAGTATTAGGAGGTGGGGTCTTTGAGAGGTAATTAGACCACAGGGTGGAGCCATCATGAACGGGATTCTTGCCCTTATAACAGACCCCAGAGAGCTCTCTCACCTCCTTTTCTCATCATATGAAGATACAAGAAGACTTGCAACCCAGGAACCCCAAAAAGAGTCAGCAGAACTGACCATGCTGGCACCCTGGCCTTAATCTTCCAGCCTCCAAAATTGTACAAAATGAATTTCTATTTATAAGCCACCCAATGGCACTATTTTTTTTAAGCAGCCAAACGAAGACAGAAAGACTGAATAAGAAAAAAAAATTAACTGTCACCTCAAATAAATTTGTTTTAACAGTGTGTTGCAATTGTCAGTATCTCAAATGCACTCTCAGAGAGAAAGCAGTAGGTATAGGCGCATGTCTCCTCAGATATGGTAAATGCAAAATGCAAAAATTAGCATCTTGCTGAGTTTTATCCAAAGCTTTAGGGGGCTTTTTTGTACAGGTTATTGATTCTGAGCAACTGGCATATGTTCAAGAGCATCCTGACAAGACAGAAGCCAAGAATATTTTCACAATTTATATCTTACACACTCACATACCACTGAGTTACTGACATTCTAGGCAACACCAAATACTGGGTTCTAGAAACATAATTTTTCTTCAAATATTTGCAATAGAGGTTTGTAATTGGATTGTTTTCTAAATGTTTTTGGTGTTCAGTCTAATGTGGTAATTTTGCATGTCCTTTTTAACTTTTTACTCATAAAAAGTGAGGAAAACCCCAAATATCTAATTGATTGAATAAAACTCCTTATGCCCCAAAGAAAATAACAAACTACACCCATTCCAAATGCTAGCCCTACCCAGGCATTAAGTACCCCTCCACTTGTTATGAGCAGAATAACAAGTTGGGAAGAATGGATCTTGAACTCTGCTTTGTTGCAGCTGGTTTCAGATTTTACATCCAAACAAATAACTTTTTTAACCTTACTTTTCCTGGAGAAATTATTAATGGGATAAAAAATTATAGTAGATATTTGGAATGTTTTGTCTACATGATGCCATTGAATCTTATTTCTTACACTTCAATAATTATATACTAAACATAATTTAGTTTGGAGAATAAAATAGGATATTAATTTCAAATTTGCATACAAAACAACCTGAGAATTTTTAACAGGGAAGAGCAAAATCTGAGTCCATGTTGGATCTGTTTCTTTTACTTTAACCTTTGTTCTTGTTATTATAATCATACATAATGGGATTAATTGGGAGATTGGGATTGACAGATATACACTAATATGTATAAAATACATAAGTAATAAGAATATGCTGTATAGCACAGGGAACTCCACTTCACTGTACAGTAGAAACTAACACAACATTGTAAAACAACTATACCCCAATTAAAAAAAAGAAGAAGAAAGTAAAACAACCTCAAATAATTTAAAATCCAAAAAATAATAATAATCATACATAATTGCCTGCCTCAGAGAACTCTGCCACTCTGTCTGAATGTTACAAAAGTGCCTTTGTTCAGCTCAAAGGAAGACAATCTGACCCTGCCCACCAGTGAATGGCTGCAGAAAAGAAGATACTAACACATCCCCTCCCCGATGCTGGCCAAACCAGGAAATATTTTGCAAGACTAATGGCCTTTTTACTTTACTTCATCACTTTTGCCTCTTCTCTGTTCTATAAAAGAAACTGGCATTCAGATCCCTATAAGATGGTACTCTGGGACATTATTCTGCCATTTTCTTGGATACCCAGCTTTCTGAATAAAGTCATTATTCCTTGCCTCAATACCTTGTATCCCAATTATTGGCCTGTCTTGTGGTGGGCATACTGGGTTTGGACTTGGTAACAAATTTACTAATACATTGTTTTTTTCAGCACCTTCTGGCATCAAAATATATCTACTAATGCCCAGGATTTCCAGGAACAACCAAGTGAAAAGGGATTGATATTGGAGACTGACTTGTGAAGGTGGAATGAGGCCTGTCTTGATAGAATTTTGACCTCCAAAAAGATGAGTGATAGTTTGATTGACCACAACCTCATCATTTAAGCCTGATGTATTAAAAAATTCAATTTGACTAGTGACACAAGCCATTTCGAATGAAAAAAAAAAAAACACAATGTGAGAGTTTTAAGAGGACTATAACCCAGGGACGGAATTTCAGATATCTCTGAGAAACTGCTCTGAAGAGGAAGTGGGGGAAGGTCAGTATATATGTCAGTTTGGTGAAGGAGGGTACATGCAATCAAGAACACATTTTTGCAAAGGTTGCTGCTAGTCATGAGGAACAGATGTCTCCATTAATGATTTTATTGCTTTTCAAGACATGATATGCAAGAACTAGGCTTACAAAGTCTCTTGAAAACATCTGTCTGAAGACCTGTTCTTGTCAGTGTCTCCTAGAGCACAGAGCACCTCATTCCTGATTTCCACCCTGAAATCCTTTCAAGGTGTGTTGAAGGTCAGCGGCTGAAGGGGTTTTTGACCTAATCCTTGAAGAGGCAGATGGCAAGAGCCAATTTGTCATTGGCAACCACATATGCCAATATTATCTTTATTGGTAATAAAGGTGATATTTAACTCAAATCTGAGGTCCTGTCTTTATTTCTCAGTTTGTTGGAAAGGGCCTCTGATTGAAAAGGCAGAAAAGGAAGTATTCAATTTACAACATTATCTTTGTTGGTAATTTTATTAAACTTATTAAATTTTTATTTCAAACTAAATTTAATTTTTAATAAATTTTTATTAATAAAATAACTAACTCCAAAATCCATTCATTCACTTCACTAAGGTTTAACATTTTTCCACATTTGTGTTGTTATCTTCTTGGTTTTGTTGACTGAAAAAAATGCACAACGTAAATGTTGAGAATTATGTTTTATTTTGCGTACTTTTTGAAGATTTCAAGCCAGGGAAGCAGCCTCTCAGAATAGTTCAGAGGGACTGCTTGGAAAAGGTAAGAAAGGAACCAGGATATATAGGCATTTTGCGACAAAGATCAGGTAGTCAGAATAGCAAAATATTACCATTAATTAAAGAAAACCAGATATCACAAGTTAATGAATTTAGTGTTTTCCTATGTATGGGAAGATGCAAGAGTCTGGGCTCATTGAAATCATTCCTTTGATATGTACCTCAGCTATCTACAGTATCCTTCGCTTTCCCATCCTGAGTCCCCTCAGGGTGAACTGCTGGGGGCGGCTGTAGTGGTTGATGGCTTGATTGCTGCAACATCCTTTGCTTACTGATATGGTAGGTGGCATTCTTAGTTCACAGTCTCTTGGTCTCTCTCTCTGCATACAACTGTATTATAAGATATATGGCAGGGAGGGGACCTTCAATGTGGAGTAAGACGTGGAGATCACCTTCCTCCACACAAATACATCAAAAATATATCTACATGTGGAACAACTCCTACAGAACACCTACTGAATACTGGCAGAAGACCTCAACTTCCCAAAATGCAAGAAAATCCCCATGTACCTGACAGTGTGGCTGACAGGGTCTTTATGCTCCAGCCTTGTGTCAGGCCTGAGCCTCTGAGGTGGGAGAGACGAGTTCAGGACACTGGACAACCACAGACCTCCCAGCACCATGTAATTTCAATCAGTGAGAGCTTTCCTAAAGATCTGTCTCAAAACAAAGACACAGCACCACCCAACAGCCAGCAAGCTCCAGTACTGGACACACCAAGTCAAACAATTGGCAAGATAGGAACACAACCCCACCCATTAGCAGAGAGGCTGCCTAAAATCATATTAAGTTCAGAGCCACCCAGAACACACAGCCGGACATGGTCCTGCCCACCAGAAAGACAAGATCTGCCCCACCCACCAGAAAACAGGCACTAGTCCCCTGTATCAGGAGGCTGACACAACTCACTGAACAAACCTTACTCACTGGGGGAAGACAACAAAAACAGTGGGAACTATGAATCAGCAGCCTGCAAAAAGGAGACCCCAAACACAGTATGTTAAGCAAAATGAGAAGACAGAGAAATATGGAGCAGATGAAGGAGTAAGGTAAAAACCCACCAGACCAAACAAATGAATAGGAAATAAGCAGTCTGCTGAAAAAGAATTCAGAGTAAGATAGTAAAGATGATCCAAAATCTTGGAAATAGAATGGAGAAAATACAAGAAATGTTTAACAAGGACCTAGAAGAACAAAAAAGCAAACAAACAATGATGAACAACACAAAAATGAAATTAAAATTTCTCTAGAAAGAATCAATAGCAGAATAACTGAGGCAGAAGAACAGATACGTGATCTGGAAGATAAAAGACTGGAAATAACTACCACAGAACAGAATAAAGAAAAAAGAATGAAAACAATTGAGGACAGTCTGAGACCTCTGGGACAACATTAAATGGACCAGCATTCGAATTATAGGTGTTCCAGAATAAGAAGCATAAAAGAAAGGGTTTGAGAAAATATTTGAAGAGATTATAGATGAAAACTTCCCTAACATGGGAAAGGAAATAGTCAATCAAGTCCAGGAAGCACAGAGACTTTCATACAGTGTAAATCCAAGGAGAAACATGCTAAAATACATATTAATCAAGCTATCAAAAATTAAACACAAAGAAAAAATATTAAAAGCAACAAGGGAAAAACAACAAAGAACATAAAAGGGAATCCCCATTAGGTTAAAGCTGATCTTTCAGCAAAAACTCTGCAAGGCAAAAGGGAGTGGCAAGACATATTTCAAATGATGAAAGGGGAAAACCTACAACAAAGATTACTCCACCCAGCAAGGATCTCATTCAGATTCAATGAAAAAATTAAAACCTATACAGACAAGCAAAAGTTAAGAGAATTCAGCACCAACAAACCAGCTTTACAACAAATGCTAAAGGAGTTTTTCTAGGTAAGGAACACAAGAGAAAAGAAAGACCTACAATAACAAACACAAAACAATTAAGGAAATAGTATTAGGAGCATACATATTGATAATTACCTTAAAAGAAAATTGATTAAATGCTCCCACCAAAAGACATAGACTGGCAGAATGGATACAAAAACAAGGCCTGGTTATAGGCTATCTACAAGACACCCACTTCAGCCCTAGGGACACATACAGACTGAAAGTGAGGAGATGAAAAAAGAAATTCCATGCAAATGGAAACCAAAAGAAAGCTGGAGTAGCAATTCTCATATCAGACAAAATAGACTTTAAAATAAAGACTATTACAAGAGACAAAGAAGGACATTACCTAATGATCAAGAGATCAATCTAAGAACAAGATATGACAATTGTAAATATTTATGCACCCAACATAGGAGCACCTCAATACATAAGGCAAATACTAACAGCCATAAAAGAGAAAATTGACAGTAGCGCAATCATAGTAGGGGACTTTAACACCCCACTTTCACCAATGGACAGATCATCCAAAATGAAAATAAATAAGGAAACACAAGCTTTAATGATACATTAAACAAGATGGACTTAATTGATATTTATAAGACATTCCATCCAAAAACAACAAAATACACATTCTTCTCAAGTGCTCATGGAACATTCTCCAGGATAGATCATATCTTGGGTCACAAATCAAGCCTTGGTAAATTTAAGAAAATTGAAATCGTATTAAGTGTCTTTTCTGACCACAAAGCTATGAGATTACATATCAATTACAGGAAAAATATCTGTAAGAAAAACAAACACATGGAGGCTTAACAACACACTACTTAATAACAAAGAGATCACTGAAGCAATCAAAAAGAAAATCAAAAAATACCTAGTAACAAATGACAATGAATACCCAACGACCGAAAACCTATGGGATGCAGCAAAAGCAATTCTAAGAGGGAAGTTTATAACAATACATTTCTACCTTAAGAAAGAAGAAAAATCTTAAATAAACTTAAACCTAAAGCAATTAGAGAAAGAACAAAAATATACAGAAAGTTAGCAGAAGGAAAAAAACATGGAGATCAGATCAGAAATAAATGAAAAAGAAAAGAAGGAAACCATAGCAAAGATCAATAAAACTAAAAGCTGGTTCTTTGAGAAGATTAAAAAAAAAAAAAAGATAAACCATTAGCCAGACATATCAAGAAAAAACAGGGAGAAGACTCAAATCAATAGAATTAGAAATGAGAAAAGAGAAGTAACAACTGACACTGCAGAAATACAAAGGATCATGTGAGATTACTGCAACCAACTATATGCCAATATAATGAACAACCTGGAAGAAATGGAGAAACTCTTAGAAATGCACAACCTTCTGAGACAGAACAAGGAAGAAATAGAAAATATGAACAGGCCAATCACAAACACTGAATTTGAGTCTGTGATTAAAAATCTTCCAACAAACAAAAGCCCAGGACCAGATGGCTTCACAGGCGAATTCTATCAAATATTGAGTGAAGAGCTAACATCTATCATTCTCAAACTCTTCCAAAATATAGCAGATGGAGGAACACTCCCAAACTCATTTTACGAGACCACCATCACTCTGATACCAAAACCAGAAAAAGATGTCACAAAGAAAGAAATCTACAGGGAAATATCACTGATGAACATAGATGCAAAAATCCTTGACATAATATCAGCAAACAGAATCCAACAGTGCATTAAATGGATCATACAGTATGATACAGTGGGGTTTATCTCAGGAATGCAAGGATTCTTCAATATACGCAAGTCAATCTACGTGATACACCGAATTAATAAAATGAAAGACAAAAACCAAATGATCATCTCAATAGATGCAGAGAAACCATTTGCTAAAATTCAACACTGATTTATGATAAAAAACCCTCTGGAAAGTGGACATAGAGGGAACTTTCCTCAACATAATAAAGACCATGTATGACAAACCCATAGCCAACATCATCCTCAATGGTGAAAAACTGAAAGCATTTCCACTAAGATAGGAACAACACAAGGTTGCCCACTCTCACCAATATTATTCAACATAGTTTTGGAAGTTTTAGCCACAGCAATCAGAGAAGAAAAGGAAATAAAAGGAATCCAAATTGGAAAAGAAGTAAAGCTCTCACTGTTTTCAGATGACATGATACTATACATAGAGAATCCTAGAGATGCTACCAGAAAACTACTAGAGTTAATCAATGAATTTGGTAAAGTAGCAGGATACAAAATTAATGCACAGAAATCTCTTGCATTCCTATACACTAATGATGAAAACTCTGAAAATAAAATTAAGAAAACCCTCCCATTTACCATTGCAGCAAAAATAATAAAATATCTAGGAATAAACCTACCTAAGGAGACAAAAGAACTGTATACAGAAAATTTTAGGACACTGATGAAAGAAATTAAAGATGATATAAATAGATGGAGAGATATACCATGTTCTTAGATTAGAAGAATCAACGTTGTGAAAATGACTCTACTACTGACAGTAATCTACAGATTCAATACAATCCCTATCAAACTACCACTGGCATTTTCCACAGAACTAGAACAAAAAATTTCACAATTTGTATGGAAACACAAAAGACCCCAAATAGGAAAACAATCTTGAGAAAGAAAAACAGAGCTGGAGGAATCAGGTTCCCTGCCTTCAGACTATACTACAAAGCTACAGTAATCAAGACAGCATGGTACTGGCACAAAAAAAAGAAACATAGATCTATGGAACAGGATAGAAAGCCCAGAGATAGACCCACGCATATACGGTCACCTTATTTTTGATAAAAGAGGCAAGAATATACAGTGGAGAAAAGACAGCCTCTTCAATAAGTGGTGCTGGGAAAAGTGGACAGCTACCTGTAAAAGAAATTAGAATACTTCCTAACACCATACACAAAAATAAACTCAAAATGGATTGAAGACCTAAATGTAAGACCAGACACCATCAAACTCTTAGAGGAAAACATAGGCAGAACACTCTATTACATAAACCACAGCAAGATTATTTTTGACCTAGCTCCTAGAGAAATGGAAATAAAAACAAAAATAAACAAATGGGACCTAATGAAACTTAACAGCTTTTGCACAGTAAAGGAAACCATAAGCAAGACAAAAAGACAACCCTCAGAATGGGAGAAAATATTTGCAAATGAAGCAACTGACTAAGGATTAATCTCCAAAATATGCAAGCAGTTCCTGCAGCTCAATATCAAAAAAACAAACAACACAATCCAAAAATGAGCAGAAGACCTAAATAGACACTTCTCCAAAGAAGTATACAGATTTCCAACAAACACATGAAAGGGTGCTCAACATCATTAATCATTAGAGAAATGCAAATCAAAACTACAATGAGATATCATCTCACACCAGCCAGAATGGCTATCATCAAATAATCTACAAACAATAAATGCTGGAGAGGGTGTGGAGAAAGGGGAACCCTCTTGCACTGTTGGTGGAAATGTAAATTGATACAACCACTATGAAAGCCAGTATGCAGGTTCCTTAAAAAACTAAAAATAGGACTACCATATGACCCAGCAATCCCACTACTGGGCATATACCCTGAGAAAACTGTAATTCAAAAATAGTTATGTACCAAAATGTTCATTGCAGCTCTATTTACAATAGCCAGGACATGGAAGCAACCTAAGTGTCCATCAATAGATGAATGGATAAAGAGGATGTGCCACATATATACAATGGAATATTACTCAACCATAAAAAGAAACGAAACTGAGTTATTTGCAGTGAGGTGGATTGACCTTGAGACTGTCATACAGAGTGAAGTAAGTCAGAAAGAGGAGAACAAATACCGTATGCTAACACATATATATGGAATCTAAGAAAAAAATAAAAAATGTCAGAAGAACCTAGCAGCAAGATGGGAATAAAGCTGCAGACCTACTAGAGAATGGACTTGAGGATACAGTGAAGGGGAAGGGAAAGCTGGGACAAAGTGAGAGAATGGCATGCACATGTATATACTACCAAACGTAAAATAGATAGCTAGTGGGAGGCAGCCACATAGTACAGGGAGATCAGCTCCGTGCTTTGTAACTACTTAGAGGGGTGGGATAGGGAGGGTGACAGGGAGGGAGATACAAGAGTGAAGAGATATGGGGACATATGTATATGTGTGACTGATTCATTTTGTTATAAAGCAGAGGCTGACACTCCATTGTAAAGCAATTATACTCCAATAAAGATGTTAAAAAAAAAAGCCTAGTAGGTTTCTTGCTTATCAAATTATAATCCATATCTCATTGCATATGAATGAATGAGAGCTGAATCACCAAGTAATGGAAAAGCTTATTTATGATACAGCTAGACAGGTATGAGAATTTATGTTTTAAAATTGAAACTGCATAATACAATCCCTAATAATCCTTTTATACATTTTTCTATATGCAGGTTTTAATTATTTTTGACAGCATTATGTAAATTGGCTGCAAACCTATTAAAAATTTGAAGAAAACTTTGTTGATAGTGGTAAATTCAGTTAATTTTCAATTCTGTAATACCCTTTTGAATTCAATATTGATACTGAGTTAACACAACAGTTGGTGAACTTACTAAACTTAGACACAGGTTTGAAACTGATGTGCTCATATCAATTCCTCTAAAACTGATGAGTTTCACAAGTGTTAATGTTAAAGGAAAATGATCGGGGTTTTCAATTAAGTTTATTTGAAAACTTTTAAGTATACCTGGAACAATTTGGTTATATGAATTTTCTTTTTCAACTGTAAATTTTATGAAACTTAAATATGGATCAAGTTCATCCAATGAAAATTGTGTCCAAATTGAGATGTTCTGTAAGTGCAAAATATACATTTGATTTTGAATACTTAGTACTAAAATAATGTAAAAAGCTCATTAATAACTTTTATATTAACTGTTGAAATGGTAATATTTTGATATATCATATTGAAAACGTTATTAAAATTTAAACAAAACAAAACAAGACAAAACTACAATGAGGTATCATCTCACACCTGTCAGAATGGCCATAATCAAAAAATCTACGAACAATAAATGCTGGAGAGGGTGTGGAGAAAAGGGAACACTCTTGCCCTGTTGGTGGGAATGTAAATTGATACAGCCACTATGGAGAACAGTATGCATTTTCCTCAGAAACTAAAAATAGAACTAGCATATGACCCAGCAATCCTACTACTGGACATATACCCTACGAAAACCATAATTCAAAAAGAGTCATATACCACAATGTTCATTGCAACTCTATTTATAATACATGGGACATGGAAACAACTTAAGTGTCAATTGACAGATGAATGGATAAAGAGGATGTGGCACATATATACAATGGAATATTACTCAGCTACAAAAAGAAAAAAAATTGAGTTATTTGTAGTGTGGTGGATGAACCTAGATTCTGTCATACAGAGTGAAGTAAGTCAGAAAGAGAAAAATAAATACCGTATGCTAACACATATATATGGAACCTAAAAAAAAAAAAGATAAAAGAAAAAATATTGGTTCTGAAGAACCTAGTGGCAGGACAGCAATAAAAACATAGACATAGAGAATGAACTTGAGGACACAGGGAGGGGAAAGGGTAAGCTGGGACAAAGTGAGAGATTGGCATGGACTTATATATACTACCAAATGTAAAATAAATAGTTATTGGGAAGCAGCTGCATATCACAGGAAGATCAGCTCGGTGCTTTGTGACCACCTAGAGGTGTGGGATAGGAAGGGTGAGAGGGAGACGCAAGAGGGAGGAGATTTGTGGATATATTTATACATATAGCTGATTCACTTTTTTATACATCAGAAACTAACACACCATTGTAAAGCAGTTATACTCCAATAAAGATGTTTTAAAAAAAATGGCACATGAAAAAAAATATATATATATATTTGGCATGTATTGTACTTGCTCAGTTTCTCTTTTCCATAGTTATTAATTTCTATTCATTATTAAAAAGTAATTTGGGGGTAGATATATCGAACCTGTTTCTTCTGTCTTGTCAAAGCAAAATTTGTACTGGATAAAGTTAGACAGGTAGGAAGACTTTATTTAAGGTTATTGTAAAGAGTAGAGATGTCAGAACTGAGACTGGACTCCACTCTGCTGAAAAGATGTTTGGAAAGTGTTTAAGGGCTTTGGTGGTGTTGGGGAGTCATGCGCCATCGCTATGTCCTAATTTGTTTTACCCAAAGGAAAGTAAACTGTCTTGTATCTTCATGACAGGAGGCCATTTTACAACTTGGAAGAAGGTGCCTGCAGAAGGGAGGCTGTGACATTCCCCCAGACATCGGGAGATAGGGGTGCTCTCTTCCCTGATGATTACATTTCAAAGGATGGCTGTCAGGTCCTTGAGAAAAATGGTTCTGGGTTTTAAACTATCAAAAACTTTTAAGATTTATATCTTAAAGAAACAAAGAAATAATTTGCACTAAAGTTTTGTTACATGAAGACACCAAGAAAAGGGAAATCAGGGTCCCAGAGGCAGGAAGTAGCCACCTAGCCCAGGGAATCATTAAGCCCTTTTTGGTGAGGCTCATCAAACTTTCCCTCTAGATTTTATAGCCATTGACTATTTTGCCTGATCCCCCCCCCAACATTTTTATGAATAGACTTTGTTTTTTGAGCAGTTTAGGTTCACAACAATATTGCAAAGAAGGTAGAGACATACCTTGAATATATATCCCTTTCCTCCAGACATGCATAAGCTCCCTCACTTTCAATAACCCCACCAGCGAGACATTTGTCACAACTGATAAGCCTACACTGACACATCATAATCATCCAAAGTTCATAGTTTACATTAAGGTTCACTCTTGGTTTGCTACATTCTGTGGGTTTAGAGAAATGAATAATGACACGTATTAATCATAATAGTACCACAAAATAGTTTCAGTGTCCTAAAAATCCACTGTGATCTGCCTGTTTATTCCTTCCTCCCTCACAACCCCTGACAACTGCTGATCTTTTTACTACCTCCATATTTTTGCCTTTTACAGAATATCATATATTTGGAATCATACAGTATGTAACATTTTCAGATTGACTTTTCTACTTAGCAATAAGCATTTAAGGTTCTGCCAGGTCTTTCCATGGTGAGATAGCTCATTCCTTCTTAGCATTGAATAATATTCCATTGTCTTGACGTACTACAGTTTATTTATCCATTCACCTACTGAAAAACATCTTGGTTGCGTCCATGTTTTGGTAATTATGAATAAACCTGCTATAAGCATTCATGTGCAGGTTTTTGTGTGAACATAATTTCAATTCCTTTGGTTAAATACCAAGGAGCACAATTGTTGGATCATGTGGTAAAAAAATATGTTTACTTTTCTAAGAGACCACCTTCTCCAGCTGTCTTCCAATGTATCTGCACCACTTTGCAGTCCCACCAGCAATGAATGATAACTCTTGTCCTTCCACATCTTAGCCAGCTTTTGGTGTTGTCAGTGTTCCAGATTTTAGCTTTCTAATAGGTATGTAATGGTATTTCATTGTTGCTTTAATTTGCATTTTCCTGATGACATATGATGTGGAACATCTTTTCATATGCTTACTTGACATCTTCTTTGAATTATGTTTAGTATGATGCAAAATGGTGATTTTGTGACTCCATTTAGTATTTTTGTTTATATATTTCAATGTCATTTGATTATTAAATCTCTATTTTAAATTGTATCTATTATTGTTAAGAGACTTTTTTTTTTTTTGGCTGCATTGGGTCTTAATTGTTGCACGCAGACTTTATCTAGTTGCAGCTAGCAGGGACCACTCTTGGTTGCCATGCATGGCTTCTCATTGCGGTGGCCTCTTTTGTTGTGGAGCACAGGCTCTAAACGGGATTCGGTAGTTGTGGCCCATGGGCTTAGTTGCTCCGCGGCATGTGGCATCTTCCCGGACCAGGGCTCAAACCTGTGTCCCCTGCATTGGCAGGCAGGTTCTTAACCACTGTGCCACCAGGGACGCCCAAGAGACTTTTTTATCTTCCAAAATCTTCTCTTATTCTAACATTCTACTATAAAAGAGCTTCCACTTGTTTTATTTTTCTATCTACCTATCTATCATCTATCATTATTATAAACATAAACATGCCTGTTTTATTCAACTGTTTACAATATAAGAGTACCATTGTTTATTGTAATACTCCCATATTCTCAGATGTGGCCAATTGGAACTCCTTAAAGCTGGCCTACAAGTCTTCTTTCATGTTCCCATTATACTTTAAGCTCTTTCTTACATTTTCTGCATAAAAGGATGTTTCAGGCTCATCTTGTAACATTCTTACTTTAACCATCTTGGAGAATACCACCTATCCAAACAATAGTGTTAAGAAATAATGATCTAGGTATGTTTATTGCTTCTGGGTATCTTTGCTTCTATCTTTGCTTGTCTTATACCCTCGTTGTATCTTTTTGCAATCACATAGTGATACACAAAACACACACACATATTTTTCCATTGTGTTTTACACAATGGAATCATACTGCATTTGCTTTTTTGAACTTGGTTTGTTGTTTGCTTACGTTTTTTGCATTTAACAAAATATGCTGGGAAACATCCTTATAGTGGCTCATATAGATCTTCCTCATTCTTTCTTATATCTATCTGCATAGCACAGCATCACATATGTTTACCTTAGCATAGATGTCAACCAATCTCACATGTCTGGTATTTAGGTAACTTCCATTATTTTGTAATTAAAAAACACCAGCAACAACATTATGGTGTTATATTTTTCCAATGTCACAGTTATTTATTTTAATGGAAGATAAAGGGAATAATCATTTAACCAAAGTTACTACTTTCTCTTACATTGTGAAAGAAAGTTATCCAAGCTAAATAATTATCCTGCTTTTATGAGAAATAAATCTTTTTTTAAATTAGACATTCATGTAAAGTTACTTTATGTGAAATTCTACAAAACTGAACTTGATAATACCATGGGCAATGAGTAAAAATACAGAATGTGTTTATGTGTGCATACATGAACATAGAAATGTGGAATCTGACTGTCTAATACATTCACATCTGAAGTTACAAATTTGCTCAGATTGTTGAATTTTGTTCACTTAATTAATTAGCTGGCCAATATTTTATAAGAAAATATGTTTTATACCACTGTCTTGGGACACTTATTTCCTTAAATTTTGGTATGTATAATCTATTATTTTTTAGTTTTATAATCTCAGTACTTTAAATGGAAAAACTTGGTTGAAAGTCTTTTAATGTGATAAGACAATGACCAATGAGGTGATAATGTTGTAAAGAGTCATTTTCAAATTTTCAGGTATCCAATGAAGCTTAAGGTAAGTTTGATTATTCTTATTTTAACCTTTTATTACATAAATAATTCAGGATGAGAATTTTTATAATAAGTGGTTAGAACTGTGTTCATGGCATAATTTACCTCCCATGTCATTATTACATACTTGGCTTCCATCATTTGTCAAAAAATTCTAGGAAAAAATTGCTGCTAATCTTATTCATTTACATTTGTGATTGTTATGAGTACTCTGGAAGTAATGTTAACAATTCTCTAGTGAAATAGTTGCCTAAATTGAGGAAGTTAAAATTTAATTTTTTTTCTTAAAAGATTGTTCAAAAAGTGTCATGGGAAAAATAATGTAGTAAAGACACTTGACATTGAACAATATTTTAATGATCATGTTATTCTCCTATAACAGTAATGACTTTTTCTGCTTATTGTGTGGTATTTTCTTTGTTAAATACTATGCTTATTTAATCCTTGCAGCTATCTGATGAGGAGTTTGCCTGAGACAGTTCTGAAGTTCTGGTTTATATATATTGTCACAATGTGTGTGTGTGAGAGAGAGATAATAAATGTGTCAAAGTAAATAAATCAATTAGAAAATCCAGTAGTGTTTGTTCTTCCAGTTTAGTGGAGAAATATTCAAGGTAGTCTTCAAAACTATGAAAATACTCTCAGAGTATGTGCAGTTTAAATACCAATATCATCAGAAAATACTGATGAAATCTTTAATACAGCATAAATTATATGGAAAAAATGACCCAGGGAGAAAGACCATCAAATAGATCTTTATATGACAGTGTATATGATGGAATCACCAATCATCTGGGTATTAATTCAAGATTACATTAATTCAGTGGTAGATAGTGTACAGAAAGAACATTTGAACTTTGCTGATATTTTGGATAAAAAATAAGAGCTCAAGAAAAGGTTCATAAATCAATGACCTGACATCAATGGCCTGCCATATATCCTCAATATATAAGAAATGTATAGATTAAAAAATAATAAATAAATCTCACTCATAAACATTTTATACTGTAGTAATAAAAGTTAAATGAAAACTTAAAGAAAAATCCAAATTTCATGAACCATGGCTCACATTACTGATTGCCTACTGTGTGCCAGAGACTGCAAAGGTATTTTCCCACCTTTTCCCATTAAACCTTTTAGTACTCTATGTGGCAAATACCATTATTTCCCTCATTCTCCAAATGAGAAAACTGAGACACAATTTATTTCAAGTTAATGGTAGAGCAGATATTGAAACCTTAAACAGTTTGATTCCATGGATCAGTGAGATTAATCTTGATTTTCTTTTTCTTCTGAATCCTTTAGTTTTCATAGAGGGATGGTTAAGTGGGGGAAAACCCTCAATATTCTTGAATCACAAAATGAAAAGTTCTAAATTAGTTTAGTAGGCAGTGAGAAATGGTTGATGATTTTTGGATAAATAATTTGAGAAGAAATAAAAGATGATTTACGAATTAGGGTGTATTAAAGGGAGATTTATATTGGAAAGATGAATGAATAAGAAAGCTATTTTAATAATCTTATATACAACAAAAATTTAATAAAGATGCTGATGATAGAAATGTTATAGAAACAAATTTAACAAGAATTATGAGAGTTGATCTTGGAAGGGTTAGCAATTGATACTGAGCAGTCATCCAAATGAGAGATCTTCAAAAATGGCTGATGAAAATATGTAACTGGAATGGTGTGAAAGAGGTCAGTAAGATTTAAAATTAATTTTATCTAAATAAAGATAATGTGAGGTCATAGAAACAGATAAAACAAACACACACACAAAAATTTTTTTTCAATAAAAAGAGTAAACCTGAGAAGAGAACTTTAGGTAAAAATGATTATTTATAGGAGTTATTGAGCTATGCCAAGGAAATAAAGAAGAGTTACTAAAAGGTACAGAGAAAGAACGTTACACATAAGAAAAAAAATGGAAATATGCAAAATTCCTGGAAGAAAAAAAGAAGAGATTAAGAAAGAAGAGAAGGTACAATGCCAAATTAGAGAGGGCTCAGGGAGATTATCATTTGATGTCAATGCTTTAATGAGCTATTCAGAGACTTTAGTAGAGACATAGTCATCAAATATATATATATATATATATTTGGTAGAGAGTCATGAATCAATGAAATGAAATGTGTAATTAATCACTTTTTCTTAATTTGGAGTGCACTGGGATTAGTAGTTTTAAGCTGAAACATTTTTAAAAATGTATGCACATCTTAATGGGAAAATAATCCATTACTTATATTTGATATTCTTGGGATACAAAATCCAAAGTAGAAAAGTTTAGTTTGAGAAGGATAAAGTGAATACTTCTCTTTTAAATACAGGGGTGGGAAAACCAGAAACAGCAGGGTGAAAGAAGAAAAGATAAAAATTATTTTAAGAAGGAAAGAAGGGAGTTAAGGGAAAGGATAAGGGCAACTTAGATCCCAGGAAAATTAAGAAGCGAAACTACCTACAGAGTAGATATAGGAGTTTTGATAAAAGTAGAGGAAACAGTTTGAAAGCTCTGGAACAGATATGATCCCAATAAATCAATACAAGATGAATAGAAGAAGTATAGAGGATCAGGGGATGTAAATTATTTTATGATTCTTTTTTGTGCTACTCAGTAGCTGTAGTAAAGGAGGGTAAAATGAGAAATAGATATTACTGTAGACCAGGACTCAACCAGGCAAGAAAGACAGAAGTTCTGTTTTGGTGATACATCCTGTCCAGGAGTATACTGTTGAAGCGGCTAATGCATAAGTTGAAATGTGAATGGAGGCAAGTGAAAATCAAAACAGAAAATGGTGGACTGAGCAAATGTTCAGTGTTTGCTACTTTAGCAATAGCAATAGGATGAGGATGAAAAAGTAAATTGATAGGAAAGAAGGAAAGAAATAGTTTAAAAGGCAAAGAGTTATATGAGAATAGAGAAGAAATTTGACTTTGTATTAGGAAGGAAAACACATTTTTAAATCATAACATTGCTTCCACAACAGTTCTTAGTCAAAGTATAATGAAAAAGAAAGTCAAAGTCCCAAAATATAGGGAAACAATGAGTATTAGAAATGTGTGTTAGAAATATTAACAATGTGGCTGGTGAAGTTTTAGAGAATAATGATTTTGAAAAAAGAAAGGGAAAGGTTCTAAAATACCCTAAACTATTTTGAAAAAAATTATAAAGTGGGAAGAATCATTCTTCCTGAGGTTAAGGCCTGACGTATAGTTATGGAAACCAAGACAGAGTGGTATTTGTGGGGGGTAGTCATGTGAATGAAGAAAACAGAACCCAGAAAATTGATCTCAACAAATTTGTGCAATTAATTTTTGAAAAAGGAATAAATATAATTCAATAGAGGGAAAACCTTTACAACAATAAGTGTTGGAACACTGAGGAGACATCAGCCAAAAGATGAACCCTATACTAAAACTCAACATTTTATAAAAATTAAGTCAAAATGGATCATGGAGTGCTTCCCTGGTGGCACAGTGGTTGGGGGTCGGCTTGCTGATGTGGGGGATGCAGGTTCGTACCCCAGTCTGGGAGGATCCCACATGCCGCGGAGCGGCTGGGCCCGTGGGCCATGGCCGCTGGGCCTGCACGTCTGTAGCCTGTGTTCCACGATGGGAGAGGCCACAACAGTGAGAGGCCCGCGTATCGAAAAAAAAAAAAGGATCATGGAATTAAATGTAAAACATAAAACTATAAACTTCTAGAACACAAGAGCACATCCTTGGAACCTAAGACTAGGCAAAGAGTTTTTATACTTGACACTAAATCCCAATTTTTAAAAATAACATTGATAAACTGGAACTCATTAAAGTGAAATACTTTTGCTCTATGAAAGATCCTGTTAAAAGGGTGAAAAGACAAATGGCAGATTGAGAGGAAATATTTACAAATCACATATCTGACAAAGACCCTGTATATAGAATATATGAATAACTCTCAAAACTCAAAAAACAAATCAATTAAAATTGGGAAATAAACAACAAGAAAAAACACATATGGAGCTTTCACTGAAGAGGGTAAACAAATGGAAAATATGCATGCAAAAATATGCTCAACATCATTAGCCATTAGAGAAATACAAATTAAAACCATCATTAGGTATAACTATACACTATCAGAATGGATATGGTAAGTCCCCTATATACAAATCTTCAAATAGCGAACTTTCAAAGATGCAACCGTGTGGTCTCGTGTCCAGTCAAGTAAGTTAGGTCACATGTCTGTTGTACATTTTCAAGTACGTGCATTGCTTACAAGTGGTTGTGCTTTTGTGTACTTTACAGCACAGTATAGAGTAAAGTAGTAGAGTATCTTAAGCTAGATCTGCAAGAGGATGACTTCATTGGACTCCTTGCTGTGCAACACGAGGAGCTTACTAATGAAGACCTGATAGAAGCAGGGCCAGAGAAAGGATGACGAGAGACAAGAGGAGGAAGAAGTAACTGAAGAACCAAAGAGATACATGACACAAGTAATGGCAAGGGGATTTTCTTTATTTGAGGAGGCACTGTTAGTTTTTGAGGCACTGGATCTGAGCATAGAACAGTACACGAAGGTTGCAGCAGCCATTCAGAATGCAATCCAGGACTACCATGTCACCTATTAAAAAAAAAGAGCTACTATCCAGACATCACTGGATCGCTTTTTCAAGAGGGTAGATAGAATTGAATCCAGCAAGGAACCAGAAACTGTCATCAACATCAGTGTGAGTGAAATTGCAGCTTGCCCTCTGTCTCCCATTGCTGATGATGCTTCAGCTGTACCATCTCCCACCTCCAGTCAATAACTCTTCTTGCCTGTTCACTCAATGTCAGCCCCTGTATGCCAGCTGTTGTACTGTACTGCTGTACTTTTCAAGGTACTGTACTGTAATATTAAAAATGTTTTCTTTATTGTTTCCATTTGTTTTTTTTATGTATTATTTCTGTGAAAAGTATTATAAACCTATTACAGTACAGTACTGAATAGCCAATTGTGTTAGTTGGATACCTAGGCTAACTTTGTTGGACTTATGAACAAATTGGACTTACAAACGTGCTCTTGGAATGGAACTCATTCATATGTAGGGAACTTACTTTAAAATGAAAAATAATAATTCTAAATGTGAGCAATGACATGGAGAAACCAGATCACTTATACAGTACTGATGGAAATGTAGAATAGTACAATTATTTTGGCAGCTGGTTTAACAGCTAGTTTAATTCATAGCAGCATTAGTAGCTAAATGGTTAAACAAACTGTTGTATTACCGTGGAATATATTCAACAATAAAAAGGAATGAACTATTGGTACATGTAACAAATTGGATGAAACTTAAGTGAAAAAAGCCAATCTTGATTCGTGTATGTAACATTTATGAAATAACATAATTATAGAGACCGATAACAGATTAATGGGTTCCAGCATTTGATGGGGAGGTTATAAAGGGGTAACAAAAGGAGTCTTGTGATTGTCTGATGAGCATTTTGATTGATGTAGAGGTAATGCAAGGCTAGATATGAGCTAAAGTCACATAGAACTACACACATGCATACACACACACACACACCAAATGAGTGCGTATATAACAGGTGAAATCTACTAAATTCTATAGATTGCACCAATGTAAACTTGATTTTCACATTGTATTATAATGTATAAGAAGTTAACATTGTGGGAGGGTGGGAAAATGCTGTATGAGACTTTTCTGTGCATTTCTTTGCAAACACCAATGAGTCTATACTATTCTTTTTCTTCAAAATAAAATGTTAAAAAATAGACTGTGAGAAGAAAAAAAAATTGTAAAAAAAGATGTGAGGAATTTTAGATAAAAAAAGATTTTGAGGTTGGAGTTGCTTATAAGGGAAAAGTTGAGTAGACTTTTTAAACAAACAGAATAAATTTTGGAAGAATAAAGAGGAAATGAGGGAATTGTTTAATAAAATAAGTCAATAATAGTTTCTAAGCATTTTATTTAGAGCATGGTTATGTTCATTTTTCATTCCAGTAATAGGAATAAAGACAGTCTCCATTCCAGAAGAGAGTAATTTCAAGAAAAATAAAAAAAAACAAAAATATTAACATAGAGTTATGTCTGTGGAAAGAATGAGAATATGAAGAATGGGTAACCTTGATAGTAACTTTAGACCTGGATACTAAATAATATGATATTTTATTAAGCAAATAAGTATATTTGTGCTACCTTATATAAATGTCCTTCAATTAAGTTAAATTTTTACTGTTCAGTTTGTTAAACTGTCTAACAATCTAAGATAAAAGAATGCCCAAAACAATAACCCAAAAAGGTAATCTCATGTTTATTGCAGCATTATTTACAACAGCCAAGACAAGGAAACAACCTAAGTGCCCGTTAATGGATGAATAAATAAAGAAAATGTGATATATACATACAATAGAATATTATTCAACCATAACAAAGAAGGAAATCCTGCTATTTGTGACAACATGGATGAACCTTGAAGGCATTATGATAAGTGAAAAAATCAGACACTGAAATACAAACGCCAGTAATCTCATTTATATATGGAATCTGAAAAATAAACAAACAAGCAAACAAATTCAGAGACAGAAAAAAATTATGGTAGCCACAGGTAGGGGGAGGAAGGTGATTTGACAATGGGTGAAGGTGGTCAAAACGTACAGATTCCCAGTTATAAAATAAATCCTGGGGCTGTAACTCCAGTTAATAATACTGTGTTGTATATTTTAAAGCTGTTAAAAGAGTAATTTCAAGAGTTCCCATCACAAGAAAAAAGAAAATTTTGTAAGTATGTAATATAATGCATGCTATCTAGACTTAATGTGGTGATTATTTCACTATATACATATATCAAATCATTATGTTATATACCAAAAAGTAATACAATCTTATAAGTCAATTATATCTCAATAAAACAAATTTTGAAAAGAATGTCCAATTTTTCCCTATTTTCCCTAAAGGAAATATTCAGTATTATTTAGTTAAGTAATTTTAATATGAAATGAATGTTAGTAGAATGAATGAACAATATGAAAAATATTATACCCTGTAATAACAATCACTAAAATTTTTGCAGATGGGATATATAGAATTAAAGAAGACATAAAGAAAATGAAAGATGTTAAAGATAGCACTTTCAGACAGTTGTAACAATATAAATTAATCTATAATAAATGATTTCAAATGAAGCTATCCAATGACTGATGATTAGTTAATAGTGAAAAAAATATATAAGTGCTTGAACTTTAATATGTTATTTTTTTAGATTAATTGGTTTTTAAATAGAAATCACTAGTTATTAGGCAATAGATGTGAGTGTAAATGATATTTAAATTCTAAATATAACTGATGTTAAAATAAATGATACAATTTATTTTGTAAATCCTTATTTTTGCTTGGGAAATTTTTAATAAATAAATAAACAATAGATTTTTTCTTTTAATGCGTTCTTTTTTAAAAGAAGTTTGTGTAATCCTCAGACTGTCACTTTTAACTACAAGGTTACCCCTACCATCATAAAGTTATTAGAAGTATTTTAGTAGACAAAAAAAGCATGTTCCACACCACTTATTATAAACAATATTTTGCCAGATACACACTTTTCTGAACTACCAATTAAAAGAACCACCATTTGATTTGAAACATTTCAGAACGGGGTTTTGTGAAGTCTTGTTAGGATGAACACACCTTCATGGGTGAAGAAACAAACATTTTATTATTTCTATAACAAAGAATTTGATGTATGTAAATATGAGAAAACATTTTAAAGTCTTAAAATGTTTTATTCTTTTGGACAAAATGAGTATATGCTAAAATTCAGATATATTTAAAGGATGAAATATGTTGAATATATTTTATTATTTTAATGAAAATTTATGCTTGCATTTCTCTAATTTTCTCAGAAATATTCCTCAACTTATTACATTATGGACAAATTTATTTATTAATATAAAGTTTCCAAGTAGTGTTAGGCTGTACATAGATGATAGGACAGATTTAATTAAATATGGAACTATGGTTTAATGAAAAAATGAGAAAAAAATTCACAGAAATTGTGGATTTTCAGTATAAAGTACATTTAATAAAATTAGCTATTCATGTTTTAGTCATCCTTTGCTATAATCTTAAGAATTTTTGTCTGTAATGTAAATTGACTATATTCTTTCTGAAATTACAGGATGAAAACTGTGGGGCCTTTAGGGACTTTCCACCCCCTCACTTGTTCTCGTAAACCAACCTCTTGTGCCACTCCTTCTCCCTATCGAAACCAATTCTTCTCCCTATCGTGCGCCACTCCTTCTCCCTATCGAAACCAATTCTTCTCCCTATCGAAACCAATTCTTGGAGTTTTTCAGTTGACGGGGACTTTCCAGCCAGCGGGTAATTTTCCAGTTGCCCGTAACAGGTATACGCCCTAACCGCCACAATGAACAAACCACTGTAACGGCCAGAAGGTGGGGCAAAAGTTCCTAAGCCAATGAATTCAAAAGTCACCACATTTACCCAATCATTGTGAGAATATACCCGCCCTATGAGTAAATAAACCTATAAAAAGTATGTGATTCCGCTTTTAGGGGTCCCCATCGGCCTCCTGCGTGAGGTTCAGGGAACCCCGGTGCATCGGCTCCTAATAAACCTCTTGCGTGTTGCAGCGGCTCTCGACTCTTGGCGGTTCTTGGGCGAGTTGGAATCCCTCGTAGACCGTTTGGGTCTAACAAAAACAAGTTTCTAAGAAAGGATAACTGATTTCATTAAAATTATTTGATCAGGATAAAGGTCTAAATCATCAATGACCTAAGTAAAGATTAATTTTCAACTCATTCCTGATTTTGAATTGTTAGTAAAAGAAATTTTAACCATAGTTAATTGTAATAAAGTCACTAGAAATCCTTAGGAAAATGTTACAGCATGTCAAAATTTAAGAAAATAGATAAATATGTATGTATATAAGATACATGCATACTTGCAGAAAGACATGCATATACTTGTAAGTTACCAAGTTTATGTGACATTTAAAATCATTTTATTAGTGTGACACATGTACACTGTTTTTCTTAAATAGCAAAATAAGTTTAATTTACTTAATTTTGCTGGTGTGGTTTTCCTCAGAGGAAAAGCTCTCTTTTTTCTCCTAATCCAGGTAAAGTTTAAAAATAAATTCAACATTTTCTTTGATATAAAATGTCACATTCTCTTTTAATGTAATCCCTTGCACAGTTTCTTGGTGATGTAAAGCTCACGTATAAAATTCAATTTTGCACAACATACTGTCTAAAGTTTAAAAGCATGTCCACACTAAGAGCTAATTCATGGTAGGGTTTTTTAGACAGAAATGAATAGTCCATTCAACCTTACTTACCTGCCATTTCATCACAAATTGGAGGCAAGACTAGAGAAACAGGAATAAAAATGTTTGTAGCCCCAGCAGTTCAGGGAGCTTGCAATTCCTTTCAAGCTCCTTGTTTACTACAATCTAGTAAAGAATCAGCAAGTATATTAACAAGCTCCTTTAAATAAATATATACTCTGGAGATTTCCCTGGTGGCACAGTGGATAAGACTCTGCACTCTCAATGCAGGGGGCCCAGGTTCGATCCCTGGTCAGGGAACTAGATCCCACATGTATGCTACAACTAAGGAGCCCATGTGCCACAACTAAGGAGCCAGTGAGCTGCAACTAAGGAGCCCGCCTACCACAACTAAGACCTGCTGCAACCAAATAAATAAATATTTAAAAAATATATACTTTGAAACATTTTTTATAAAGACTGTTTTTATTTTTTTAAAAATTTAAGTATAAATTTTGATAATTGTCATTTTATAAAGTCTAGATATATTTTCAAAGTCTTTCTTGTTCTAGAAATCAATTTGCTATATTTTGTAAGATACCTAATGTCATCTTTTATATATATAATTGTATACAGTTAAAAGTATCTGTTATAATAGCATAATTTACTAATTCTTATGTAAGTAAGAGGTAAAGCATGCACATAAAATGTGAAGTTATTAGAAATCCTGACACTTTATTAAATTGCTCCTCTAAAATACATTTCCCAAAAAATACTAGAATTTTGTTACTAATAACATTATGCTAAAATTATTGCAGTATATAAAAATATAACACTCCTGTTAAGCCACTCATTTTCCAAATTATGTCAAACTTCTCATAACTACTTGTTCCCAGGCAGAAAGATCAAGTACATGTCCATAGCAAAACAAGTAGTTAAAAATATGTACTGTATGTGAAAGAGGCAAAATTAGACAGGAACTATTTCTCATAACTGTGTACTTCAATTTGTAGGAAGTAATCAATTAAATATCACAATACATTTCAGAAAGAGAAGAGAAAATAAAGAAGTCAGTTGAAGAGCAAATGTTGAGTGTTAGCTAAAAGCAGCAATGGAAGTAAGCTAATATAATTAAAAGCATTAGAAGACAAAAATTAACATCCTCCCTCATTTCCTAACTAGTTTTGAAATCTCAGGTAAGCTACTTTTATTCTCTAGGTTTCAATTTCTTCATTTATAAAATGAGGAATAAATTGGAGTTTCTGCCAGTGATAGGGCTGTCACTACCAGATTGAAAATAATACCTGACAGTGAACTCACAAGGAATGCCTCTGACTCCCAAACAGAAACTGGTTTCCTGGTGGATAAGAAGATATTCTGACCAAACGGGCCTTAAATTCCCCTAAGCCTGACTAAACTTCAGACATGTTTTTTTCCTAGATTCTAGGCCTTTGACTCCCTTTTCTTAGAGCATTTACTTTAGAAAACTTTCAATTATGAATTCTTTCTCTAACCCTTTGAGATGTCAATATTCTCCCAGCCTCTTCTGAAACCCAGGAATGTCTTTCTCAAGGACCTAGGATCCATCCTTTTGAAATGTAATCACAGTTATCAGAGGAGATCAACTTACCATCTTCCAGTCTCTGTGAGAAGGTAGAGGTGTAATGTCAATAGGGACAATTAGCAAATGCAAATGGCCTAATCACACAGAACACCCTCCTTCCTTAATGTTCTACAACACTTCCCCACTAGCTCATCACAACACCTAAAAACTCCCCTGCCCTTTATTTCAAGACACTTGAGTTCAGTCTCTCTCTCCTATTGCAACAGTCTTGAATCAAGTCTTCCTTGTCTGTTTAACTCTGTTAAGTACAACTTTCCTTTGACAACTCTGACAGAAAAAGGGTCTCTCAACATTAATAGATACAAACAAAGATTTAATAATCAAATGATATAAAAATATATAAACAAAATTCTAAATATACAATGAAGGATTCTCAGAAGAGAGATGTGTTAAGAAATTCCTCACAGATTTTTTTTTTTTTTTAAGAGTCATAAATATAAGAAGATACAAAAAAGTTGTTCTTAAGCTATTTTAAGTCATGGATCCCTTTAAAATTTAAGCTAAGGTTATACATCTCCTCACCAAAATAACATATTGAAAGAATGTTTCAGAGTATGTCAGAGCAATATATAACAGTCTATGAACCATGTTATATTGCTGTTATGTATTATAGCTTCATAATGCATAAAAAATAATTTACTTTAGGGACTGCCTTGGTGGTCCAGTGATTAGAACTCGGTGTTTTCACTGCTGTGTCTCTGGGCCCCACGTTCAATCCCTGGTCAGGGAACTAAGATACTGCAAGCCCGATGGTGTGGCAAAAGATATATATTTTTTATAAATATAAAAAGAAGTTTGTGAATACCTCAGCAGTATATTCTTGATTTCTGACCAATGATATAAATGAAAAAATAAAGTTAAAATTCCATAGCTTAAAATTATATTATTATGTGACATTTATATACATATACTCTTTTCAAATGCTCTTAGACCAACTATAAAAGTGATCAAACATAAAGAAATTTTAAAAAATTGCACAATACTCTCCCAAATTAAAATATTAAGAAACAAAGTTTCCTAACTGTTTCTTGAGGAAAAAAAAAAAAGAAAAGAAAGCAAACACAACAAAAAACTCTTTAATCTAAAAAATTTTAACACTTAAAATTAGGGAAAACAATATTTATTTAATATATAGAAGTGAGCAAAACTCTAATGAAAAGTGAAATCATAGACGAAATGTTTTCAATAATAAGCTAGAAAGAAATAATGTAAGCATTAGCCTCAACACATCAGAAATAAAATAAAAACATATTAAAAGTAAACTCAAAATATGCATGATAAAAGAAAGGAAAAGAAAGAAGAGTATTAAATAGATATAAATAAATACATTTAAAATTTTAAAAATAACTTTCTAATTAACAAAATTCTAAAACTTTGGCAAGTGTCATTGAAAAGAAGAGGAAAACTTGGCAAGTACAATCAAAAAGAAGAAGACAAATATCAACATTTTTAAAGGGGAAAAGCAGCATAACAAAGAAAATGAAAATTATAAAAAACTGATATATACATCTTCACATTTGTAATTTTTAAAATACTAATTACATGAGAAATTATCTATGATGAAAATATTTTACAAATATTCCAAAAAGAATACAAATTTTAACTAATCCATTCCTGTTAACTTCTGAATCATAATAGGTTACCAGGAAATAAGAAAAGTAGGGGAGATAGCTTAGTATGGGTTCCCAGAGAGTTAGGCCTTTGAATGAGATTCACTGAAGTTATTTATTGAGTGTGTGTCCTCAGGAGATTCCTGTAAGCAGGACAGGATGCAAGGAAAAGCTAAACAAAACATGGTTTTAGCTGAAGTCTAGCCTCTGCTGGATCCTGTGGTGAACTCCGGGAATGAATGGCACCTTTGAGAGAGTCTTACATGGTACAAGAGGACCACCCTTTTTCATGTCAGTCATTGGCTATGATACACCCTCTAGAGAAGTTTTAACCTCCCAGGAATTTCCAGGTGAGACTGCACCCCTTGGTCCTGAAAAATTCTCCAGTGATGACCATGACTGTGAACTCTCAGCAACCAATACTCAGAGCAGCAGAGGAATGTATCAACCTCCCCAGCACAGGGGATCATAGCAGACAACCAACAGCATCTATTACTGGCCTGTTGTAGAAGAGACATTGTTAACGTTTATTTAGCTTCTATTTTAAAGTATCAGGATGATTAGAAAAAGTTTTCCTGAATTTCAAAATTTAACAAGAGAATGTCATTAAGAAGAATATATTTTCACTGTTTAATCTCGTGTGCTTTACTTTAGAGTCATAAGGGGTTAAATGAAGAAGGATGTAGTCTGAGCTTTAAAGAGAGAGAGGCCATGGAAGTGGGGAAACAAACCAAATGGATTGAAAAACAAAAACAATTCATGTCATTGTGACATCATTGACTAAAAGTGAATGAAGAAGAATGAAGTTTATGATTATGAAAAAATAGAAGAATATTGAAGAACTTTCAGAATCGAAAGTGGCAATAGTAACATCTCTTCATTGCTTGAAATTAAACTAAATACTACCAGTTTATCTAAGAGAAGATAACCTAATTCTCAATAACGTAGAGGAATAAAAGTAACATTTTCTGAGTGGCGGGGTAAAAAAAAAACAAATGCTATACTCATAAAAAAAAAAGAAAAAAAGAATATGCTGTTTGAAAGAAGCCTTATACAAGAACACATGTTATAATGATTCCACCTATGAAGCTTTTAAACAAAGAAAACTAATATATGGCGGGAAAAAATGAGCACAGAGGTTTCATAGAGTGTATTAGGGGCAAGAACTTACTAGATAGAGTGATGGGCAATCGTTCTGGGATGGGAGTAATGGTCTATGCTCTACATGGGAGTTTGGGTTATATATGTTTTGTGAACAATCCAGTTATACATTTTTAAAACAGCATATGTTTATAAAATGTGTCCATTTTATTGTATATAAAATAGAAGAGTTCACCCTTATTAATGATATTCATAATAAAACATTCAGGAGGAGGTGTACTAACACCTGCATTTTTCTTTAAAAATCATCCAAAAAGAGATGGATTGTGGAAGGACAGAGGAGTGGATAAAGGGAAGTTCTGTGATAGAACAAGTATAATGAAACGTTGCAGGGGGAATTGTAGTGCTGGGTGTATGAGCATTCATTGTAAAATTCTCAACTTCATATGTTTGAAATATGTATAAAGAAACATTGCTTGAAAATTGTTTAAAAACTCATCTGAAATTTTTAAAGGGAGTTTTGGTCCTGAGTTAATTTTGCATTCTAACATAATGTTGAGAAGAGAGAAGTGGTCATTTCTCCTCGCTAGATATTTTCTCTGTAACAAGTTATGCTCATTAGTACATTAATGGATTGAAAAAAGAAAAATCAGGACTCACCTATGACTGATCATTTTAGTGACTTGGAATATCACTAGAAGAGATATCTATTTAATCCTTAAGGTTTTTAGCAAGTTGAATGATGGAACTTATGCAATTTAAGAGAACGATACATTATGCTGGATTTGGCAATTGTGAAATGCACAAACCAGAAAGCTATTCCATATATTTGATTGTAATAGTTGAGCTTCAGAATTGGCTTCCTGCCATTTCTATAGTTCTGGGAGTTAGACATACTCCAAATATCAGAAGGCATCATGATATAATGGAAAAATTGGTTTAAATTTCCTTATCACTGGAGGGAAAGACTTATTAAATTTTAACCTCTCACCTAAGATTTCTGATCATCAACTTATACATCTGTAAAATGTGGTTCTCAGATAGAGTATGTAAAGTTCTTGACATGCTATAACTTCTCAATATATGTTACTTAATTTTCCATTCTATTAATATAAAACACACTAATAATTTCACCCAATATTAATTAACTAATGTTTAACACAATGTTAATTATTTATAGCTTGAAAATTTTTCATGGACATTTCTATCTAATGATTTGAGACCTAAGGTTTGACAGCACTGTTGTCTGTTTTCCCAGCAGTGTGGTTGCACTGAGCAAATAGAGTTTCACTTTCTGAAAATGTAAACCCTTCTGAAAAATCACCAGAGCAGTACTTTGGGATGAGCATGAATGTGTCCAAATGACAATTTCAGCCACTCCAAATTAACATCAAAATCTTAAAAATTATATTATGAATATCATCAGGATCTATGCCATGTCTCTCTACTAACTTTCATAAAAGGAAAACTGAAAACACACACACAGACACACAGGGACCCATGGATGCACACCACCAAATTCAAAGAAACAACAAGCAAATGCAATAAAACATACTGGAAAAAAATTTGCTTTCAAAAGACATTTCCAATTCAGCTAGTGTAAGTTTTTTTTCCTGTTTAACAAAAATTAAAGCATGTTTAACAGAGAAATAATTAGAAATTTATCAGCTTCCTTGTTCTTATTTTTAGCAAAAGACACAAAGGCAATAACTCACTCAGGCAAGCAGAAAGAAAGTGGTTATTTGTGTAGTGGGAAAGTGATACGATTCAGTAACAAATAATGTGTACCTCCTGGTACTCGTCTTTTCCTCATGTCAACACAAGTCAAATCTCTCAGCACACATTTATCTCTTTGGTAAGTTATTAGAAATAGGACCAGTCTAAACTGAAAGAGCTTTTTTTTTTTTTTTTTTTACATCTTTATTGGAGTATAATTGCTTTACAATTCTGTGTTAGTTTCTGCTTTATACCTAAGTGAATCAGCTATACATATACATATATCTCCATATCTCCTCTGTCTTGCGTCTCCCTCCCGCTCTCCCTATCCACCCTTCTAGGTGGTCAAAAAGCACCAAGCTGAGGTCCCTGTGTTATGTGGCTGTTTCTCATTAGCTATCTATTTTACATATGGTAGTATATATATGTCCATGCTACTCTCTCACTTCCTCCCAGCTTACAGTTCCCCCTTCCTGTGACCTAAAGTACATTCTCTATGTCTGCGTTTTTTATTCCTATCCTGCCCTAGGTTCTTCAGAATATTTTTGATCTCTTAGTTTCCATATGTATGTGTTAGCATACGGTATTTATTTTTCTCTTTCTGACTTGCTTCACTCTGTATGACAGAATCTAGGTCCATCCACCTCACTAAAAAGAACTCAATTTTGTTTCTATTTATGGCTGAGTAATATTCCATTGTATATATGTGCCACATCTTCTTTATCCATTTATCTGTCGATGGACACCGGTTGCTTCCATGTCCTGGCTATTGTAAATAGAGCTGCAATGAGCATTTTGGTACATGACTCTTTTTGAATTATGGTTTTCTCAGGGTATATGCCCAGGAGTGGGATTGCTGGGTCGTATGGTAGGTCTATGTTTAGTTTTATTAAGGAACATCTATACTGTTCTCCATAGTGTCTGTATCAATTTACATGCCCACCAACAGTGCAAAAGGGTTCCCTTTTCTCCAAATCCTCTCCAGAATTTATTGTTTGTAGATTTTTTGATGATGGCCATTCTGACTGGTGTCAGATGATACCTCATTGTAGTTTTGATTTGCATTTCTCTAATGATTAGTGTTGTTGAGCATCCTTTCATGTGTTTGTTGGCAATCTGTATATCTTCTTTGGAGAAATGTCTATTTAGGTCTTCTGCTCATTTATGGATTGAGTTGTTTGTTTTTTTTAATATTGAGCTGCATGAGCTGCTTGTATATTTTGGAGATTAATCCTTTGTCCATTGATTTTTTTGCCAATATTTTCTTCCATTCTAAGGGCTGTCTTTTCTTCTGGTTCATGGTTTCCTTTGCTGTGCAAAAGGTTTTAAGTTTCATTAGGTCCCATTTGTTTATTTTTGTTTTTATTTCCATTTCTCTAGGAGGTGGGTCATAAAGGATCTTGCTGTGATTTATGTCATAGAGTGTTCTCCCTATGTTTTTCTCTGAGAGTTTTATACTGTCTTGCCTTACAATTAGGTCTTTAATCCATTTTGAGTTTATTTTTGTGTATGGTATTAGAGAGTGTTCTAATTTCATTCTTTTACAGGTAGCTGTCCAGTTTTCCCAGCACCACTTATTGAAGAGGCTGTCTTTTCTCCATTGTAAATTCTTGCCTCCTTTTTTTTAACATCTTTATTGGGGTATAATTGCTTTACAATGGTGTGTTAGTTTCTGCTTTATAACAAAGTGAATCAGCTATACATATACATATGTTCCCATATATCTTCCCTCTTGTGTCTCCCTCCCTCCCATTCTCCCTATCCCACCCCTACAGGCTGTCACAAAGCACCAAGCTAATATCCCTGTGCCATGCGGCTGCTTCCCACTAGCTATCTACCTTACTACGTTTATTAGTGCGTATATGTCCATGACTCTCTCTCGCCCTGTCAAAGCTCACCCTTCCCCCTCCCCATATCCTCAAGTCCATTCTCCAGTAGGTCGGCGTCTTTATTCCTGTCATACCTCTAGGTTCTTCATAACATTTTTTTTTTTTTCTTAAATTCCATATATATGTATTAGCATACGGTATTTGTCTTTTTCTTTCTGACTTACTTCACTCTGTATGACAGACTCTAGGTCTATCCATCTCATTACAAATAGCTCAATTTCATTTCTTTTTAAGGCTGAGTAATATTCCATTGTGTATATGTGCCACATCTAGAAGCATACACATACACCTTCACAAAAAGAGGTAAAGGGGGAAAAATCATAAATCTTGCTCTCAGAGACCACCTCCTCAATTTGGGGTGATTTGTTGTGTAAAAGAGGGAAGGAAGGAAGGAAAGAAAGAAAGAACGAATGAAGGTAAAGTATAATAAAGTTATTACAATTAAAATTAATTATTAAGGAAAAAAATTAAAAAAAAAAAAATCCATGGACGGATAGAGCCCAAGGCAAATGGTGGAAGCAAGACTATACAGACCAGATCTCACACAGAAGCATACACTGCTCTTAAACCCCTCTCCTCGCGCACCAGGAAACAAAGAGGGAAGAAAAAGTCTCTTGCCTCTTCGGCAGGTGCAGACTTTTCCCCGGACTCCCTCCCGGCTAGCCGTGGTGCACTAATCCCTTCAGGCTATTTCAAGCCGCCAACCCCAGTCCTCTCCCTGCTCTCGGTCCGAAACCGAAACCCGAGCCTCAGCTCGCAGTCCCGCCCACCCCGGCGGGTGAGCAGACAAGCTTCTCGGGCTGGTGAGTGCCGGTCGGCACCGATCCTGTGTGCGGGAATCTCCCTGCTTTGCCCTCCACACCCGTCGCTGTGCACTACTCCTCGATCCCGAAGCTCCCCCCTCCGCCTCCCGCAGTCTCCACCCGCGAAGGGGCTTCCTAGTGTGTGGAAACTTTTCCTCCTTCACAGCTCCCTCCCACTGGTGCAGGTGCCGTCCTTATTCTTTTGTCTCTGTTGTTTTCTTTTTTTCTTTTGCCCTACCCAGGTACGTGGGGAGTTTCTTGCCTTTTGGGAGGTCTGAGGTCTTCTGCCAGCCTTCAGTAGGTGTTCTGTAGGAGTTGTTCCACGTGTAGATGTATTTCTGGTGTATCCTTTGGGAGGAAGGCGATCTCCGTGTCTTACTCTTCCGCCATCTTCAAGGTCCCCCCCTCTTGCCTCCTTTATCAAAAATAAGGTGACCAAATGTGCATGAGTTTATCTCTGGGCTTTGTATCCTGTTCCGTTTATCTATACTTCTGTTTTTGTGCCAGTACCGTACTGTCTTGATTACTGTAGATTTGTAGTACAGTCTGAAGTCAGGATTCTTCCAGCTCTGATTTTCTTTTTCAAGATTGCTTTGGAAATTCAGGGTCTTTTGTGTATCCATACAAATTGTGAAATTTTTTCTTCTAGTTCTGTGAAAAATGCCAGTGGTAGTTTCATAGGGATTGCATTGAATCTATAGATTGCTTTGGGTAGTAGAGTCATTTTCACAATATTGATTATTCCAATCCAAAAACATGGTATAAATTAAATATAGTTCCCTCTATGCCTCCTTTGGGGAGGGTTTTTATCATAAATAGGTGTTGAATTTTGTCAAAAGCTTTTTCTGCATCTTTGAGATGATCATATGTTTTTTTCTCCTTCAACTGGTTAATATGATGTATCATATTGATTGATTTGCATATATTGAAGAATCTTTGCATTCATGGGATAAACTGCACTTGATCATGGTGTATGATCCTTTTAATGTGCTGTTGGATTCTGTTTGCTAGTATTTTGTTGAGGAATTTTGCATCTATGTTCATCAGTGATATTGGCCTGTAGTTTTCTTTCTTTGTCACATCTTTGTCTGGTTTTGGTATCATCATGATGGTGGCCTCATACAATGACTTTGTGAGTGTTCCTCCCTCTACTATATTTTGGAAGAGTTTGAGAAGGATAGGTGTTAGCTTTTCTCCAAATGTTTGAAAGAATTCGCCTGTGAAGACATCTGGTCCTGGGCTTCAGTTTGTTGAAATATTTTTAATCACAGACTCAAATTCAGTGCTTGTGATAAGTCTGTTTATATTTTCTATTTCTTCCTGGTTCAGTCTCAGAAGGTTGTGTTTTTTTTAGAATTTGTCCATTTCTTCCAGGTTGCCCATTTTATTGGCATATAGTTGCTTGTAGTAACCTCTCATGATCATTTCTATTTCTGCAGTGTCAGTTGTTACTTCTCCTTTTTCATTTTTAATTCTATTGATTTGAGTCTTCTCCCTTTTTTCTTGATGAGTCTGGCTAATGATTTATTAATTTTGTTTATCTTCTCAAAGTACCAGCTTTTAGTTTTATTGATCTTTGCTATCATTTCCTTCATTTCTTTTTCATTTATTTCTGGTCTGCTCTTCATGATTTATTTCATTTGGCTAACTTTGGAGATTTTTGTTCTTCTTTCTCTAATTGCTTTAGGTGTAAGTTAGGTTGTTTATTTGAGATGTTTCTTGTTTCTTGAGGTAGGATTGTATTGCTATAAACTTCCTTCTTAGAACTGCTTCTACTGCATCCCATAGGTTTTGGTTCCTCGTGTTTTCATTTTCATTTGTTCCTAGCTATTTTTGGATTTCCTCTTTGATTTCTTCAGGGATCTCTTGGTTACTAAGTAGTGTATTGTTTAGCCTCCATGTGTTTGTGTTTTTTAAAGATATTTTTTTCCTGTAATGGGTATCTAGTCTCATAACATTGTGGTCAGAAAAGATACTTGATATGATTCCAATTTTCTTAAATTTACCAAGGCTTGATTTGTGACCAAAGATATGATCTATCCTGGAGAATATTCCATGAGCCCTTGTGAAGAAAGTGTATTCTTTGTTTTTGGATGTAATGTCCTATAAATATCAATTAAGTCCATCTTGTTTAATGTATCATTTAAAGCTTGTGTTTCCTTAATTATTTTCAGTTTGGATGACCTGTGCATTGGTGAAAATGGAGTGGTAAGTCCCTTACTATGAATGTGTTACTGTTGGTTTCCCCTTTTATTTTTGTTATCCTTTTTATTGAGGTACTCCTATGTTGGGTGCATAAATATTTACAATTGTTATAACTTCTTCTTTGATTGATCCCTTGATCATTATGTGGTGTCCTTCTTTGTCTCTTATAATAGTCTTTATTTTAAAGTCTATTTTGTCTGATATGCGAATTGCTACTCCAGCTTTCTTTTGATTTCCATTTGCATGGAATATCATTTTCCATCCCCTCAGTTTCAGTCTGTATGTGTCCCTAGATCTGAAGTAGGTCTCTTCTAGACAGCATATATACAGGTATTGTTTTTGTATCCGTTCAGCCATTCTATATCTTTTGGCTGGAGTATTTAATCGATTTACATTTAAGGTAATTATCAATATGTATGTTCTTATTACCATTTTCTTAATTGTTTTGGTTTTGTTATTTTAAGTCTTTTCCTTCTCTTGTGTTGCCTGCCTAGAGAAGTTCCTTTAGCATTTGTTGTAAAGCTACCTTCGTGGTGCTTAATTCTCTTAGCTTTTGCTTTTCTCTAAAGGTTTAAATTTCTCTGTCAAATCTGAATGAGATCCTTGCTGGGTAGAATAATCTTAGTTGTAGGCTTTTCCCTTTCATCACTTTAAATATGTCTTGCCACTCTGGTGCCTTTTATAGTTTCTGCTGAAAGATCAGCTGTTTACCTTATGGGGATGCCTTTGTATGTTCTTTGTTGTTTTTCCCTTGCTGCTTTTAATATATTTTCTTTGTATTTAATTTTTGATAGTTTGATTAAAATGTTTCTTGGCATGTTTCTTCTTGGATTTATCCTGTATAGGGCTGTCTGTGCTTCCTCAACTTGATTGACTATTTCCTCTCCCATATTAGGGAACTTTGCAACTATAATCTCTTGAAATATTTTCTCAGACCCTTCCTTTTTCTCTTCTTCTTCTGGGACTCTTATAATTCGAATGTTTGTGCATTTAATATCATCCTAGAGGCCTCTAAGACTGTCTTTAATTGGTTTCATTCTTTTTTTCTTTATTCTGCTCTGCAGTTGTTATTTCCACTATTTTAACTTACAGGTCACTTATCCTTTCTTCTGCCTCAGTTATTCTGCTATTGATTCCTTCTAAAGAATTTTTACTTTCATTTATTGTGTTGTTCCTCATTGTTTTTTGCTCTTTAGTTCCTGTTAAATGTTTCTTGTATTTTCTCTATTCTTTTTCCAAGATTTTGGATCAGATTTTATACCACTATTCTGAACTATTTTTCAGGTAGACTGCCTATTTCCTGTTCATTTGTTTGGTCTGGTGGGTTTTTACCTTGCTCCTTCATCTGCTGTCTGTTTTTCTGTCTTCTCATTTTGCTTAACTTACTCTGTATGGGTTTTCCTTTTCACAGGCTGCAGGTTTGTAGTTCACATTGTTTTTTGTGCCTGCCCCCAGTGGCTAAGGTTGGTTCAGTGAGTTATGTAGGCTTCCTGGTGGAGGGGACTAGTGCCTGTGTTCTGGTGTATGAGGCTTGGTGTTGTCCTTCTGGTGGGTAGGACAAAGTCCAGTGGTGTGCTTTGGGGTGTCTATGACCTTATTATGACGTTAGGCAGCCTCTTTTGTAATGGGAGGGGTTGTGTTCCTGTCTTACTAGATGTTTGACATAGGGTGTCCAGCACTGTAGCTTACTGGTTGTTGAGTGGAGCTGGGTCTTAGCAATGAGATGGAAATCTCTGGGAGATCTTTCACCATTTGATATTACATGGAGCTGGGAGATCTCTGGTCTACCAATGTCCTGAAATCATTTCTCTCATCTCAGAAGCACAGGCCTGGCACCCGGCCAGAGCACCAAGACCCTGTTAGCCACACGGCTCAGAAGAAAAAGAAGAAAGAAAGAAAGAAACAAACAAAGAAAGAAAGAAACAAAGAAAGAAGAAGAAATGAAAGAAAGAAAACAAATAAATAAAAAGAAATAAAGTTATTAAAATAAAAAGATTATTTAAGATTAAAAAAAATAAAAATGTAATAAAAAAAGAGAAAGAAGAGAGCAACCAGACCAAAAACAAAATCCACCAATTATAATAAGCACTAAAAACTATATTTAAAAAATAAAATAAAATAAATGGACAAACAGAACCACAGGACAAATAGTAAAAGCAAAGCTATACAGACACAATCACTCAAAGAAGCATACACATATACACTCACAAAAAGAGAAAAAGGATATATATATATATATATATATAAAGGAAGAGAGCACCCAAATCAATAAACAAATCTTCCAATGATAATAAACTCTAAATACTAAACTAAGATAAACATAAAACCAGAAACCAGTCAGTTGCATACAGCAAACCCCAAATCTAGAGTTGCTCCAAAATCCACTGCCTCAATTTTGGGATGATTCGTTGTCTATTCTGCTATTCCACAGATGCAGGGTTCATCAAGTTGATTGTGGAGATTTAATCCACTGCTCTTGAGGCTGCTGGGAGAAATTTCCCTTTGTCTTCTTTGTTCGCACAGCTCCTGTGGTTTAGCTTTGGACTTGGCCCTACCTCTATGGGTAAGTCACCTGAGGGCGTCTGTTCTTCACCCAGACAGGACGGGGTTAAAGTAGCAGCTGATTAGAGTCCTCTGGCTCACTCAGACTGGGGGGATGGAGGCATATGGAATGCAGGGCGAACCTGCAGTGGCAGAGGCCAGCATGATGTTGCAGCAGCCTTACGTGCTCCATGTGTTCTCCCAGGGAAATTGTCCCTGGATCATGTGACCCTGGCAGTGGTGGGCTCCACAGGCTCCCAGGAGGGGAGGTGTGGATAGTGACCCGTGCTTGCACACAGGCTTCTTGGTGGCTGCAGCAGCAGCCTTAGCATTTCATGCCCATCTCTGTTGTCCACGTTGAGAGCCGCAGCTCGTGCCTGTCTCTGGAGCTCGTTTAGGCAGTGCTCTGAATCCCCTCTCCTTGCGCCCCCTGAAACAATGGTCTCTTGCCTCTTAAGCAATTCCAGACTTTTCCCAGACTCCCTCCTGGCTAGCTGTGGTGCACTCGCCCCCTTCAGGCTGTTTCACACAGCCAACTGCAGTCCTCTCCCTGGGTTCTGACCTCGGAAGCTGGAACCTCTGCTCCCAGCCCCCACCCTCTCCAGCTGGTGAGCAGACAAGCGTCTTGGGCTGGTGAGTGCTGGTCGGCACTATCCTCTTTGTGGGAATCTCTCCATTTTGCCCTCTGCACTCCTGTTGCTGTGCTCTCCTTCATGGCTCTGAAGCTTCCCCTCCTGCTACCCACCATCTCCGCCAGTAAAGGGGCTTCCTAATGTGTGGAAAATTTTCCTCCTTCACAGCTCCCACAGAGGTGCAGGCCCCTTCCCTATTCTTTTGTCTCTGTTTTTTTTTTCTTTTTTCTTTTGCCCTACCCAGGTACGTGGAGATTTTCTTGACTTTTTGAAAGTCTGAGGTCTTCTGCCAGTGTTCAGTAGGGGTTCTGTAGGAATTGTCACACATAGAGATGTATTTAAGATGTATTTGTGCAGAGGAAGGTGATCTCCATGTCTTACTCCTCCACCATCTTGAAGATCTCCCCTGAAATAGTTATTTTGTAACTTTACTGATTAAAGAGAAGAAATAATTGAAAATAGAACAGTGAATATAAATTTTAGGCATTATAATCATTCTTTCCTAGATTAAAACAAATAAAATGTTAAATGGAAATTATTTACCTTAATGGTGGAATACAGTCTTTCCAACCCATGGAATGAGACACTCATGACTCTCAGCTGCAACTAGACATTTATTTTATGAGGATTTTTCATAACCACTAATATTGTAATACTCCAACATTCTCTTAAGTCTGCTAACAGATATATTAAATATAATGTAATTACAATGAAGATGAAAAAATATGTTCAAAATTCAAAGACTAAGAAATGACCATGACAAAAAATAAAAATGGTAATAATAAATACATGAGTTTTAAGTGAAATGTGTTTGTTTTTTACTTCTCATCTGTCATTTGCTTCTTCACCACTGTTTTTTGGTCATGAAAGACTTTTATATCTGAATCAGTTTTCCTGTTATTTCTTTACCCACCACTACCAATATGGTTTGTGGCTGTCTCAGCAGAGCACAAGTTTACTAGAACAGGAAGCAAAAATTTTCATATTGGGTCACTAGGCTTATTGTTTCTACTCCTTGAATCCTGGAGCTATGGGAGAAATAGCACCAAATGTTGGATGTTAAGATCATATAAAACATTTGGATAAAGTTGCCCCCACCCTGCAATGTGTTCTCACTTAGCTGGCAGATATAAATAACTCTTCAAAAGACCATTTCACCATTCTATCAAACCAGCTGCTTCAGGATGGTGGAGAAAATCATAAGAGCAGTAAATTCAATGAGCATGCACCCATTATGTGATGACAGGCATAGCTGGGGAGAGAGGCTGAATGGTATCCACAGAATGGGTCATCCTACCCACTTGATTATTAAAATCCTCTGCTAATGTCACCCTTTGGTGAACATTCATATGGAACACAAATACATTTACATTTTTTGCCTATTCTGAAGGGTCCATCCACACGTCTTCCCCAAATTTTTGGGTCACAAAGTTTCCCAGGTTCACTGCTCAAAGTTCTGTCCATTTCAAGAATATTCCTTCACCATTGTCCTTCAGGGTTGTCCCAGAAAGAGGTTATAGTGCTACAACTGTCTACTTTTGAGTGGCATCTGCATATTCTGCAGAACCATCTGTCTACCTGTCTCAGATCTTCTCTTCTTCTGTCAACTGAGTGTGGAGAATTCCCCATATGGTCATAGGTGTAGGCTGAGAGAAAGAGGACTGTAGGGCAGAAGTGGAGATAATGAGCATTCAGGACACATCTTTATATAACTTCATATGCCTTCAAGATATGCTGAAGCCCAATCATGTATATGTCACTTCCATTTGATGATGGAGTACAGCTGTGCCTGCCCAGTTGTATGACTTGGTGAGTCAGATAACACCCAGTTCATGATGGGCAGCTCAGAGCTCACAGAAACTTGGTAGTCCATGGTCAAGTGTTCAGTCTTTACTAAAGCCCAGTAAATGTCCAATAGTTATTTCTTAAAAGGAGAATTGGTATCCACAAAGAATGGCAGGGCTTTGCTTAAAAATTCAAAAAAGCTTGCACGGTGATTTATCTAAAGGGCTTGCCAAAGTCTCCAAACAGCATCCGTATCTGCCACTGACACTTCAAGTGTCATAGGAGTTGTTTGATCATACAGCAAAAACAGCAGAGTAGGTTACACAGCAACCTGAGCCTATTGTAGAACTTTTCTTATTCTGGTCTCACTCAAATATAGCAGCTTTTCAGGTCACTCAGTAAATAGGTCAGAGTAACACAACCAAAGGAAGAATATGTTGCCTCTAAAATCCAAAAAAGCCTGCTAAGTATTGTGTCTATTTTTTTTGATTGTAAGAGGGCCAGATGCTACAACTTATCCTTCACCTTAGAAGAGATATCTTAGTATGACCCACACAACCACACACACCCCCAAATTTCACTGAGGTAGAGGGACCCTGAATTTTTGTTGGGTTTATTTCCTACCTTCTGGCACATAAATATCTTACCAATAAATTAGAGAAGTTGCTACTTCTTGCTCCCTACAGCCAATCAGCATAATATCATAAATGTAATGGATCAGTGAGATATCTCATGGAAGGAAAGGTTATCAAGATCTCTGAAAACTAAATTATGACATAGGCCTAGAGGGTTCATATCCCCTGAGATAGGACAGTGAAAGTGTGTTGCTGGTCATGTTGCCTGAAAGCAAAATGCTTCTGTTGATCCTTATGGATAGAGAGGAAAAAATCACTTGCCTTATCAATAGCTTCATGCCAGGTATCAGGGGATATATTAATTTGCTCAAGTAATGACTCTGTACAATAGCTGCATTTGGAATCACAATTTTGATTAAGTTTTCAATAATTCACTGTCTTTCTCCAAGATTCATCTGTCTTCTGCACAGTTCAAATAAGCAGGTTGATTAAGGATGCAGGGAGAATCACCACCCTTAGTCCTTCAGGTTCTTGATGGTGGCACTAATCTCTGCAATGCCAGGAAGAATGTGATATTTCTTTTGGCTTACTATTTCCCTAGATAAAGGAAATTCTAGTGGCTTCCAGTTAGCCTTTCCTACCATGATAATCTTCACTCTCCAGGTCAAGAAACCAATGTGGAGATTCTATAACCTGCTGAGTATATCTATTCCAATTATGCATTCTGGAACTTGGGGAATAACAAAAGGAAGGTTCAAGGACCCACTTTACTCACTGTGAGGTGAACCTGAGCAACAACTTCCACTCTAACTGATGGGCCAAAGGGACATTTTGGATCTCCTGGAATTAGTGTCACTTCATAGTCAGTGTTCAATAATTGCTGAAAGTATGATGTTTTTCCCCTAGATCCCAGTTATCCTAGATCCCTTTGGAGAAGCTGGGAAAACATTAACAGTATAGATTTTTGGTAGAGTACTGAGGTCATTCTTCAAGGGGACCCAGCCTCCCTTTCATTCAAGGAGTAAACTGTAAACTGGTTCAAGTCTGGGAATTGATTAAGAGGCTGTGGCTCTCTGTTTTTATGATTCAGACTGACTTTTGTTCACTTGACCTAGAACTTTTCTGCTTATACAGATAAAATAAGAATTTAGTACACGATACAGATCAAGTGAGAACATAGCAGGTTTCCTATCTATTTCACTTCTAGGAACACCATGATCAACTATCTAACTTCATAAGTCTGTGCAAGCCAGACTATTCTGATTGCTACTTTTACTCTTCTGTCCAAATCCATCTTGCTTTTGGTGGTTGAGTGCCACCACATGGTCCCTGACATCCCAGGATTTGATTATTCCCATTGCATTTAAGTTTCCCAATTCAGTGACCACAGTTCCCATTGTAAGGTCTTTCATACCTACAGAGAAGAGCGATCAAGGGGTCTTCAAAATGTCAGTGGTCCCCTCACAAGTTTATTTCTCTCAGTACTGGTGAAACATATGTCTTCTGGATCCTCTCAGTTTGAGTGTGTATGTCTTAAATGACAAATCCATTCTTTCTAATCTACTTAAGTCATTGAATCCCTTCTTCTACCTTAAACCATGGCAGGTCTGGTGTTACTGAGTAGGCTTACTGTGGGGCACCTTTTGTTCCATGTTTCAGTAACCACTCAAATAATTAGAATCTTCTTAGTTCCTGAGTTACAATATTAAATGCAGAATATCTTCTTAGTGAGCAAATATCAATAAATTTAATCTGATCCTACTTTATATTTCTTCCACCATTATCTCACATCATTAGTATCCATCCCCACACATGTTCTCTGAATTTTGCTTGTATTAATTAGAAAACTCAAGTAGTTCTTTTGTAGTGAAGCACATCTCCTTATGGGTCACATTTTCTTCCTTGCCTTTATGGGCCTGCTGGGACTAAATCTAGATATGGGTCTAGAAGCAAAGAGGGGTAATGGTGGTGGGTTCTGAGGGCAATCATCATTATCTTACATGGCAACTGCCTCAGTGAAAGACATTTAAGTCTCCTCAGGTAATGCAGAGCGAATCCCCTCAGACGGGGGTCCACTCCCACTTGGGGGTGGGGAGGCTTTTTCCACTGGAAAGAACACTAACCTGAATTGAGGAGCTCAATGTACCTATCTTCATCAGAGTGTGGGAACACCCATCCTAATTTACAGGACTCCATTCATTCTTAATCAATGCCCTCACTTTAAGAGTAGACTCCCTATGAGACTGGAAGTTCAACTTGTGTTTTAATTCAATCAGTTGCAGGATGAGATTCTGTATTTGATTTTTGGCAATCTCAGTCCTGGGTCTACAGGAGATAAGGGTTTCCTTTATGTTCCACATAGGAGCTTCCAGGTCATTTATGCATGGTTGAGCTGGTTATTCAAATCACTGAGCTCATCCTATTTTTCTCCACTTTGTCCAGGAACATGAGGAACAACCAGTCAACTTTATTATATTGATTGTTTTCCAAAAATGTTTAAAAGTATTGTATATATTCAGCATCTTGATTCTTATAAGTGGTTGATTAGGAGTATTCAATGAAGATATTCTGGAAATCTTTATAAATAGTTAATGCTATGAACTCTCAGTGCTGTCTTTACTACTAGAAAAAGAGTTATTTGTGTCTATAAATCTAATAACATTGGGGAGACAAAGTCAAAAACTTCAGAACAAACTCAGAAAACTCATCCTTAAAATTCTGTTCTTCTAGAACGAGTTTTGGTACCAAATCATCTCTATTAGTCAGGGTTCTCTGAAAAAACAGATATACACTCATATATATGAAATGTGTCATAAAACACAGTAGAGTCAGTGATATAGTTCCAGTCCAATTCCAAGAACCTGAGAATGAGGAGAGCTGATGATGTAAGGTCCAATCCAAATGCAGGAGAAGACATCTGTCCCAGCTCCAAAACATGCAGAGAGAGCAAATTCTCTCTTACTTCATCTTTTGTTCTATTCAATCCTCTATGAGTTTGGATGAAACTCATCAGTACCGGGGAGGACAAATTGCTTTACTCAATCTACCACTTCAGATGTTAGTCTCATCCAGAAATATCTTCACAGCAGCACACAGAATAATGTTTAACCAAAATTCTGGGTACTCTGTGTTGTACTCAATTTGGCACATAAGATTAACCCTCCCAGTGTTCCTCCTCCATTCAAGCAGAATCTCTAAAACTAGTCCATCTCTCTGTCTTTCGTCCTGTGGGATCCAGAGTGGACACTTCTTTCCTCTCTATCTTAGTTATCTCTATCTCAGTCTGTCCTGTCTTCCATGGCATTGTTCCCTCTGGATTTCAGACTTTTTCTCTAGTCACTCTTCTCTTTCATAGTCATTTTCCTACCTTTTGAATTTTTAAATTTCCTAAAATTAGAAATTAAATACATCTTACTAAAGTATCAGATGACTCTATATAAAAACACTACTTGTAACACATAAGCCACATGCAACATGCTTTTTAGAGCTACAAAATGTGACAAGACATATGGTATGATTGACAATACACTGGGAGGTATATGCAAGAAAAATACATTAGAATTTAATTAGGCTTTTGTATTGCAAAGGGGTGAGATCAGTAGAAAAAAATTAAAAAGAATAAATTTAAATTATATTTAAAAAGCTGTTAAAAGACATAACGCAAGTCTAGCTTTGAAAACAAAGAATATGAGAGATGCCACATTATATAATAAAAAGTTGTCATCAGTCTCCTTCCTGCTGTTTTAAATTATCACATCTACTACAATAATTGGGGGTAGGATAAAATTTATATTATTAAATCTGGAAGCTATGTGCATAAGTCACAGATCTAAAGTTAAACATCCCATGTCAGCATTATATAGTGTTATGCTCAGTATGAAGTTGTAAAGAATAATTACACCATGGTCTGAGATAGGGTTATGAATAAGGTTATAAATGTGTAATGAAAAAAAGTACACAATTATTCAATAACACAAAAAGTATTCAGTATCAACTATTCAGCTAGAACCCGAATTAAAAGAGTCTATTGTGCTCTTGACTTCTTACCTCATTAAATTAATTCTAGAAACTGAAAACTAAATATAAGGATCGGTGACTCTTTGCCAACAGAACATTCTGCCAAAAACTGCAAAGATTGTTACTATTTTTGAGCATTTTTGATACTGAAATCAGTGTGTTGAGCAATACAGAGATAGTTTGACTAAAGAGTAAAGGCTGACTTGAAATTAAGCCATTGCCTGTAATTTACATTTTGTTTGGTGGCAACTTGCAGAAATTGTTCAGTGACTCACTTCATAAATATGTGGTTCTCCACCACTCATTATACTTTTCTTCTATGGTACATTGACATGGTAAATATGTTAGAACCAATGAAAAGCCTTACTTCTTTTGACCCCTACTAATAGGATCTAATTGGATTTTTCCCTTTATTTCATTTTCATAATGTGTTAGATATTCAGTTCTCACTTCCTCAGCATGATCATCTCTGTGTTTCTAAACTTGCCTTTAAGAGACAATGGATCATTAGCTAATGACTATAGTTGACTGTGATAGTCTCTCAAGCAATAAAAGTAATGAGGGCAGTGGCTAAAAACAGAAAATCAAAAAGAATATACCTTTAATAAATATAGAGTGAAACCACTACAGGATGAAGATATGTAGGTCCAAGTGGCAAAAATCATGAAATAGCCTTGTTGACATTAATAGTCTAAGGAAAGTTGAGATAGTAAAACAAAAGGATCTAAGCACTTTCAGAATTGAGGATTCCAAGGAAACATTAAAAAAGATAAATTCACTTTAAAAAAAAAAATATGACCTTAAAGTTATACTCATGTTTAAAAGACAAATGAGGAAACAAAAATATGTATATTTTGTGATTTTTTAAAGGTTAGAATTCTTGAAATTTCTATTTGAATGATTACAATTTGAAATAAATAGGTGGAAAAACAGCACATTTAAAAAACTCCTCCAGAACATACAAGCATAAAATTCAATAAAGGAACAGATAAAAAAATTGTGTTTTTGCTTTACGTCCAAGTGACTAGGGCTATTCAGGGATATGAACCATCTTTGTTTTCTAGGCACCAAGGGAACTTGTTTATCTTATTGTTATTCAGTCTTGTGAGACTGCTTTCTCACTTTCCTTCTGTTTTCTTAATTTACTTCCTTTACTCAGACAGTATTAGGAAGTGAATTTTGTACGTGTGTAATTCCTTGTTGCAGTGTATAATTTTGAGATCTGGAGGGTGTAACTGTCCTGCAGTCTTATTTATTTATTTTTTTAATTCTCATTTTGTATCCTAAGCCACTTCTCTTCATCTTATTTCTCAACTGCTCACATTCGCACCTATATTGCTTTTCATGTAGTAAGGTGTATGCTACTTGGCACCTGCAGTGAGCTGGTATATACAATATGAAAATTGAGGAAAACCAAGCGTAGCTTATCCACACTCAGTAATGAGACTTATCTGTATGCCTTGCCATATTGTGAAAGATAGAATTTTATTCCTAGAACACAATTTACATACTTACCACCTTGCTCCAAAAAGAATCCATGGTAGAAGCAATGGACAAAGGACTTAAAATGTCAGATTTGGAAGAAAATCTAATGATGACAAATCAAAATTTAGTCATTTTATACATGAAGAAATAGGTTCTTTTCTGAAGTCTTAAGCATGGACATTGCAAATGAGAAGTTCTTTTTTTAATATGAGGGAATTTGTTCTAAGTCACCAACATACACAATAATAAAAAAGATAGGTGGATGGATAGATAGATGATAGATAGGTAGATAGGTAGGTAGGTAGATGATAGATAGACACCCAGCATATAAATATTAAACTTGTTCAGTCTCAGTTTTGGATGAGGCATAAATACAATCAATATTGAATATAAAAATATAACTTTGACTATTCTTGTTTCCTTGAAGAAGAAGATTAGCCAAAATTGATGATTGACTCCCAGCCTCCTTATCCACATGATGGATTAAAAAAGAAAATGTGGTAAAAAAGAAAATGTGGTTAAAAAGAGAGAGACTATTCTCTGAGTATTTTTTTTTTGGAGAGGGCAGCATCGTGAGGCCCTATCCTCCAGTGGTACAAAGTGGGGTGAGTAAAATGTCACTCAGTGAAGAGAAAGGAGGAGCTTGATACATCTCTGCTCCATTGCATAAATTTGTGTGTGCCTCCCATCTGAGAAATCTAGAAACAGGAAACAAGAGAAGTGGAGTGACTAGTTGATTTGGCAGGCAAGTGGAGAAGAAATGCTGCTATTGGAAATGGCATGCACTCCTAGAGTATGTAAAAATAAAATGAATAACTGACATGAATCAGAGTATGTTTTAGACACCTAGCAGGGCTGGAAACTACAAAGTTTGTTTACGGCAGCATAAGATGACTGCCACAACTGTTGCCTTAACTCTCCTCCCTCAACTGGCCACAAATTTTAGCTAAGTGGATGAGGAGGTGGAAAAGTATGAGGGGAAGAACAACACCATCCTAGCCTCCCGCAAGAGGCCAGCAAGTGACATGTCCCCAAAAGATCAGGTAGATGGCATTTTCAATCAGATGTGAGTTTCATTACCATTAAGAACAAGGTATATGTAACATCTGAGCTGAAAATATGTTGTTTTTTAGTGCAACTGTGTGACATTTTATTATAGGAGTAAGTAAGCCAAAAAGCAGGACACTGCCTGAGTTTTCAACCAAGGGCAAACGAAGAACTTTATTGCTGAACACATTTTTAATAGACAACTAGAGAGAAAAATAAAGATGCTTTCTGATTATATCCACAAGTTCTGGTTTTTCAATGCACCATTACAGTATACAAACCATTTGTGCTTTCAACAACAAAAATGTAGATATATATATATGTTCAGAGGACATAAAACTTACGGTAGTCCATTAGACTCATGTGCAATGAAAGAACTATTGTTTTATTGTTCAAATCTTATCTCTAATTTAGCCTTAATTCTCCAAATGGTGGACAACATATTCTAGTCAATTTAATGTGTTTTACTCCTTCAAAAGAGTATTGTTTCAGGTAATTCACGATATACAATTCAATCTTTTAAAGGTAAATAGTCATTTCACAATTCTCTCTTCTTTTCTGCCTTAGCCCTTGGGTTGATTTCAGTTTCTAGGAATTGAGAGGAGGATGGGTCTTTTCTGGCTGACTTTTGATGAAATCCAGCTTACTTCTTTCATCTTTGTGCTTGTCATGCCTCTGTATCTACTGCTGAAGTATCCACATGAACTAATTTCCCTCCAGCAACCAGCTCTGAACATTTGGTGTTCTGTCTAGCACTGCAAGTCCCTTTCAGGACTGTGAGTTCACTGTTTCACTCCCTTCACTCTGGGAGATATAGGAACCCTTTAAGTTCTTTCCTCTCTATGCCAGAACCACAAGGAGTGAGGATTTACAAGGCAATTCTCTCTAGCCCCTGCCCAGCTGCCAGTGCTATCTTACAATGGAAACCAAATGCTGGTACTGGGATATAGATCAACTGACACCAATATGGGTAATTGATATGAGAATCTTCAGGATGGGAGAGGAAGGTGAGATTCTGGGGAAAACATGATCAGCAACAGCTCTGCAGTCTATTCTCTCAATGTGAGGAGTTGTGTTCCCAGGGGAAAGAAAGAAGGAAGGTAAGCTGGACAAACCTCCTTGTAAACATGCTAAAGACAGGCTTCTTGGCTAACACATTAATGATACTTACTATCAAAGACCCGTTATCTATGTAATGCTCTTAGCTGGATGTTCCTGGTTTGTCTAGCATTGCCTATGGTAAACAAATCTAGAATATGAAAATTTATAGGCATAGCTCCCTGGAAGAAGTCATGTAAGCTATGTAACTATCTGAGTATAAAATGAAGATGTTTCGGGTGAAATGTTGTCTCCACTTTATATACATAATCCAGCCATATATATTACTTAGAAATGTAACATATCAATATGGACAGAACACATCATAATGTGGCAAGCAAAGTCCTACTGAAAAGTACTGATGGTCTCAAACCTTCACATATATCTAGTAGTTACTTATACCCTTTAAATGATTAGTAAAGTTTGGTACTGGATAAGATGTCTGATTAATGCAAATCTGACTTGACAATTTAATTCCTTCTGCTATACATAACTCACTTTCACTTCCCAAATATCGAAGCTATTACACAGATTGATCCCTGCACAGATAGCAAGGTTAAAAACAAGTTATAGTGTAAATTTGGTTAAGATTTGTTTACTTCTAATGAATAAAGCAGTTTATAAAATATTGCAAAAATTGACAAGGAACATGTTTTGCTGAGCATCTATTATAAAACAATTGAACTACTCAGGAATTATTGCTTTGTGGGTTTTCCCCTCAGACTTTATTTCAAGAAGTGTCAAATTTACTGAAAGTCAATAGAACAGTCGATGAACATTGTTGACCTTACAAATGAAATAACAAGGTCTGTAGCTAGCCAAAATGAGTTTATTTGGGAATAAGAAGAACTGTAATTTCAGACAAGCAAACTATGGCAAAACGTAGGCAAGTTTAAAGAGACCAAGGGAAGGCCAGATTTTACTGGGTTTTAGAAGGAAACTGGGGAGGGCTGTGACTTGTTTGTTTGTTTGTTTGTTTAAGCTGCAAGCAGTGGGCAGCTTATTGATGCTGGGTCAGAAGAAGGAAATCTTTCTTCCTGCTGGGGTCAGTAAACTGCAGTTAGTGATACATTCATGAGAGCCCTCCCTGCACCGCTTCCCAACTCTATTTTGACCTAGGTTTCCCTTGTTCATTTTCTCGACACACATACATCATTCACCTGGATTCATTAATTGTTAACATTTTTCCATGTCTGTTTTATCTCTATATATAAATATACATTTTACTGATGCATTTAAAAATAAAAGTTGCAGATTTTATGATGCTTTATCCCTAAATATTTCAGCATGTATTTCCTAAAGCCATTGATTTATAGAGCCCCGCTATGATTACTATACCCAAGGAAATTAACATTTATACAATTATATTGCCTAATATAGAGGCTATATCCAAATGTTCCCAATTTCCCAATAATATCTTTACAGCTGCTCTTAGTTTCCACTGGTGAATTTTTGAGGATTTTCTCACTTGTAGGCTATAGATACATAGTTCAAATTAACTAAAGTATAAAAAAGAAATGTATTGGCTCATAAGATTGAGAAGATCTGCAATTCATAATATATATAAATGTTGAATCACTATTTCGTACACCTGAAACTGACATAACATTGTATGTAAATTATACTTCAATAAAAAAAGAAAAAAAAAGATTGAGAAGATCTGGACTGATTTTAGGCAGAGCTCTAAGTGCTCAATATCATCATCAAACCTCTTCTTTCTCTCTCTCTTCTCTCTCTTTCCTCTCCCTTCATCCTTCCATTTTACTCTCTTCTCTATTATGTTATTCTCAGGTAGGATTTCTCTATGTTGTGCAACTGTAGCTTACATCACTTACAGTTTGGAGTTCAAAAGAAAAGAATGCTTTTCATCTAAGAACTCCAGCAACCATCTCAAGGATTTATTTTCACTGGCCACATCTAATTTTTTGTCAGGGGCTACTCCTTAAATGATAATTTTGTTCAAGCCTAGGGCACATGTCAGCTCTTAGAATGTAAAGTTAAGTCAGCTTAAACCATGGTGCAGAGAAGGGAAAGGAGTAGTGGTCCAAAAGAGAAAAGCATTCAGATTAGTTTAAAAACAGTGGGAGGTATCAATACAACCTTGAGCCAAGAATTTCAAGGTGAATAAATGTTCCAAGGCTAGAAGCTCCCACTGTGTGGATGAGGAGATGAACAAATGCACACAACATTGATACCAAGTGCAATAGTAAAGGCCTAATTCAAAGTAAAATTATAACATGAAAATATTCACTTAGATGCTTTTTAATCCAGAGTATCTACCTTCATGTGTAAAATAAAATACTTGTTCTCGACCTTTGTTCAAACAAAATGTAAGTATATAATTATCACATTTTGCTTTGGGAATTGTTTTTTATATTAAGTGGCTGAAAAACTCCAGAATAGGCTGTCTCAGGGTTAAAGGGTAAAAAGTACATTACTTCAGTTCTACTTTTGCACATCCATTATTTCCAGACATTCTACTAACCATTGGGATAAAAGATGGTCCTTGCTTTCAAGAAGCTTAAAGTTCAGCAAAGCTGCAATAGAAAATTGCCTTAGTTGTGATGCCTGTCCTTTTTAATGGGTCCCAGAGCTTATTCTTCTCCTTGACTTCACCTATTTCTCATTTCCTGTCAATGCCCTGCATGCTGTTGGTACCTATTTTGCTCTGATTTCTGTGTGATTTGTATCTTCTTGGTTCCTGGCTGTCTACCTAAGTTCTGGCCCCATCACTTTCCTGACCCCAATTTTTCATGTATGTGCACTGCTTTGCTTCCCCAAACCCAGTAAGTTTTTGACTCACTAGCATGAACACGTTTGTGTAATAATGCTTGTAGAAGGTCAAAGCAGAACTAGTAAAATAAACATCGTATTTTACACCTTCACGAGCAATAACACATCAAAAGTAACATTATGATGTACCTAAGTAATAATTATGACATCTTTTCTATGTTAGCTAACTAGTTCTAAATATGTGTCTTCCTGCCCAGATCTTGTCTCATAAATGTATTATTTAAGAACTTTTCATTTTTAGAGTTTTTATTACTAGAAATAACATTATTTTGCACACTTTCACATATATGTCTTAATGTCCAACTCTATCAATTTCCTTGGAATAAATTATGAATAAAATACATAAATTAGGATAAAAGTGGGATAAAATTCATAAAAATGTTAAGGGTTCTTTCATTAATATTGACAAATTTGTTTCCCAAAAGATGGACTAATTTTCATTCCCACCAGTAGCATGTGAAAATGCCTTTTCCTTATTCCTTAATTATTTATATTACCATTTGTTTCAAATCTTTGTAAAATCGAGAGGCAAAAGATACTTTAACTAGTTTCAATTTATTTATTTGATTACTAATGACAGCAAACATTTATAGATATATTGATTATACATTTGGATTTCCTCCTCCATTAAATATGTATTGTTATTTCACCTAAAGTATATATTAGGATATTAATGCTGATCTTACCAACTTATATCCACACTGAGTAACATATATATACTAATCTACTTTCTAACGTATTTATGGTAAGTATGTCTCCATTTTACTTTGATGCCTTTTAAATATATCATTTTGTTTAATTTTTTGGTTTAAACATAAAACATATATCTTCTGATGGCTAGATTCACATCCAATTCATCTTTGTGTCTTGGTATGCCACTGTAAGAAGCATACTGATATCTTTGCATCAAACAAACATATGTGTACGTGTATGTGTAAAAATTTCAGCGAGTTATGTGAATTTTGTTACACACTAAAAAAAAAAGATGGTTTGATTTATCATAAATATAGCTAATGATATCATAGATAAGAAGAAGCCAATGTTTCAGGATGATAGAGGTAAATTATCTCCCCTTTTCATTTATTTTTAAATAGCCTCATTTGTATTTTGGCCAAAGTAAAGGACAACATGTCAATTTAATACAAATATATCATTTCTGAAAACTTCATTCTTATTAGAGTGTGGGGTTGTGATTGGGCTGACATTTCTTTCATAAGCCTTTTCAAATATCTTCATTGTGTCTTTAGCCATTAAAACCTCTCTCACAACTGTCCACTAATAATTTTAAATTTGACAGTGTTATCTATGTTAGGGGCATTTTAACACTGACTAGGTAGATAATCGACCTATGGTTGTTTTCTTCTTGCCAATTCAGACATGAAATCCTATAAACTGTTATCCAATAGTAAGAGGCATGAGGACTTGACAACTACCTTGTGACATCTAAGTACCCAATTTAGTGTTTTCCCTTGCATCTTTTAGACATGTGGAGTAGCTACTGTATAATTAAGGAGGTTGGTAAACAAAAGGTATTTTCTGTTTCCTCAAAATTGAAGAAAAGTCTCATTTTATTCCTGAATTATTGTTGCTCTTTGACTTTTTGGCTTCTATTCAATTTAGCTTCATGGCAGGTAGACACCTGCACATTTAATTTTCACATCTAGTACTGTCCATCACTGCTTGCTCTGAGTATTAAAGGGAAGAGGAGACCAAGTTTGAAAAAAGAATCCCAGTAAGTTTCAACCTTTACTAAATAAGAAGAAACATGAAGTAACCAGTTCTCTATTGGAGAAAACTAATGATGGCAAGAGACGTAGTAAGCTATGCAACTACCCACGTTTCTGACGTGAAGCTGTAGACTGAGGAGTGGAAGCTGTAGAGAGAGAAAGGCCACATTTCTGCTGAATAGCTGAGCGCTGGGAAAGTAAAGGCAATGAAGTGAGTAGCTTATCCGAAGTGTGGAGAATCTTCTCTTAAGCATATTATCTCAATGACTGAAAGCATCTGTCACGGCATAAGGGATCATACTCTGGGCCAAATTGACATGTTATCCTCCCTGCACATTATAGAAATGGAAGATACCTATAGCTATAATCATCTATTTAAAAGTGTAAAAACAAATCATTTTTTCATACATAAACACAGGCCTTGGAGTAATGCCACAGAGCAATTTTTCAAGCAGGCTTTGAAAGCAGCCTTTGAAATTCCATCCAGTAATAACAAATGTCTTTAGAAAACCAAATTGGCATCAAAGGACACATTTGTTTACTATAAACTCTCCTCATGATACACTCTTAGCTGTCACCATCTTTGTTGTCATAGATTCTTTGAAGTGCCAATTGTTAACAGCCAGAAACTTTCAGAATTGGGAAATTTGCTATAGTTTCTTATCAGCTGTGTTCCTTCTGAGAGATCAAAGGACCTATTCACATAGATAGCTCATATATTGTAGATGTTTAAAAATTTATTTAGCATGTTACTGGTTTATTTCACAACTAATATCTAATAACGAGAAAGTCTGCAAATTCATTTACATAACTACAGAGAGTGCACATGAAAACTTGGAAACTATATCAAGGAGAGACATTTCAAGTATTCTTGTCTTGAAGAAAAATGAAACAAAAGGAACGCATAGACAAGACTATCAGAGACAAGAAATTGAGCGTGATTTTGATTTTGAGTGGAATTTAAAAATTGTAAAAATAGTATTTAAAAAAACACAAAGTAGAACTCAAAATTACTTTCACTTATTAAAATGCAATCAAGATTTTGTTAGCTTTTATTGGAATGTCACTCAGGATATGTCACCTCTAAAACTGTATAAGATCACTAAATGGGTTTCTGCACAGATCTTAGGTACATGCTCAAGTTCATTTCCAAACACAGATTTTGGCTTCACAATACTGACAGGAAATGTGGCTCTCATGGTTTCCTGTAGGTTGTTCAAACTGCAAACTGTTCCAGGAGTTACCATATGTGTTGGCATCTCTCTCTAATCCAGTTTTGAAGGACAAACTAAATCTAATGTAGAACCTCTGAATATGTGAGTATAGTATCTTCTAAAAATATGATTAAAAAATAATAAATTCAATGGAGTTTATTATAGCCTCCAAAGCCAGAGGGAGAGAGAGGGAGAGAAACAGAGAGTTTTCAATTCTTGTTTTCCTGGATTAATAACAGTGAAATTGTGGAAATAAAAGGGTAAGAAAAAGTAGTAAATATAATTCAATAATAGAACAGCAGCAACCAGTTCCAACTATGCCTTGTTAAATAAACGCTGGACCATTTTACCTGGGTATTTGAGGGTGATTAATATGAACCTCACTTATTCTATATCAATGATTATACATCTCTGTGTGGAAGCCCTGGCTCAAGGCATATGAAATATATTCAATTTTTATGCTTTATCTGTGGAACTTAAAATATGATTTTTTAAAACAATTTCAAATTTCTAAAGAAAGTCTAGAGTAATAAAGTTTAGCATTCATACTGTGTACCAACCATGATCCATGTTAAATACAGAATGAGGTCTCCATGTGAATCAGCAAGACATTATTGGGTATTCAAACATGGGTGAGATATGGACCAATACTATCTCTGATCCACCTCCCTGCAATTCTTCTTAAATAAAAATGCTACTGTGTTAATAATCAAAGAAGTCAGATTAAAATGCAGAGTGAGTCATTAATTAAGCAGAGAGGAATGTAAAACACAAGGGAACCAGAAAAAGACTCTCATAGCTGATCAACTGTTAAATTCTCAATTTCTGAATGAGGAAAAGTGCTATGCTTACCCCTCCCTTTCTCTTTGCTCTGCTTCTTTGACTTTGCCTCAGTGCTCCTCCACATCCCTGGCTAAGAAAATAAAAGAGCAAAATCAGAAGTTTAAAACTGAATCACTATAAAAGTTTTCCCTTACAGAACACCAATATTTAAAATGTTTAGAAGCCATATAGAGCACAGGTGTTAATGAAACAACAGCTTTCCCAACTGAAGGAGAAAAAAGAAAATCATTGCCAATATTGTGTTTTCAATATCATCATCACCATTATTCAGATCATTCTTACTCATTTTTAGGAGAATTTTGTAGATGAATATGATCAATTAATAAACATTTGACCAGATGATTACAAGTTAAGAACATGGGCTTTGAAAACCATCGATCTGCATTTTTCTTTAAATTTAAAATGTGATAGCTTTGCATCTATGAGCTTCGTTTTCCCATATTTAAAAGAGAAAAATCCCTACTATCAGTCTTCAGTTAAAGTTTATGTAGAGGATATATCCAAACACACATTGATAGATTGTATTATTTTTCACAGATATTGAACACTTCTATGGTAAGGAAGATTTACTTCCCCTTCTCGGTGATACCAGGCCAATGACATAGACTTGCTTTTGCTTGCAGTAATTTTGCAGACCTGATGTGTATCATTTGTGGGCAGACATTTTGAGAAGCATCATGTGATTTCCCAATATATCTCTTTTTTTTCTCTTCCACAGATTGCTAATACTTCACATAGAGGTGTTGCATTAGCTGGGTACCAGAGTGAAGGTGATGCAGAGTAGAGTTGTAGCCAACCTGCAGTGAACATGTGGCATGAACAAGGAATAAGCTTTTGGTTTTGTAAGACAGTAAGACTTTAGGATTGTTATTTTGCCATAAGGTGGGTTATCCTGAAAGATATAAGCACACTTAATACACTGCTAGTGCATGGTGATTAAAATAAATTTATTCACAATGAGGAACTTCAATAATCAGAATATTTCCTCTTCTGATATTTCAAGAGAAGGAGGTGCCCTAAAATAAAAAAGTATTGTCCACATTACAGAAACCTGTTAAAACAAGCAAACAAACAAAAAAATGAATTCTAGGGTGTGACAAATGATACTTTGCTTGACCAAACTTTAATCAGATCCCCTGAACCCTCTCCCCAGCAAGACTTATCCATCTGCTTCCTTGCAGAATCCAGTTTTAACAAGAATCCTGCTAAGTTAGTTTAGAGATAAATATCCACTACTGATACCTGATCACACTCCTAATACCCACTATCCTCCAGATGATATCTGATCACCCTAGCCTGCCTTCAGCAAGAATTCTGTTTGGTCAGTTCAGCCAGAATCCTCCCAGACTTGATGTCTCCTCTTAGTAATTGTCCATTCACTAATTGCCCCCACCCACATGCTTGCCATTTGGCTATAAATCCTCACAAGTTCTATTCAGAATAAGCCCAATATTTGGAATTTAGCCCAGTTTTATTCTGGAGTCTCTCTTCCCTTTTGGCAGTATTTTTTTGGAATAAAATCTATGTTTGCTGCTTTAATTTTTGTCTGGCTCTGGTTTTCATTAATGAGTATATGGTGAAATCAGCACAGATTAATCCTAACACCAGATAGTAAATTTTGTAGCTGGACAAGATTTACCATTTAATTTTGAATACTTCGCCTACCTCATTTTAGCAATAGGGAAACTGACACCCTATGAGCTGAGGCATTTTCCTAATTTCACTGAGCTATTAAAAAACACATCTAGAATCCAGGTCAAATTATTCTTAGATGCACAGTGTTAGCACTGATCCACAACTAAAATATAACACTATCCATATATTTGATGGTAAAGGGGAGAAGGGGCATCAGATGCTACATACTTGAGAGTTATTAGGAAAAGGATAATTTTTTTAAGTATCTATTTTCTAAGTTAGAGGAGTAGGAAGCACATTTTAGAGAAACATAGTTCATATGTATGCATTTTTGTACCTATGGTACCTTTTCTCAATGTGGTTCGTAAAATACGACATAACATGTAGCTAGATTAAACACACATGGGAAGAAATTTGGAATAAAGAATAAGCAGACAAGGTGTTTCACTTTTTCTGTGCAGATAAAACCTCAGTGAAGTCTTATGGCCAGTTGTAGGTGCTGGGTCTCATTGAAAAGCCATGACCAATGGTGAAGGTTTGAGGCACAGATGGAACAAACTACTGCAGAATTACTTTCTCACTAAATATTAAAAGAGAAATCATAACATATAATTGAATACACATACATCATCTATTTACTGTGAACAGAAAGCATAGGAAACAGCAAAGACTTGAGAGTTTAAAATTCCATTTCAGAAGAATATTGGAGAGGTGAGAAGATGATCTACAATCAACTTTATGGGCTCTGTGTGGATTGCTTTCCTAGCCAAAAGGCTAAGAATTCAGATGGTATGAGAATGAATAACTGCTTGGGGATAAAGAAAACAGCAAATCTGGTGGGACAAACTTGAAGACTTGAGGAGCCACAAGTAGAGTATTGGTTGATTCTGCCCTGAGAATACAGTTTTGTCTGCCTCTAGTTAACCTTTTATCCAAGGTATTTGTCAAAATGCCTAAGAACGCCTTATAAGAACAGGTGGTGTGTCTGCTTGTATACTTTCTTGCTAATGAATTTTGCACATTTCACAGAATTCAGTCTGTGATTAACTTTCATTGTAACATATTCCCTGTAATGAACGTATGGATTAAGGAACATCAAAGGTAATAATAGCTGCTATCAAAAGTAAGCTTCCAAATTTCAGTGGGTAAACACAACAGAGCTTTATTTGTAACCAAGAGCAATGGATTTTCTACCCTCTTCAATATATGGCTTCTGAGATCTCCATGTATATTAATATCAAAGAAGAGGAGATAGACTTAGAGTTAGAATAGACCAATTTGGTCGATATTCCATTGATCAAACTTAGTCAAGGAGAATAGAAAATACTGTCCTATGCTGGACAACACTATAAACCGTAAAGGACAGCAAAATCCTTGGGAGAAAGATATATCTCTCTGCATTGGTCCACTTCTCTGATCACCAGATATCCTTGTAGTACCTTTTTGCAACATCTATTTCACACTCCCTCTTCCTCAAGAGGAAAAAATATCCCGAAGTCCATCTAGTTTGTTTCCATTTGTGCAAGTACAGGTGGACAAAATTTGTCTTAACAATTGTTTATCAAAGTCTTTTACATGCAGTTTCATGGTTTCTTTCATAATACAACTTCCTAAAAAATTTAGTAGGATTGTTTTCAATTTTCTTCATATTAAATTCACATATGATACTGAAAGTTCTCTCTGAGACATAACTGTCAAGTTTTATATATCCCATTGTTTTCTCAACCTTAATATCTCTCTAATGAGAGAACAGTGGTTATTTTGTGACTGTCTAAACTAATGGGTGGAGAAAACACTTCTTTTTTCTTTGTCTGAGAAAGGCTTTATTTCTCTTTCATTTTTGAGGATGATTCACAGGGTGCAGAAATTCTAGGTTAGTGTTTTTTTTTTTCTCTCAATACTTTAAATATTTCACTCTACTCTCTTTTTGCTTGCATGATTTATGAGCAGAAGTTGGATTTAATTATTATCTTTGTTCCTCTATAGGTAAGGTGTTGTTTTCCTCTACCTTTTTTGCAAAAAATGTCCTTTTTCTTTGATTTTCTGTAGTTTGAAAATTATATGCCTAGTTATAGTTTTGGGGGCAGTTTGTTTTAGGTTTTTTTGCTTGTTTTTTGTTTTGTTTTGGCATTTATCCTGCTTGGTGTTCTCCGAGCCTCCAGGATCTATAATTTAGTTTCTGACATTAATTTTGGGAAACTCTCAACCATTATTTTTTCAAATATTTCTTTTGTTCTTTTTTTTTCTTCTTCTGATATTCCCATTACATGTATGCTACACCTATGTTGTCCCATAGTCCTTGGATATTCTGCTCTTTTTTTTTTTTTCAGTCTGTTCTGTTCACTCTTCAGTTTTCAAAGTTTCTATTGATATGTCCTCACTTTCAGAGATTCTTAGCCATATCCAGTCTACCAGTAGTACCATAAAAGGGATTCTCCATTTCTGTAACAGTGTTTCTGATCTCTAGCATTTCTTTTTGGTTCTTTTCTAGGATTTTCATCTCTCTATTCATATTACCCATCTGTTCCTGCACACTGTCTACTTACCCATAAGATCCCTTAGCATGTTAATCATAACTGCTTCAAATTGTGGGTTTTTTTGCCTTTTACTATGCTTTGTAACATTTTCTTGATAGCCAGACATGATGTGCCAGGCAAAAGGAACTACTGTAAATAGTAGTGCAGTGATGTAGTGACAAAGTGTGTGGGGAAGATCAGTGTGCTATAGTCCTATGATTAGGTCTGTCTTTTTGTGACTTTATGCCTCTAGACTGTGGACTTCACAAGTGTTCCTCAATTTCCTCTCCTCTCCCCTTTGGTGGAAAAGTATTGCTAGAATGAGCTGAGTTGGATGTTTTCCTTCCTCCAAGTCAGTTAGGCTCTGAAAATACCCCAGTAGGTTAGGTTCTGGTTAACTAGTTTCTCCAAAACGTAGACCTTGTTAAGAACAGAGTAATCTGGCATATTTAAAAAATGTTCCTTTTCACTTTCCCCTGCCAGAAGCAGAAGGGGATTTTTCTCCAATATCTACTATGGTAATCTAGTCTTTCTCCTGAAGGTGAATTTCACAAGACTGTGGGAGTCCCACTATGACTGGGTCCTCATTGAGATTTCACTCTCAGAGTTATCCACTCTGAGCTTCCAGCAGTTGGTCAATTATAGTTCAGGTTTTCACCTTTGTGAGTCTCTGCTCCAGTAAGATGTGCCTCCCATATTCACCTGTCTGTCTCTCCAATATTAGGGGCAGTGTCTTTCCCTGTGCCTTCCTCTGTCTTACTGATCCAAGAAAGGTTTTGATTTTTCAGCCTGTTCAACTTTTTACTTGTTGTTAAAAGGGGGTGATGACTTCAAAGCTTCTATATGTGAATCCCAAAACTGGAAGTTAAGAATCACCTTGAAAAATTTCTGGAAAATTTCTGTTTTGATTTATTTTGGCTTGCAAACCATCTAATCTTTTCTTAAGTGCATCTCCTTTTTTTTTTTTTTTTTGACATTTTGCTATATACTACCAGTAACAATCAACAAACATTAACTTTTTGTTTTTCTAATGATCCCGATAGAGCTGTAGGCTCCATTGACCATCTGCTTCCCATGTAATTTTGGTCAGCTTTACCAAATATTTTGTAACATGGGACAGTTTTTAGAAATAGCATTACTCAATTCCATATAGTTAAGGTAACTATAGCTGCCGAAACAAACATGCCCTAAAATTTCAGTGGTTTGCCACAATAGCTTATATATGTTCATGTAAATATCAACTGGTGGTAGTGAAGGTAAGGAAGAAGTGCTATGCTCAATACAGTCATTCATAAAATATACCATCTTCAATGTGTAGCTCTCAAAGTCATCCTGAGTTTCAATATATCACTGGCACTAAGAAGAGAGAGGATGAGGAATCACATTTGGGTTCAGGCTTGGAAGTACTATACTTCATTTCTGTCCACAGTTTATTGTCCCAAATTCACTCATATGGCCCCAGAAGATAGAAGGAGACAAGAAATTTAGAACAATACAACTCTCCACCATGGAAGGGGAGCACAAATCTATGTTTTATGGTCATATTTTTTCTCCAAGTCCCTGCTCATCTCTTACTGCCAGTGGTTACTGATATCAGCCAAAAATACCTTGATAATTCCTAATTAGTTAAATAAGATGAAACTAAGGGAAGCTAAGTGCTTGAAGTGAATGTTGTGTGGTCTTGCTCTGTGGGTGGGTCTGACAAATGGCAAGACACAGTTGCCTCAAAGCTTTCTATGTCATAAAGCAAGGGGAATATAAAGGACGTAATGAGTCACATAGCATATAAGATTTAAAAAAAAAAGGTCACGAACCCGTGTCCCCTGCATCAGCAGGCGGACTCTCAACCACTGTGCCACCAGGGAAGCCCAAAGGCATTCTTTAGAAGTACAATTCTTTCTAAATCTGAGTTCAGGATGAAATTTTATCATAAAGCTTTAGATAAAATGCTTCTATGGTGACTAGGACCTTCACTGTAATTATTTATAGTGTCCCTCAGTGTGGGCTTACTGTAAAAAAAAATAATAAAAATAATTGAAAAATGCAGTAATAGAAATGTTGCCTGCTGGACTTCCCTGGTGGCGCAGTGATTAAGAATCCACCTGCCAATGCTGGGGACATGGGTTTGATCCCTGTTCCCAGAAAATCTCACATGCCTTAGAGTAACTAAGCCCATGTGCCACAACTACAGAGCCTGCGCTCTAGAGTCCGTGAGCCGCAACTACTGAAGCTCACGTGCCTAGAGCTTATACTCTGCAACAAGAGAAGTCACCTCAATGAGAAGCTCACAGAGTGCAACAAAGAGTACCCCCCACTTGCCACAACTAGAGAAAGCCCGCTTGCAGCAACAAAGACCCAACATAGCCAAAAATAAATTTAAAAGAAAATTTAAAAAAACAAAAGAATCCGCCTGCCAATGCAGGGGCATGGGTTAGATCCCTGTTCCAGGAAAATCCTACATGCTGCAGAGCAACTTAGCCTGTGTGCCACAACTACTGAGCCTGCACACCAGAGCCCGCAAGCCACAACTAATGAAGCCCGCACACCTAGAGCCTGTGCTCCACAAAAAGAGAAGCCACTGCAGTAAGAAGCACATGCACTGCAACAAAGAGCAGCCCCTGCTCACTGCAACTAGAGGAAGCCCTCACACAGCAACGAAGTCCCAACTAAGCCAAAAATAAATAAATTTTCAAATTCTTTTTAAAAAAGTAAAAGATATGTTGCCTGGCTTTGTTCAGTGGAAAATTTTCAACCACCTAGTGTTGAAATGTAGATCTTTCAGGAGTCCTCCATCCATTTTAGTTTTTGAATTGAATGTTATTAGTAGCAGTACATTTGAGGGGATCACCCTGAGAAAGAACCAAATTACAGAAAGCCTCCCTACCCTTAAGTTCTGATACATATGGTTTAAAAGCCACCTGGGTAGAGAAAGGATTATCCTTTTCTTTTGAAAGTTGAGATTCTAAAGCAGACACTATTCGAATAGAAAATCTTTCCACTGTTGCATGAAGTTGAGTCAAAGAAATGCCATTGTTAAATGGAAGATTTTCCAAAATTTGTTACTGTCCTTTACCCACAGAATAGATAAATGAGGATCCAATGTGCCTTCCAAGGTTCCTGGCTGTAAAATTATTAGGCTGAAAAAATTCTCAAAATGTGTTATCAAGGGCCTATAGAACACTATTACGGGTACTGACTTCCTACAGTTTTATTCCATTGATTTTTCTAATGCTTTGAGTCATGGAAATGAAAATATTTGAAAATGCTAGAGTTTTGAAATATCCATGCACTGAGCCATAAGCTCCCTCACAGTCCAAATAAACCACCTTTTAAACTTGGAGAAACAACTAAAGGAAATGTTTGAAAAAAATATAGTTCTAGATAACTTAAGGAGCTTGATTTTCTCCAAAGTGCTTTCATTTTATCAATCAAATACTAGAGAACATATTTCAAAGTGATATCATTGTCTATTAAGTCTATGATTGTCTATAATTACATCTCAGAGTGAATTGCTTATTAGTTTATTGGTAGATGGTGACAAAACAACCCCATATCATTGTTATACAAGATGATGTATATATGTTTTACCACATTAAACAGAAAAGTGAGGCAATAAGCAAAACTGTGACAAGCCACTGGGTAGAAGAAAATTGTAAAGCCTTGGGGACAAGTGGGAACGGAATCTCTGATTTGCGTTTGGGGAATCATTACTTGATTCATCCTGAGACTCTTTAACCTTATTCTATCTTGAGAGTTTATGTGCAGTTCAGTAAGATTGTCAACACCTCTATTAATTTCTTAGAGGTTAGCATATTAATGATTCTTGTGCTTTGAGTCACAGGGCATGAAAAGGTCAATAAGAACTGTCAATGGCCTTGTGCTATTCCTAATAGATTTCTCCAGTAGGTGACTTGGGTCATAAAAATGCTCAATAACTGATAATGGTTTTGAAATTCTATATAATCTGACATTAGAATGCTGGCCTAAAAAGTCCATGCAAATTATCAATAAAGAGCCAGGCAGGGCTTCCCTGGTGGCGCAGTGGTTGAGAGTCCACCTGCCGTTGCAGGGGACACGGGTTCGTGCCCCGGTCCGGGAAGATCCCACATGCCGCGGAGCGGCTGGGCCCATGAGCCATGGCCTCTGGGCCTGCGCGTCCGGAACCTGTGCTCCGCAACGGGAGAGGCCACAGCAGTGAGAGGTCTGCGTACAGCTTAAAAAAAAAAAAAAAAGAGCCAGGCATACATTATATACATATGTATTAACTCATTCTGTTCATGTATTTGTACATGTTCAACAAAAATATTATTGAGTCGAGTCCCAACAGTGTCTATGCACTGAGATAAGACCTGGGGTATAGCAGTGTAGAATCTACTCTTACTTAGACAATGAAAGTAACCATATAGCCACCCTCTGCTTCTACTCTCTAAATGTATGTTTTTTTTTCCTACTTTAAACTTATTTATTTATTTATTTTTATACAATTTTTAAAAGTTACACTCCATTTACAGTTATTACAAAGTATTGGCTATATTCTCCATGTTGTACAATACATCTCTGTAGCCTATCTTAAAGACAATAGCTTGTACCTCCCACTTGCCTCGTTTGATGTTGCCCCTTCCCTCTCCCCACGGGTAAGCACTAGTTTGTTCTCTATATCTGTGAGTCTGTGTGTTTTTTGTTATATTCACTAGCTTGTTGTAATTTTTGGATTCCACATATAAGTGATATCATACAATATTGTCTTTCTCTGTCTGACTTATTTTGCTTAGCATAGTGCCCTCTAAGTCCATCCATGTTCTGCAAATGGCAAAATTTCATTGTTTTTTATGGCTGAGTAGTATTCCATTGTTTACATATACCACATCTTCTTTATCCACTCATTTGTTGATGGACACTTAGGTCGCTTCCATGTCTTGGCGATAACACTGTAATGAACATTTTGGGCAAATGTATCTTCTCAAATTAGTGTTTTTGTCTTTTTCAGATATATACCCAGGAGTGGAATTACTGGGTCATATGCTAGTTCTATTTTTAGTTTTCTGAGAAATCTCCATGCTGTTTTTCACAGTGGCTGCACCAATTTACATTCCCACCAACAGCGTATGGGGGTTCTCTTTTCTCCACATCCTCGCCAACATTTGTTATTTGTGTTCTTTTTGATGCTAGCCATTCTGACAGGTGTGAGGTGATATCTCACTGTGGTTTTGATTTGCATTTTCTAATAATTAGGGATTTGGGGCAATGTTTGTTTTCCACATGAAAGCAAGAATGATTTTTTTTAAAGTAAACCAGATTATGTCATTTCCATTCACAAAACCTTCTAAATATTTTCCATCATAATCAGACTAAAATCCAAATTCCTATTTATGGCCAGCCTAGACCTACATGGTCTGCCCCTGTTCTATATTTCCACCTTCATCTCAGACCACTCTTACTGACTCAGTCTGCTCTAGTGAAACTTACCTTCTTGTAATTCTTAACACTTTCTAAATATATCCTCTTGTCAATGCCTTAGCAAACACAACTCCTTTTGCCTGGAAGTCTCTTCCTACATACATTTGCATGGTCCTTTCCCTCATTTCATTCTGATTTTCTCTGGTGTCATGGGTCTGGTGATCATTCCCTGGACATTCTCTAAAATAACAGAACACTGTTCTCCTAGTTAGTCTTCATCCCCATACCCTGTTTCATTTTTCCACCCAGCACTTATCACTAATGGAAGTTATATACATATATATTTCTTTTATTTTTATTGGCTCTTCTAAAGAACTTACACTCCACGAGGACAGAAACTATCAGCTATGTTTACTGAAATATCTGTAATTCCTACAACCCTGCCTAAAACTTAGTGGAAGCTCCTTTTTGTTAATGTTGAATGACTGAGTGAATGAATAAATGAAAATACTAAATGAAATGTCTAATAGTGGGGAGTAGAAATTAAATAAGTAATCATATTAATAGACAGAATAATTTTTATTTTTTTAAGTTTTTGATATTCTTTTTTAAATTAAAGTATAATTGATTTAAAATATTATTTTAGTTTGAGTTGTACAGCATAGTGATTCAATATTTTCATAGATTATACTCCATTTAAAGTCATTATAAAATAATGGATATATTTCCCTTTGCTGTACAATATATTATTGAAGCCTTTTTATTTTACACATAGAAGTTTATAACCCCTACACTTTTCTTGTCCCTCCCCCCTTTCTTCTCTCACTGGTAGCCACTAGTTTGTTCTCTATTTCTATGAGTCTGTTTCTGTTTTGTTATATTAATTCCTTTGTTGTATTTTTTAGGTTCCACATATAATTGATGACATACAATTATTTATCTTTCTCTCTCTGGCTTATTTCACTAAGTATAATACTCTCTTGTCCAACCATATTGTTGCAAATTTCATTCTTTTTATGGCTTTGTAATATTCCATTGTATATATATGTACCACATCTTCTTTATCCATTCATCTGTTGATGAACACTTAGGTGGCTTCAGTATCTTGGTTATTGTAAATAATGCTGCTGTGAACATTTGGTACATGTATCTTTTCAAGTTATTGTTTCTGTTTTCTTAAAATATACCCAGGAACGGAATTGCTAAATCATATGGTAGTTTCACTTTTAGTGTTTTTGGAACTTTTTTACTGTTTTCCATAGTGAAAGCACCAATATATATTCCACCAACAGCATACCTTTAGCTTTATTTTCTGTCTTAAGATTACTTTGGTTATTTGGTCTTTTGTGGTTCCATATTAAGTTTAGAATTATTTGTTCTGGCTCTGTGAAAAATGCCATGGATAGTTTGATAGGGATTGCATTAAATCTGTAGATTGCTTTGGGTAGTATGGATATTAACAATATTAATTCTTCCAATCCATGAACATGGGATATCTTTCCATTTATTTGTATCGTCTTCAATTTCCTTTATCAATATCTTATAGCTTTCAAAGTATAGGGTTTTCACCTCCTTGGTTAAATATATTCCTAGGTATTTTATTATTTTTGATACAATTGTAAGTGGGATAGTTTTCTTGATTTTTTTTTTTTTCTGATTGTTCTTTACTAGTGTATAGAAAAGCAACAGATTTTTATCTTATATTCTGGAATTTTACTGAATTCATATATGAGTTCTAATAGTTGTGTTTATGTTTGTGTGTATGTGCGTATGCATGGAGACTTCAGGATTTTTTTTATTTATAGTATCATGTCTTCCGCAAATACTGAATGTTTTTAGTTCCTCCCTTCATTTGGATGTTTTATTTCTTTTTCTTGCCTGATTTCTGTGACTAGGACTTCCAATACCATGTTAGGTAGAACTGGTAAGAATGAGCATCATTGTCTTTTTCTTAATTTTAGCAGAAAAGCTTTCAGCTTTCCAACATTGAGTATGATGTTAGCTGTGGGTTTGTCATAAATGGCCTTTGTTATGTTAAAATATACCAACTTTGATGAGAGTTTTTATCATGAATCAATGCTGAATTTTGTCAAATGCTATTTTGGGGTCAATTGAGATGATCATGTGACCTTTATCCATTCTTTTGTTAATGTGATATATCACACTGACTGATTTGTGGGTATTGAAACATCTTTGCATCCCTGGAATAAATTCCACTTGATTAATTGAATAAAGTGATCTTTATTATTTCCTTCTTTTTGTTGACTTTGGGCTTTATTTGTTCTTCTTTTTCTATTTCCTTTGCATGGTAGGTTAGGTTGCTTGTTTGAGATTTTTTTGTTTCCTAGAATTTCTTTTGCCATGTCCCATATATTTTGGAAAGTAGTGTTACTTTCAATTGCCTTGAGGTATTTTCTGATTTCCACTTTGGTTTTGTTATTGACCCTTTTTTTTTTTTTTTTAGTAGCATGATTTAGTCTCCACATGTTTGTGTTTTTCCCATTTTTCTTCCTGTAATTAATTTCTAGTTTTGTATCATTGAAGTAAGGAAAAATGTTTGATATTATTTTATCCTCCTAAACTTGTTGAGACTTTTTCTGTAGCCTACCATGTGATCTATCCTGGAGAATATCCTATGTGCACTTGAAAAGAATGTGTAACCTGCTATTTTTGGATGGAGTTTCCTGTAGATACCTATTAAGTCCAATTGGTCTAATGTGTCATTTAAGACTACTGTTTCCTTACTGCTTTTCTGTCTGAATGATCTGTCCATTGAAGTAAATGGGGTTTCAAAGTCCCCTTACTATTATTGTATTATTATCAATTTCTCCCTTTATGTCTGTTAATAGTTGCTTTAATATATTTAGACATGAATAGATTTATAATTATTTAATATTACAAATGTTTTATAAGAAAGTTAAAGAAACTATAATGAAGAGGGTCTGATTTATATTGATTGGGGAGGATTTATCAAAAAGGGTGCTGAGGAGGAGATTTTTAAACAGTAACCCAAAGAATTAGTGTAAATTATTCAACAAGATTAGAAAGAAGAGTTATGAAAAATGCATAGATGCCTATGCAGAATATTTGCATCTAGAAAAATGCCTATTGAAGAAAGATATTTAATAAGTAGGTTAATGCTTTGTGGGAAGATTATATTGTCAATTAATAATAAAATTAAGCTAAAACACATTAAAATCTCAAAATAACAAATAACAAGAAAAGGAGACTTAGTGTTACATTCTATCAAACTATAATAGATTCCACATAAATATTTGCTGATGAGTTAAAGGACATAAACTAAAATTACATGTAGCTTAATCCTGAATGGCGTTTTATTTATTTATTTATTTTTTGAGGGAGTTTATTTTTATATATGATTTTTTTAATTGCTAAAGTAATATATACTTACTGTAAAACATTTGGAAAATGTTAGAAAAACAAAAGGAATAAATATTTTCTATAATTCATTGTCCCTATTATAATCACTGAAGTGTTGACATTTTGATATATATTATTCCACTTTTTGTGTACTTGGCTCTAATATCTATTGATATAATTATACAAACCAATATATATGCAAACAAATATGTATCACAAAGTTATATAATTTATTTCTGTTTTGACACATAATTTTTATTTTTTAATATATTGCAAGTATTTATAATTTCAAATATATGCTCATATAAAATAAAATTTAATGTCTATGGTAATCTATCATATTGCATAACACATTATAACTTTAACAAGTTTTCTTTTAAAGATTTGCTTATTTCTATTTTCTCCATGTCACACACTGGAAAAATATACTCAGCAAATTATTTTAAAATATATTAATTAAATTTGTAATAAACTTTCTGTATACATGTATGATTTCTTCTCTCTATTCCTTTTATATAAATTGTTATCTATACCCACTGTCTGTAGTTTGCTTCTTCCCATTTCTTTCAGTGACTAAAGTGGATACATTTTCCCCCCACCTATTCCAGCAAAACAATTTTTTGTCAGGATAACTCTCACATTGTCAAATCCACTGATAAATTCTTGGTACTTATCTCTTGCCCTCTCAACGCCATTTAACAAATTTGAATGTCACCTTAAATGCACCCCTAACTTTGTTTTAACTGCACTGTCCATTTCCTTTTACCTATCTTCTTCTCATTATCCCAAACTCTCATTTTCCTGACTTCTAAATTGTGGAGTGCTTCAAGCCTCAATCCTCATATCATAGTGTCTTTGTTCATGGTAATGCCATTCTGTCTCGAGGCTTTAAAATAATCTCTGAAATTTAAATATCTAACTTAAACTAGAACTAATTATAAATGAATAAACGAATAAATGAGTAAAAAATGAGTTCTTGAGGTATACCCATTTAAAGCATTATAATTAACATTGAGGTTACAAATTCAGCTTCCTAACTAGTAAGTACATAAACAGATGCCTGGCCATAATTTGTTAAATTCTTGCACTTATTCATGGAGATTGACATGAAGAAAAGAAATAGAGGATAGGTTTAGGATTCCATACGTCTTACAGAATTTATTTAATTGTGGCTGATTGCTGAATCATTTTCTTTCTACTCAGAAAGGAAATCTGATTTTTTTTTCTCAGATTTACAATGCAAGTGTCATAGGAACACATTTCCCAATCTTCTGGAGTGTAGGCATGAATGATGACTAAGAGGGCCAATGAAATACAGCTAAATTCTGTGTATAAGGAAAAAAAATCCTTTCTCCTTTCTTCTTCATTTCTGCTGCCTTGAGTGTAGATGCAATGCCTTGAAGATTGTCATCCATTTTAACCCAAGAGGTGGGTTTGAGGATGAAGGCCATGGATGACTCACCAAAAAGAAAGAAGGAAACTGTGTCTCCAATAAACACATGGAGTCACCATACCAGCCTCCAACTATTTTTCTGCCTGATATGTTTATATTACTGTTTTGATGTCTCCATTATTCTAATCCAAACCTAATCTTAATTGGTATTTTACTTTGCATTTGAAAGTAAAATGCTTAAAGTAAAATAATCAAAAGATAGAATTTGGTTAAATAAAGGATTTGAGGCATTGAGGGAAGTGATGGCAGATTTTATAGACTAAAAAGCTGGAAAGCATTACCAACTTGTGATAAAATATTTTACAGGTAATTTCCTATACCTTGTAAGTCTTGCTGTATATCTATCACTAAGAGCAATAATTGAAATAATGAAATTTCATGTATGTTTGCACTTGTTTGATGTATATTGGTCTATAGTAAGGACCTATGAGGCAGATAAAATCAGACGGAAGCCAGATCTTCAAACAGAAATGGATAAATTAAGATAATCCTACTTAAAACGTGCAAACTAAGTTGACTGAATATTCTGTAATTTGTAATTCTGAAGGCTGAGAAAATTTTTGCCTTCTTCTGTTTCTTAAATTAAAAGTTTTGTAACTGGTAGAATTGAAATGACAACCTTAAGAAAATATGAGTGACAATAATATAAAGATCATAAGTCTTTTGAGAAAGAAAGTGGCAGATGTGCTGGTTTTTCATTGAAACTTGTAGTTTTAAAGGTCTAAGGATAGCTACACTTTTTCTGAGGGCTAGATTGAAAAGCAGAATATACAGGCAAGTAACAAAATGATGATGTTCAAGCTTAAATCCTGTTAGACTGTAGAGAAAATATGCTTTATGCTTCTACAGGCTTAGGACTTTTGTAGAAAATTTTACTGAAACTTAGGACCTAGGCTCCCTAGAAGTTAATTTATGACTGATTAGCTAATGGCCCCTCCAGAGAGATTTACTTTCTTAGAGGAATATTTCAAGAGAGGGTACGACTTGGGACTATGAGATACTATGGATTACAAAACTGGAAACACTGGTTGTTTCTTTCTTTAGGAGAAATTTACTTACAATCTAAAGAATTACAATAACAACTCAGGATTCTTTCCATTATGTTTCCAAGGAGACACTTACAGATAGGGAGAGGGGACAACTAACATTTTCTCCTACAATTAGATTAATTTTATTGGAGTTCCTTGCCTATGCTACAGAACCCATATATGGAGAGTAACTGACTTTTATTGCCTCAGGGTAAGAATTTGGGCACAGAGAAACCACATAATTATTATTTGTAGTGAGTAAAAAATAATCTACTCCATACCAGAAACCAATATGTTTCAAAAAGTTTGACTGTCAAATCTGTCTGGGGGATTTAAAAACAGCAAACACTAGAAACGGGTTGGGTTTTTAAAGAAATTGTAATGAAAAAAAACCCTAGCCTGAATTGAAACAGACCAAGACTATTAAATGTTTAACAGAGCACAGGATCTTCTAATTCCATTTAATAAGAAGTTTCCTGTGAAAACTGTGAAGCCCCTATGTAGTACATTCTCTCCAATGTCCAACTCAGCTATGGGCCAAAGAGTAAAGAGCAAGAAAGTCCTTCCCTGTAAATAAGAGGAGAATCTGCAAAATGAGTGAACATATTATCTCATTCCACGTCTTGTACATGGAATCTCTACTACCCCTGCTCAGGAACTTAATTTGTAGGGTCTGCTGTGTTTTCCATTTTTCTCTCCACATGGGTGTTTTTAGTATGGCTATTATCTTTATTCTCCATTGTGTTAAGTGCAGATTAGTATTTATTTTACAGTTTGCTGTACCACAAATAGCCACACAGAGACCTGATGGATAGATCGTTACTATGCTCAGAGATTCTAGAATTTGAGCTATATACAGTAATGGTTATTTTATTTTTTTCTCAGAGAAGAGGATTGTCTGCTATTATATAGATCAGTGCAAATTTATCAGTATTTATGCAGCCAAAGGAGTAATTATGAAAATAGTGCTAGTTACTTGTTCCCTTTTTATTAAAAGAAAATTGATTGTGTTTGGGGCAGGGCTAGGATTATGTTTATGTTTTCCAGCTTTCTTTGAAGATAAGCACATATATATGTAAAGTACCATCAATAAGTTATAGACAGAAGTTCTTGTGTAGCTTTATGAAGGCTACTTTATAGGAAGGGGTAAATGCTTCTTTTTCTCTTCTTTATTAATGAGACAAAGAAAAGGTGATTAGCATGAAGATATGGTAGAAGGAAAGACCAAGGGCTTAAAAAATAAAATAAACTATTTCAGGACCTTTAATTAGTTCAGGGTAACTAAAATATTTGGGGAAAAGAGTAAGTATAGGACTGACAAATGATAACTGATAAAAATGAAATAGAGAATAAAAAAGCAGTTGAAAGATCAATAAAAATGAGTTGATTTTTGAAAGGGTAAACAAAATTGACAGATACTTAGCTGAACTAAGAAAAAGAGAACACCCAAATAAATAAAATTAGAAATGAAAAAGGACACAAAACTGATACCACAGAAATGCAAAATTTCACAAGAGACTGTTATGAAAAATTGTACACCAACCAACTAGAATAAACACTCCAATTAAAATGAAATCTTATACTGGATAAACAGGCAAGGCCCAGCTATGTGCTGACTTAAATTTTACCAAGCATAAAATTTTGACATGCATATTCTAAAAGTTATAAAACAGAACAAAGGTAATTGAATAGCCAAAATAATCTTGAAAAAGAACAAAATTAGAAGGCTTATACTTCCTGATTAAAAAAAAAATTACTATGCAGCTAAAATAAATAATACTGTGTAAAATTTGCATTAGTATCAAGTAGGTCAACAGATGTATAGGACAAAGGAACACTGCAACAGAAGAGTTCAGAAATACGTAAACACCTATACAGCCAAATGATTTTTGACAAAAGTACAAGATAATTCTACCGAGAAAGATCTTTTCAACAAATGGCCTTGGTCCATAAGATGTTAATATTCCCATAAGCTTCACACAGCTTTGGTAGATTGAGCTAAAATAAAAGTTATTTATTACACAAAGCACTTCCCTAGTTTCCTGTATGCCTTATTACAGCTCCCAATTTCATTTTCCTACTCACAATTCCCTTCTTTAATTTTGTTTCAATCCTGCCGCTTAATCTCCACCCCATTTCATTATGTGTATCTATACAGGGCACTGCATTTCATAACATCAATGGCTGCCAGGAATTTTCTGTGTACCTCAGCTGATGTAAAGACATGGTAGTGGTAAAGCTCAGTACCATCTTACCTTGTTCAGAGTAAGAAATAAGAAACTAGTGGAAAGGGAACAATTGGAGCACCTGGAGGTGTCAGCCTAAGCAGAGGACTTATTGGGTGGTATAGATCTCTTTTTAACATGTGTGACTAACCCCATTAGTGGTTGAAGTGTTGACTAAGGCAAATGACAAGGGCATACCCAAGAATACTTCTTTTTAGCTTAATAAAGTTAGCTTCTACTAAGAATCAGCTAGGATATTCTGTCTGAGATGCAGTGTAAATGTCCCACTAATTGGGGAATGATTAAGTAAATGTGGACATATCAATTAAACAGAATATTATATAGATATTAAAATTACAATTATGATGAACATGTAAAAGAGAAAAGATAGGTTACTATTAACATCTTACAGACGAAGACTTCCACTATATGCCTCCATAAATAAGCTAGTAGTGGTAAAGCTCAGTGTCAATAAAGAAAAATGACAATGGCATATGGAAAAATAAGCATACCAAGATCAGCAGCACATGCAAGTTGTGCAGGGAACGCCTAAGAGCAAGGGACTGATGTATCATGGCTAATAAATCAAGCTGCCTTAATTGGCAAATATAATGTGACAGTATTGGCCTCCACAGACATGAAATAGATAAAGAAAACACAAAGCAGCACAGGTAAGGGCGGAAGGGTGGCAGGCAAGGGGTAGGAGCACTAAGGTCATCTAGTTCTTTTGATAGGGTGTTATTGAATTAGAAAAAGCTGAATATGTACCTTGCATCATGAGACAATGAAGTATTGTGCTTTGTTTTCTTTATTAATTCAAAGAGTTTCTCTTGCAAAAAAGTCAGAGAACACTTAAATTTGTATATTTCATTTAGAAATTATAAAAATAAAACCCCATTTTGTATGCTGGAGGAAAACAAGCATTTAGGTTTCTGTTTTTGAGGATATATATTTTTTAACTTCTTCATTCAAATTTGAAATTCAGTTTTCAACTAATTCATTTGAAGTTAGTTTATTTTTTATGGAGAAAATATGCATTAAAATTTAAATTTATATTTAAAAATACATATAGCATATATAGTCACAAGTATAGGTTCTTTCATGCATATGTCTAAAAATGCATGTATATGCATATGTAAGTGTTGGTTAACAGCACTGGAAATCAGTGTCTTCTTATTTTGCTTGTAATCTTATCTTCAGTGGGATTCCTGTTTTGCTTGTCACTTCTTGTAGTTTGTACTAAGTGAGAAGATAGAATCACTGATTAACTTCTAGGTGTTGTCACTTAGGAGCCAACTGTAAACATAAAGGATGTTTACAAAGTTTTTAAAGGTACTTTTTTTATAGTTTATAAGAACTTGTGTCACTTTCTTATTTCCTGCTAAACTTTTTATGTCAGAAAAATGTTTCCCATTCTAATAACAACTGAAATTAGTGTGAATAAAAAGCTAATTAAACATTCACAATGGAAAACCAGTTTTCGTAAACCAGAACACAACACATCTTCACATTTGAAAATGTTAATGAGGTTCATTGTCATCATTAATAATAGTTTATTTAAAATATCATTATTTCAGGGTCAGCCATGTCAAAGGAAGCATAAAAATATTTACTAATATCTAAATCAAATAACAGCAAATTTGCTTTTTTATCACATAAAATTTTTTATCCTAGGGAACATAAATGTGTCAGAGATTCAAAATTGGGATTCAGTTAACCCTCTGAAAACACCCTATTATGCTAACATAATGGAAAAATAGCACTCCATTGTTCAGCTATATTTTAAATGGTACGTCTATTATTATACTAATGATTACAAACCATATGGTGTAACCAATAGGGCTGTCTTTAAAAACACTAATTACATCAAATGCAGGCAATGAAACAGGTGCTAAAACCATATTCTCACATACTGTTTTTCATTTACAGCTCCACAGAAGACCTTTAGCACAGAGCTTGGAATTCCAATCTATTTCCATAGACTCCATTTGACATTTAAAGATCCTGCAAAACTATCTAGTCAACACCAATTTAAGCAATAAATATGCTATTTGTTAGTAAACCTACAAATTTTGTTTTTTTTTAACTAAAGATAAATGGATGACAGAAGAGCAATCTAAAGCAATTAGTGTCGATTTTTATTGGGAGTTCTAAAGCCAATTTTACCTATTATATCTTGTGTCATTCTGCATTTACATAGTATCCAATGTCTTAGATATTCGAATAATATGTAAAATATCCAATAAGGGACAATAATAATGTAAAGGCAAGAGCATAGAGCTAAGTCATGGTCTCATGTCTGTCATCAACCAAGTGACTTTGAATAAGCAAATGTACATAAGTATTTGGTGCTTTCCTCTAGAAAGAGCATAGGTTGACTCAGGCTATTTGTCAGGTCCTCTACATCTTTAAAATTTTGCATTTTTTGTGGTAAATTGATAAGACACTCTACATCAGGGGTCCCCAACCCCCAGGCTGCGGACTGATAGCAGTCCATGGCCTGTTAGGAACCAAGCCACACAGCAGGAGGTGAGCAGTGGGTGAGTGAGGGAAGCTTCATCTGCCGTTCCCCATCACTCACATTACTCTCTGAACCATCACTTGCCTTACCACCTGAACCATCCCCCCACCTCCAGTGGAAAAATTGTCTTGCATGAAACTGGTCCCTGGTGCCAAAAAGATTGGGGACTGCTGCTCTACATGATCAAACATTAGTCAGTTTCTGCTAAGCCATTTTCTTTACAAGGACTTGACCTTGGCCCATATCCTTGCCAGACCTGCATAGCCCAGTTTTAGCAATAATCCTGCTAGGTCTGTTTAGAGAGAATTATTCCACCCTTGATATCTGATCACTTTCAATATCTGATCAAAGTTCTCATCCCCCAACATTGCTGTCTGATCACCCCCACCTGCCCAAAGCAAGAATCCTGTTAGGTCAATTTAGCATGAATTCTCCCTACCTCTGATGTCTCCTGTTAGAATTTTCCATCCAATACTTCCCCCTTTCCCAATGTACTCCTTGGCTATAAATCCTCACTTGTTATTGTTGTATTTGGAGTTGAGTCTGATCTTCTCCCCTGATGTAATAGTCTTGACACCTATCTCAATAGTCTTGAATGAATTTTTTCTCTTATTATTTAACGAGTGTCAGAATATTTATTAAAACAGTTAGAAATAAGATTTTTTAAGCACAAATGTCCATTTTTCGCAAATCAATAAATGAAGCTGGAATCAAACACTTTGGGGTCATATTCCAGGCTTAGAAGATTCCAGTTTTAATCATATTATCTCTAAGTTTTGAGAATATTATTCAATGTCTTTCTATCATAGTTTGCTCACATATTTAATGGTTTGTTTGATAATAACAAACTCATAGAGCTGTTCTGAGGATTAAGTAAGATTAACCTTGTAACCTGTGCTGAACCCTTGCTTGGCACATAGTAAATACCAAATAAATGCAAGATATTATTTTAATAAAATAATTATGAGCACAAACATATGAAAATATGTATGCCTATAAATATATTCCAGAAGAGAATTAAGAAATCATAAAGATTAAAAAGTAAAAAAAAGTGTTAGAATTAATTGTAGAAGACATATTATCTTTTAAAAAAATAGTCAATATTTACCCAAGAGCTTACTCAAATCCAAATATATATATACATAAATCTACTTTAAAAATCTTTCTTTTTCACCAGCAAAACATTTAAAATGAAACATGTATAGCCAGATTGCAAAATATGTATATTTGTATACATACATTTTGAAGAATTAGCAAACAAATTGCCTATTTGCAAATTAATGACTGGTATGTAGGTAGCCTAAAATGAAAATTGGTTCTCAAATTACTAGTCTTTAATGAGATAACAATTTTAATGAGAGAGTAAGTAGTAACCAGCATGTTGGGGAATAGGAGAGCACAGTTCATCAAAAATCTCTATTAAAGGATGTTGTTTTTTACTTAGGCTGAAATGACATGGTGTGGAGGGAGTCGTGGAGTTTCTGGCAAAAAGATGGACTTTGTGAGTCCCCCTAGTCTCTGGTGTCCATGGTTCTGCATGCATCCCTACAGGCTTTGCTTCTGGACATGATGGGGACTCCTACATGACTTCTCTCACAAGCAGAGCCTCAGCAGCCTTCCATTTAGACCTGTCTGACATTGACCTCTTCACAATGAGAAATGAGGAGATAATCATTATGTCAAAAGAATATTCATGGAGAATTCATTTAGCTGAAACATTAAGTTACTAAAATGAAGATCCAGGATCATATGAGGATATTAGAAGTGACTGCCAGGGTTTGGAAATTTTCAGTTGGTCAGATGTCACTTAACATGAAGTAGCAGGTTCAATGAACTTGCAGAATGCCTGAAATCACTCTATGCGAGGCAGCAGCAGGAGACCCTTCACTATCTTTTAGCCATATGTTCAATCAGCAGTACCTCTGTGCAAGATGTTCTCTGCCTAATTTCATAATATTACCTATAAACAGCTTTCTACTGCATCATGATTTCTAGCCATATGACCTTTTATCTCTTGAACAAATATAAATTAGAGTTTTTGTATTTTGTATTGCTTGCCTTGAATAATCTTCCTGCAGAATTTTGTTTGTTTGACAACTTTTTAT